>NC_046312.1:17109317-17419820 GCF_009819535.1 Lacerta agilis
CCCCTGAAGAAAGAATGGATATTAAGCCAGTTTAAGCCTATGGTGTAGATAAGCCCTTTATATCATGATTATTAAAGGTATAAATTAGAGTAGAATTTAGCCCAGGCTCTTTGTTGTTCAAGAATGTGAATTTGCAAAATGCAGATTGGCCGCTGCATGCACCATGCTTGTCATTCCATTGCCATGAAATACACGGCAAATGAGGAGAGAGAAATATAAATAATAGAAATGGCTAATTATAATACGGCGGAGAGAAGGGGAGGGAGAAAAGAACCGGGGAAAGAAAAGCTCGCAACAAAGATCTCTAATATTACTGGTTAAAAACCAATTGGACTGTAAACTTTAATTCATCTACTAAATGTCAAGCACCATTGGATATATCAGCAGTTGCTCACCTCTCCTTGTTATTAATACATGCTTAGCTACAGTGGAAATTAGAAGGTCGGTAATAATAGCCTTCCAAAAACACTTCAGATGGAAATTTCAGTTTGAAATTTGCTGAGATTTCTATTACTGTAGTAACGAGCTCTATAAAAGCTAAATGTTAGGATAGAAGCCTTTCATTTAGATCGGCTTAGTTTGTGACATTATACAGTTCTCTTTTTTTATTTTTTTGGAAGCCTGTTTGCTACATTGAATTTCACCAGTATGCAATCCAGTTCTGCAAGAAATACCGAACGCGGGGGTCACCCTTTCTTTCAAACCTACTTAATTTCTGTAATATCGAGACACTTTGCATTGGACACGTGCCACGTGGCTTTTATCGCATTGACATTTTGTCAAATGTGGGCCAAACATTATTACGGGCAAAAGATTGTCTTGCCAATATATGCATATCTTATTTCCTTGCCCACTCTCCCTACAACACACACCTCAGAAAATGCAGTTGAAAGCTGATTTACATTATGTTGCCCACATCAAATTCCCCAAATGTATTTGGCTCCACAAACTTCGTGCAAAGGAGTGTGTGCTGATTGTACTTAACCCATTGCTGATTGTACTTAACCCATTGCTGATTGTACTTAAGTCATCCCCACCAAATGCGGGGAGGGGATCAATGACCAGGATCATTTCTGGGGTGCTAGTCCAAGTTGTGGAATACCCTCCTTGGAGAAGCTCACCTGGCACCTACATTGTCATGTTTGACATTTTATTATGGCTTTTATATGTGTTGGAAGCTGCCCAGAGTGACTGGGGCAACCCAGCTAGATGGACGGGGTATAAAGGTTGTTGTTGTTGTTAGGCTACATTTGGGGAAGGGCCATAGCTCAGTGGCAGAGCATCTTTTTTGCATGCAGAAGGTTCCAGGTTCAATCCCAAACATCTCCAGGTAGGGTTGAGGATGTTTATAGAGAAAACACAAGTAAGAGAAGACACACTGGAGATGTCTAAAATTTTGTATGGGGTAGAGAAACTGGACAGAGAAAGGTTTTTCTCTCTGCATAAGAACATAACAGTAGCCTATCCATTCTAGCATCCTGTTCACACAGCAGCCAACCGGATACCCATGGGAAGTCTGCAAGCAACTAAAGAGGACCTGAGCATCTGAAGAGATTGCAAAGCTATGACCCAAAACCTGTTCATGCAGATTCAGATATAGCCTGGTATAGCTTTCCCAGGCATTATTAGCGCTCCCCCTCCCTCCTTCTCGGTAGGCCAAGCTTCCGCCACATGTTCTATTTTTCAGAGGTTGACATCACAGCCTAGGAAAACTTGCCAGAGAACTGAAACTTGGCACCTGCCGCCTCAACACCAGAGAAACATCCTGTGTGTTTTTGTTTTGGTGTGTGTTCAAAATATGGCTTGAATTATTTGACAATTCTTTTAGGTTACAAGAGTGGCAAAAATGCACACAAAGTTAGTGGCTTCACACTTCTTTTTTAAACAGTCTCAAAAACTCAAAGCTGCACATGTTTTACTAATGCCTTGTCTGAGTATTAAAGAGAAGGAATGAAATAAATTATGCCTTGGTGGTGCCCAGGACTTGTGCACCGTTGTCCTCTGGGTGGAACTACATTTCCTGAGAAACATAGGGTTGCTGCCAAAAATGGCAGGCCTGCGGATGGTTTGGGTGAAAGGAACTCTTGATTCAGTTTGCACTGAAGGGCAAACCACCTAATTTGCACTTTCAGAAAGTGCGGATCAGGTAGATCTGAATGTGAAACGAGTCAAACTTCCCTCCCCCCATCCCTGCCTCAAACAGATGCTGTACAAACTCTTATTTTGGCAGGCATTGGCTCCTTCAATAAAATGTTTTAAATGATGTGCTACTTCTTGGTTGCTATCTTCTTTTGCACTTCGCTTTTTTATATACATTCCTGATTCTATTTATTGGCATTTAAAAGTGTTAGCGGTTTCGATAGCCCTTTAGATGGAAGCGCAGGATACAAATGATAAAGCATTATTGGGGGGGGGGCAATCTCTGTGCACCGTTCTTCACTGAGGCTTTGTGGTGGGAAGGTGTTCGAGGGCCCTTGAAATGCCCTGCATTTAATGGCCAAAGGACAGCTTTTTACCAGGGGCCTGGGGGAAATCGGGAGGCCCTCAGCTCAACTCTCAGGCCTCCTGTCAAGTGAAAATAATATATCCAATGTGGGCCCAGCGAGCAACAGAATAACAGCTTCGTGACAGCTGTCTTCAGTGAATCTTCTGATTCTGGCAAAAAGGCAGCAATAACTTTTGTGTGAACATGTGGGTGGAAGAGCTGTCTCCGTCCTTGGTTCCATCCTGTCCTTCACAGATACTTGAATAAGTTAATTATAAATTGCTACTTAATGACATAACTAGGCTCCCTGATTCCCACAGAATAGCAGTCTATGAAGAAAATATGGCTTCATAAGTTTTCTCGGCTTGCTTAAAAGAACTTGGTATTAAAGAGACACGTTTGTAATTAAGCACACACATTTATCAAATGGCATTAGTTCACACAGGAATAATAATAATAATAATAATAATAATAATAATAATAATAATAATAATAGTAAGGCTGCCCACCACTGAATATTCCCCAGGCAGCTTACAAACAATACAGTATTACAACTGCAATAAACTAAGCAATAAAAGGCAACAAAAAGTGTTCCTAGTAATGGAGGCAGGATTACAGCTTGAATTAAAAACACTAAAGACTGTGATCCTAAAGCCACTGGGATTAAGCCCAATTAAATCCAACAGGACTTGCTTCGGAATGTAGATATGGTTAGGATTGTGCTGTAAGCAACAACGGACCAAAAAAAGTTAGTTTAAAATGCAGTTTAAAGCTAGGGTGAATGACAAGGTATTTGAGAAATGTCATGGTGCATCTGCAGCAGCACAACCAGACGCCTTCATCTGCCCCAGCTGCAGCAAAACATGTCTCTTCTGTATTGGTGCCTTGAGCTTGTTTGAAGGTTCTAGCAGGGGAGCACAGCTATCGTATACCCTTGACCGAAGAACAGTACACTCTTTCTACCTGGGATGGTCGTCCTCTTCCACCGAGCTTCGGGAGGGAAGCACATGGAGTGGTGAGGGAGGAAGGGGACACCCGCCTAGCCAGCCAGATCAGCCAAATCAACCCTAGCGATCAATGGGGTGACAGATGTCACAGCCAGATCGCCCTCGCATCCTTCCGTATCGGTGTCTTCAGCCATAGGAAGAACTGTAACCTTCCAAACAGTTTGACTTTGCCCCCAAAGACGCACTCCTCCATAGTCTTCCAATACAAGACAGATGATGACAACATTTAGCCTCAAAAGTACCACAGAGATGACATCTGGGAAGGCTGTTCCATAGCTGTGGTGCTGCCACCACCAAAACGGAGGCCACTGTGAGTCTCCTCATACATTACATACGGTGCAAACCTAAAATTCAATCTCCACCTAAAAATCTAAACCATGAGAGCGACACGCAAGTGTCTGAAAACATGCATTTGAAAACATTGCAAAGGTTATCCTTGTCAGGGAGAGAAGAGACCTGCTGGAAGTACTTAAAAGGTGCTTTGACAATTAAGTAGTATATAAATTAATAAGTAATAATAATACTGAGATTCATTTCATTTTATGCTCTTAACAATCCGTTGGGTGATTACTGGTTGACTTGGCTAACACCTCCCAGGGAACTTCATAGACAAGTAGTGATTTGAACCAAGGCTTCCCCCCTCTGTCAGTGCCACACTTTATTTACTGCAACAGCTCCCAGGTTTTTTTAGTTCAGTGGGTGGGTGGATAGCTGGTCTACGGACAGCTCTGCAGACCAGGGCAAAGCACGTTATGCTGATTATAATGTGTTTGCAAAATGCTTCTGTTTTCCGTTGCTCATTCTGAGCTGAAGGCGTGGGAAGGGGACAGACAAATAAGTAGACCCTGAAGCCTGTGTAATTGCTGTACAGCTGATCCATGATTTTCAATATATATGTTCTTGAACTTTTAAATTTGACATCACCATCCTCACACATTCATACATATTCCAGGCAGAAAATCCAGCTGTTGACTCTTAATAAAAATGTGAAGCACGTAACCACTCTGGTTATCAGAGATTCATAGAAACGCGAGGTAGAAAATAACAATTGTCATACAGTCTATCTCCCTGTTATGGCAAGAACATTCCCCACTATATTGGGTGTTCTACTGCTCTGACCTTCCTGTCTTTTAGAAGTCCACAGAAATGAAGACTCCATTATGATGTATTGGTTATCCTTTTGTATAAACGTCAATGGCACGCATCCCATTATTTTCTTATAGGTGTTCTTGGCTGTCTGTGTCTGCATATTCACAATGGTTAAAGCATTAACTGGTAGATGGGCACTGTAGTTTTCTGAGCCATGGGGGGAGGAACCCCATACAAGCTCAGTATACCTGCATGTATGCAAAAATCTATCCCAAACGTCTTAAAATATATAGACATGAAACATCTTCCTTGAAGAGTAAAAAAAAAGGGGGGCGCAGCTCATCCCAGTTTCTTTCATTCTTTTTTAAAAATAAATTAAATGCACTTAATTCTTCTCTGGTTAACCATTGCTATAGTCCTATACTCTAAAATGAAAATCTAGACATTAGTGAAGTAATCATTACAGGTAAACTACAAAGAATGTTACAGTGAAGAGCAACTGCTAAGACTTTTTCTTTCTATGTTGTTCTAGAAAAAAATATTTTTAAAGAGAAACCACAGTTTCTTAGACTAAGAACTGGAGAACATGATGGCACAATACTAGCTCTCAGTTTAATAAACCATGGTTGTTAGATGGAGATTGTTTCATCTGAACCAGGCTATTGACTGGCAGCAGAGTGCTGAGCTTTGACCCCAGCTTAGTGAAACTGAAACCTACTATTCTTCGACACTCATAGTGGAAGAAAATAACCTGGTCTAGAAATATGTCCCAGTGTTCATGGTGAGTTCTGGCAGCTCTTTTTCTAGAAAACTGGCACAGGTGAAACCTAGTATTCTTCAACACACAGTGGAAGAAAATAACCTGGTCTAGAAGAAGAAGAAGAAGAAGAAGAAGAAGAAGAAGAAGAAGAAGAAGAGAAAGAGTTTGGATTTGATATCCCGCTTTATCACTACCCGAAGGAGTCTCAAAGTGGCTAACATTCTCCTTTCCCTTCCTCACCCACAACAAACACTCTGTGAGGTGAGTGGGGCTGAGAGACTTCAAAGAAGTGTGACTAGTCCAAGGTCACCCAGCAGCTGCATGTGGAGGTGCGGAGACGCAAACCCAGTTCACCAGATTACAAGTCTACCACTCTTAACCACTACACCACACTGGCTCTGTGACCCAGCAGGCCTAAATTATTTTAGGCTAGAACCAAGTGAGATTGTCTATGTATTTTCATATAAATATATGGCCAGACATTTCAAAGACTTCACAAAGTATAAAATCCATATTCATGAAAAAATACAGTGGTGCCTCGCAAGACGAAATTAATTCGTTCTGCCAGTGCTGTCGTCTAGCGAAAATTTCGTCTTGCAAAGCACGGATGGGGGAAGCGCGGTTTGACAAAAAAAAAGCGAAAATTTTTCGTCTTGCGAGTCGCGCCCATAGGGAAATTTGTCTTGCGAGTCACCCTTTTGTTAGCGAATGCCTTTCGTCTAGCGAGGCATTCGTCTTGCGAGGTACCACTGTATATGATTTTATTCTTGAACACAATATTTAAAGTAAAAACTTATACTGTAACATGGCTAGTAGTTTCCAGAAGACAATCATAATGATATCATGGCTTGTATGTAACTAAGTCATCCTCAGAGAAGACACATTTAAATGAATGGACATAAGTTAGTCATATTCATTGATTTCAGTGGGTCTACTTGAATATGACATATTTGGACACAACCCACTAAAGCAGGAGCATAGATCTTGTGCTCTCTGGATGGTGTTGGACTATATCAGACAGTTGGCCATGTTCATCGGGGTTGATGGGAGTTAGAGTCTGACAACATTTGTAGGGCCACAAGTTCTCCATCCCTACACTAAAGCAACATTAATTAATATTAGCACAACCGGAGAAAGCAAACATTAACAGTACCTACCAGTAAAATGGTTCAACCCAGTCAGTCTGCACTCTTCCCCTCAAGTCTGCACGGATCAGAAGGCCAACAAAGCATAAGCTATGTTATATGTACCTTCAGGGAGCAGCAAGGCTGAAACAGCACACCTGAGCCCTGAAAACTGAGCTGTCTGGGGCCAACCTGAACTAGGAAGTCCCCAAACGAAGGCAGGTTAGGTGTCACTCCCAATTAAATATCAATAAGGCCTTTAAAGTGATTTATTAAAATAATGGATTACAGAGAAGCATCCTTTTAGGAACTACTGTGAGTACAATAGCTGTTTGCTCCACCATATTGACATGTCCTTTCTGTCTAAACACGCATTAAACTTGGGCAGACAATAAAAATTAATCCTGTTCTTTCATCAAATGGAAGGTCATTTCCTCTGACCATCCCTAAGGGAGATGATGTCATTTTGCATGCTTGGATGTTTGCATTAAAATAAATTATCCAGATCGATATTTAGGAAGAAAGGAAGGTTTAGGCTGGGTAACTTAGAGTGTATTTGTGGTAAAGGGATGTTGTAAAAGGGATGTATAAAAAAGAGTGAAATGTCTGGTTACGCTGACAAAAGAAATGGGGTTCTGTAGCCTCTGCTACAGGGTGTTGCAAGGTAAAAACCTGTTTTTCAGCAACCTAATGTGACAAATTTTAAAACAAAATGATCCTCAATGGACCACAGGACCCAGTAGGTTTTGCATAATGCTTCGACTACCCTTCCTGAATGCCAAAATGGTTTTCGACCTTCTGGGGGACAGTGGACATGATTTTCACTGCTCAAAAGCATCAAGAAAAATGCAGAAAACAAAATCAACCCCTGTATATGGCATTCATTGACCTGACTAAGGCCTTCAACACTAAATCGTACTGCCCCATGGATTGTCCTTGTGAAAATTCGCTGCCCAGATAAATTTGTGAACATCCTTTGGCTCCACCACGATAATATGACAGCAACAATTGCAGATAACAATGGCTCTCAAAGTGAACCATTCACAGTGGGATCAGGCGTTAAACAGGGATGTGTTATAGCTCCAACACTATTTATTATCTTCAGTGGCATGATCCTACACATTGTCAATGGGAAACTCCTCACTGGGGTAGAAATCATATATCGAACAGATGGAAAGCTCTTTAACTTGATTAGGCTGAAAGCAAAGAGTAAGGTTACCATAACTTCTGTCATAGAGCTTCAATATGCCGATGACAACATAGTGTGTGCACACTCAGAGGATGACCTCCAAACCATCCTAAATATCTTCGCAGAAGCTTACGAAAAGCTAGGCCTATTGCTCAACACCCCCCCCCCCAAAACCCAAAGTGCTGCACCAACAAGCACAAAACAACCCCTCTGCAGCACCACAAATCCAGCTTAATGGTGTAATGTTGGAAAATGTTGATCACATTTCCTACCTGACACTGATGCCGAAATCGCCTGAACTCTGCGAGTGCGGCTTTCTCCTGACTGAAGTGCAGAGTGTTTGAAGACCAGGACATTCACAGGGAAACCAAAATGCTTGTACTACCAATGCTATTGTACTACCAATCTTAGAGTACACTTGTAAAACATAGACCACTTATAAACACCATCTCCAGCTCCTCAAAAGATTCCATCAATGTTGTCTCCCAAAAAAATTACACATCACTTGCGAAGACAGGTGAACTAGTGCCAGTGTACTGGAAGGAGCAAAGATCACCAGTGTCGGTGCAATGATTCTTCAAAATCAACTTTGTTGGACTTGTCATGTTGTTCAGATGCCTGATTATTGTTAAGCAACTACTCTATTCCCAACTTAAGAATGGACCGCGAAATACCGGTGTGCGACAAAAAAGGTTTAAAGACGCGCTCAAGGCAAATCTAAAAAAATGTAGTATAAGCACTGATAACTGGGAAAAACTAACCTGAGAGCACTTCATCTGGAGAACAGCATTCACCAAAGGTGTCATGGACTTTGAAGAAGCACGAACTTAGGGTGAAAAGGAGAAATGAGCTAAGAGGAAGGCACATTTGGCAAACCCTCACCGTGATCAACTCCCTCTTATGTCCACCCTGTGGAAGGACGTGTGGAACCAGAATTGGCCTCTGCAGTCAGTTTTAAGTCACCCTTAAGACCGTGTTCATGGAGTACAATCTTACCCAGCTACAAGTGATCACCAAAGAAGAAGCATAACGCTTCAAAAGGGAAGATTCAAATTCTGCTCTGTGGTTTTTGATGGTGTGGTTTCCACGCAATACTCCCAGGAAACACAAACATTTAGCAAATACTTGCCACACAGCACCAGTATTCGACATCCAAGGGTTTTGCACAAGCAGCCAACATTCAACATTAACCTGATAGTTAGCGTGCATAGCCGTCAGAATTTTACTATATCTGATGTGAAGCTTGTAAGCATTTGACAGGCAGGATCTGACAGGTGGCAAGCAACAGACTTTAGAAAATTTCCAAAAGGGTCAAATTTTGAAATGTTATGTCAGATTTGGAATTCTGCAATCTGAACGTCAAATTTCTTGGTCAAATTTTGCCCTCTGATTTTTTTTGAAATTGTGGGAAATTTGAGAAACTGACATAGCAAAGTAGGCTATACAAGGAGATGATGAAATCTGACACATCTGCGCAAACTTGGGGGCCATTATTGTGTGTGCTAATAAGAAAAGTTGCATGAGGAGGCCACTGGCCTCTCAGCTTCGTTTGGGGACCGATTCACTTTGCCCTTACTAAATGGGATTACTGTATTCACCCATGTCATTAATATTGCCAGTCAAAAAAGATGTGCCAAATCATGCTTTAGCCCTAGAAAAGGGGGCTGAAACTGTATGGGGACGAGGCAGAGCAGCAGTGGTGCTTTTACACCAGCTCTGTTTTCAGTGGGACAGGGATGGGGTTGGCCAAGGTGGTGACAAAGACAGGGTAGCTCCAGGTTGGTGGCATTGGCAGCTGCCAACAACCCAGGACTCCCCCAACCTCACCGCCACCTTGCTCTGCCCCACCCCACCCGAGCAAGTGGCCACCCCCCTTTCAAGAGCTGCTGGTGCTGTATATGACATCTGTTTTCCTCCAATGAAGATGCTCATGAAAAGGATGCCTGGGGAGTATCTCACATGTTTTCAAATGTGTTTGGTAGTTACACTCTTGCCCATAAGCGACAAGCAACTATTGGACAGTGACTATGACATCAACTGCCACGTTGCTAGTGCCATTCTGACTCCCTGCCAACTGAGATGAAAAAATTCCTTTTCCTTTTCCTTTTTTTTTGCTTTTCTTCAGATGCCTAATGCTCACACAGCAGGGCTACAACCATAGGAAGCCACTGGCTGTGTCAAAGCACCCTGGATTAATCAGATAAAGAGAATGAATAACTGTATACAAAGTGTATTACTAATTAAAAAGTGCATTACTCATTTTCTGTACTCAAGTTATGACACCTGTGGAAAAGTCCTTTTCTTAAATAAATAAAAAAACACACATTTCCAACAAGACTTTTCTGTTCCGTTACTAAGAGCTATTTTGAGGGCTGAAAATTTATATGTTGCATTTTTAATGAGAAATGATGAGAACACTTAACACAATGGATAAGCTGCTCCCCTCACACTTATTTAGAAATCCAAACCAAATAAGCATTTTATTCCTGATATCAGTACATCATACAGGAAGAGAAAGATCACCTGATCTACTTCAGTTCCGGTTCACAGATGCTTTTCATACTGAGTGTATAGGCCAGTTATCAAGTGGAAAACCCGTCTTTTAAAAATGGGGAGCACAGCCACCCCACTGTCATGAATGCAGAGGATAGCTCTATAATTTTCTAATGGGGGTTCTCTTTCCCTTCTGACATTCATTCAGTGTGCGGTTGCCATGTTGGGTGCACCCAACATGCACCCGAATTTCTGAGCAGCGAGGAACTCCAGGGGGTTCCAGTGCTTACCTAGGGTTCGGTTACCTTGGAATGAAGGTCAACAGAGACTGTGTCTTCAGGATTTATTTACACATATATACAACCTGAGCAAAGAAGAAGAAGAAGAAGAAGAAGAAGAAGAAGAAGAAGAAGAAGAAGAAGAAGAAGAAGAAGAGTTTCGATTTGATATCCTGCTTTTCACTACCCGAAGGAGTCTCAAAGCGGCTCACATTCTCCTTTCCCTACCTCCCCCACAACAAACACTCTGTGAGGTGAGTGGGGCTGAGAGACTTCAGAGAAGTGTGACTAGCCCAAGGTCACCCAGCAGCTGCATGTGGAGGAGTGGAGACACGAACCCGGTTCACCAGATTACAAGTCTACCGCTCTTAACCACTACACCACACTGGCTGGACTCACAACCTCAGCACCCAACAGATCTTGCTTTTCCATAAGGGTATACAGGGAAGCCCCAAGTCATGACTTTGGGTCCAGCACAGAGCAGACATGCTTCTGTGTCTCCAACTTCCAGCATCCACCAACACTCACACACATACAGCACCCCCTTGGCATATTTGTTGCATCTATAGCCCACCTTTTTCTCCAAGGAGCTCAAGGTGGCATACAAGGTTTCTGCTCTCTTCATTTGATCCCCACCAAGTTACCCAGTGAGCTCCATGGCCAAGTGGGGATTTGAACCCTGGTCTCCCAGGTCCTAGTCTGACACTCTAACCACTATGCTACAATGGCTTTCTAACTACTAGTGCTCTGGTCAAAAATACACACACCAGTTGTTGTTTTTTTTGGGGGGGGGGAGGTGATTCGAAGAAATGGCAGGCAGAGAGGGGTGAAGCACACTTTCCCCACTTTATCCAATTCCTCCCAAAAGTGTTTTTCCTACTGGGCTACTGTTGCACATGTACTTGTGTGTAATGTGTAGTTTGGCCTTTTTTATTTCTCATCCACAGAATTCACTGTTGGCAAAAGCCTTAAGACAACAGGACAATAAAAACTTCGACATGACAACTAACACGAGATGCCCATAAATAATTTTCTGGATAAATAATTCCAAGGAAACACTCAGGGGAGGGTGGGGAAAAAAGATCACCCAGACTCAGATATTGTACACTCTGAGCACAATGTACAAATCAAGCATTGTGGAGCATGCGAATGGCGAGTGTCCAATTTGAACTCGTTAATCCAGCCTAAGTCTGAGGTTTTATTCCCCTTCCGTCGAGCTTCAATATGCATCTGATCTGAGGATATTGGATTTTTTTCTCCCTCCTTTGAGGAGAGAAATAAATGACTTATCTGGGGAATAAATTCCGTTCTACTCTTAACATATTGCTCACTGTATACACGGTGCAGAAATAAGGCTGGCTGTTTCTAATGTAAATCTCTAAAGCTGAACTGTGATAATGAGTTTCTGCATTCCCCTCCCCTCCCCTCCCCACCTGTGGTTGGTAGGTAGGTTAGAGGCTTCCTTGGGAGAAAGAAAGGGGGGAAACCACACCATGATTAGTGTTTGCAGCTAAGGAGACATGGTTAGAAACACAAATACCTTTAGGGTCTGTATCTTCTTGATATGGTAGCAGAGAGAGAGAGAGAGAGAGAGAGGCTGCTAGAATACATTTGTTTTGGTTTACAGCTGACCTGGAATCCTGCAGTACATATGACTTCTTGGGATGCTTTTGCCTCCCACCAAGTTTTGTGACATCCAGTTCTGGCATTTAGAAACTCTGCGCCGCTTGTCAGGATTGCTAATACGCCAGTGTAACCTGCTGCCATTTCAGTTGCGTGTCAAGGACCCCAAGCCACCCTCAAATGAACCACACTTCACACAGAAATTTTAGTTTAAGGTTTATGGCATAATTTTGGCCACAACTTTATTAAAATACAAAATGTGAGTGGTTGCTTAGGCTTTGGTTGCAACTATCTGTCCCCACCCAGGGACAGAAGTGACATCCGCACGCCTGCAGAAGTCAGTAAAGGGAAAACATTTTGGGGAGAGAATGGAGCTGGGCGCCAGACTCTCGCCTCTCCCCTAATGCTCCCAGTGGCACTTGTGAGGCCCTAGCCCCTTGCTGGGGTACGGACAAAAGCATGGCGAGCCCCTGGATTCCTTTAACAGAATTCCCTCGCAGCAGCAGCAGCATTGCAGGGGCAGGCACAACCAATCTTTACCCCTCAACCAACCAATTTTTTAACCAATGCCTAACCGCAACCTTACAAGTTGTGACGATTTGCTACGCAGTAGGTGAAAACATGGCACCAGCCAATCAGCCAAATGGAAAAATTCCTAGCAGGCCCCTGCCCTAAAAGCAGAGGACCCCATGACAGGCATAGCAAGGTCAAACGCAAAAGCCCTAATTATAGGGAAGGTGGGCGGGTGATCTGATGCATGCAGCGAAAAGCTGAAGCTCAACACTGCAGGCAGAGAATGCATAGCCTCTAGGCTGTCCATCAAAAATTGGCAACATCAAAATCACCCCAACAACCCACAAGAACCCAATCAGGTTGTAGCCATCTAATCGATCCCACCCAGCAACAGAGGGGTGTCTTGCCAGACCCCACCGCCTACACGTGCCTCCCATGAAGGAGAACACGCTTTGCCAAAAGGAACCAGGCAAATGGCTTATTGTTAGGCTGGCTCCTTATACATTCCCAAAAAAAGAAAAAGAAAAAAAATGAGGAAATGCATACCGCCACCCCACCATGTTGTGTTTTACGGTTGTAACCCGCCCTGAGACCTTAGGGTGAAGGGCAGTCAATAAACAAACAGACAAACAAATAATAAAGTAGGAGATGTGACCATCCACTCTACTTATTGCCCATTTTGTTGACGGCAGAGGCCCTTCGTGGCAGTGAAAGTATAATGCCACAATCGAGTCAACAGGGAAAGGGTTATAAATGGCCAATCTCTGTTGCTTCTACATAAAAGGACCTCAAGGAGCACAGCTGGGGGGGAAACTCAGTCAGGACCTTGGAGAGTCACAGCTAATTATTTACAGTGGCTTCATGTCTCCACATGCATAGCTCCTGCATGGTTGGGAACAATTCAACAGGTGCAGCTCTCTGTGGCATGCAGAGCTTGGAAACACTCCACCTGTAGATTTTCCACCTGTCACATTAAGCCATCAGTGTCACTTGCCCTGCGCCAGGTGGGAAATTTAAACGAGAATTACTATTGAGAAAAGGGGGGGGGGAGCCATTTAGCCTTTTGACAGAAGTCCAGGATTCTTGCTGAGGGATTATTTTTTCACAGGCCTCTGCTTTGGTTAACGGGGCCTGGTTTTCACTCGAAGCCAGGCGGCAGATGTCAGTCCTAAGAATTCCTGACAAAAATGGTGACCTTGCTGGGTCAAGGCCTATACAACCTGCCTTGCCGCAAGCTGTGTTAAACAGAAGCAGCAGAAAAGCATCTCCAGGCAAATCTGTCTGGGTGACTCGCTATCTCCATTTACCCCTCTGGATTGAATTCCTTGTGAAATTCTACAGCTCTGAGGGGAAAAATAAAAGCCCTGACAGTTAACTTGGCCTTTTCTTTTTACTCGAGTCAATGGATGAGGCAGCAAAGGTGGTTCCCCCGCCCCTGTTTTTGTTTCAGGGGGTAAAGTCCTAACACTGTTATGCAGGCCTAATTTGTAGTAACAGTTTCTACCCTCAAGAACGATTCTTTAATGGATCTCCACAAATGGTTCACACCAAACCAGAGTGTTTATAGACCTGCTCATATTTAGGGAACTTTGCCCGTAATAAGTAGTAGTAGTAGTAGTAGTAGATGCAGTGTGTGTTTGTGAGCAATTTCTTACAAGAAACACAATCCGAGTGGATAGTGATAAACTCTGCATGGCATACCTTCCAACATTTCTCTGATGAAAATAGGGGTGTCCTCTTTCATCATCATTTTATTATCTATACTCCACCCATCTGACTGCGTTTAAACCATAGTTAAACATGTGGTCAGCACAAGGAGAGGGGAGAAAGTAGAGCCTCACATTTGTGTCTCCTTCTCCCCCCCCCTTCATGACTGCATGTTTAATTTGGGTTTTAAACTCTGAATCTCTGCCCGTGTCTCCTTCTTAACCCCACGCCCTTGCCACCAACAACATGTTAAATTCGGGTTTAACGTCCTCGATTAAAAATGCAGTTGCCAAACTGCCTCTCACCATAGCTGTCAACCTTCCATTTTTTGCAGTGGGAAACGGTGCTGGAATAAGGGAATTTCCTGCAAAAAATGGGGAAAGTTGACAGCTGTGCCCCTCACCCCTGTGGCCAGATCACTTTGGGTGGACCCAATCTGGTGTGATCGAAGGCTGCCTTTACTTGCTCCGGGCAAATCCCAGATTGGCCCAAATTGGCCCAAATTGGTTTGGGATCTGGAATTTGTCTGGAGCCAGTGAACAGACAAATACTCAGGTGGACCGATGATGGACTGATGATCTGACTTAGTATAAAGCACCTTCCTATTTTCCATAGATAGATGTAAAAACAAACCAAGGTTTGCCTTTACAAACTATGATTTTAGGATGACATTTGAATGCACTCACTGTGTCCTTGAGATAATGACACAGCACCTGAAAGCAGTGTCTATGTTAACTCAATCCAAGTGCTGAAACACTTATAAAACTGTGTGAACTCAGAGGCTGGCATGAAAAGTGTGGTTGAAAAAAAAAAGGACTAGTTCACACAAGAAGACAGGTTAAAAGGTAGCTATCTTATCCTGATGGGCAACTAAAATGTGTTACCAAATGTAACACCAACCACAGCCAGGAAAAACTCTTAAGAAATGAACACAACAAGACATTCACAGTGAATAAAAAGTCAATAGCCTGTATATATAAATGTCTGGGCATTGTTCACCAGATGTAAACTGTTCCTGTATGCTGAGTTTTATTGGGGCAAAGAGTACTTCCCATGACTGAGAACAGCAAATTACATTTGTTATACTTATTGGATTATTGGGAAATGTTCAGAGATGAAGGTTTAAAAATGTAATAAAAGTGGATCAATATATGTTCAAGGATTTCATCAATTGTGTATTAACAGCGCCAGTCCCTTTGACCTTTTTTGCTTTACGCTATTCCCTTGATCACAGCAAAAACTGATATAATAAATTACACTTTATATACATCTCTCTTCTGGAGTCCATACCATGCATTCTCATTTTCCAGATGAAAATTGGAAGAAGATGCAAGATTGCTAAACTTCTAAGATAAAGAAGTTGCCCCCTCATACTTGTTCAGACCAATGGTGCATTTAGTTCAGCCTTTTCTGCTCTCAAACTCATCTCTGTAGGATTTCACCAGCAAGGTCTTTCTTAAATCTGTTCCTTAATGATCCTGAATAACAGATATAAGGGCAAAGTTTCCCCTTTGTCTTTCCCTCTTTTAAACATCATACTGAGGGCAAGTAAGTTGTGCAACCTTTTGTCTGTCAAGAGCTGCATTCTCTTTGGGTAACCTAGTGGGGCTATATGCTGGTGATGGGTGTGGACATCTCCTCTCCTCTCTGTTATCTCCTCACCACTCTCTCCTTTTTTTCTTTCCATCTTATAGACTGTGGGGGAGGGACTGATTTCTCTTGCTCCTGGGCTGAACGTCCTAGTTGACATTGTGGCCTAAAACCACTGAGCCTCTTGGGCTTGCTGATCAGAAGTTTGGCGGTTCGAATCCCCGTGATGGGGTGAGCTCCCGTTGCTCGGTTCCTGCTCCTGCCAACCTAGCAGTTTGAAAGCAAGTCAAAGTGCAAGTAGGTATTGCTCCGGCGGGAAGGTAAACGACGTTTCCGTGCACTGCTCTGGTTCGCCAGAAATGGCTTAGTCATGCTGGCCACATGACCCGGAAGCTGTACACCGGCTCCCTCGGCCAATAAAGCAAGATGAGTACCACAACCCCAGAGTCATCTGCGACTGGACCTAATGGTCAGGGTTCCCTTTACATTTACCTTTAGGCCAGACTCGATTGCATCTGAGAGGTGTCAGGAGCTTCATGTTGCTAGTCTGCTCTTGCTGAAGAGAAACGATAACGTTCTCATCTGGTTTCCTGATTTGTGTACCTTCTAGGCATTCCATCATTGCCCATCTCCCCCGCTCTATTATATTACTCTGTCTGCAGCATTCATTTCCTGTGCAATAGCCTATCCTCTGCTGATTAGAAGCGACGAGAGCGAGTGTTTGTACTTTTGGCTAAAGATATACTAGAAAAAACATAATTGTACTACAATATGTTCTCAGCCGTGCAAAATATACCTCAGCAGCTGCACTGTGAGAAAAGCCAGGCTGTGCACTGCGTGGTGCCTTAGTGTTCATATGCTTCCATTTGCATGCATGTGCACTAGAGACAAAATGCATCTTGCCAGCACCACCTCGTAGAGATTTAATTGTTAGAATACTAGGAGCAGGGGCTGGGGAATGGTAACTCACACTGACAAAAAGGGGGGGGGGCTCACTTGTGCATCGCTGGAAAAGGGGGAGGCAAAAGATTTGCATAAAACATGCATATGCTTATTTATGTGCATCAATGAACATTCAGAAACAACCACTAAAATGTGAAACAGAAGTGCAATATATCAAAATTGTGAGCAGGTGAGCTGCATGGCTGCTCAGTTTTCTGTTGCAGGTTTTCATTGTGGATGGGCAACTTCAAAGCCCACCTGCTCTATTATATCTCATGGGTCTTTATCTTTAAACTGGACTTGGACCAGATAGCCCTTCAAACAGTGGGGTTGCCATGAAGACTGTCCTCTGCAAAAGAGGGCACACGACCACCCTAACAGGAAGAAAGGAGGCAGGAAGAGGGGAGTGCAATGGATCAGCATTGCGAGAGGAAAGAAGTTGTTCATGGGGGACAATGGTCAATGAAATAGCAGCAGAAGTGGTTCCTTCCTTCTTTGCTCTCCTCTCCAAAAACACCTGCATTAAAGTCTTCTGGAAAATGATGACTGATAATGCAAGAGTTCCTTTCATTTGAGTTTTCTCTGGGCAAGGGAGAAATGTATGGGTGTTGTCGTTAAAATGTGAGTAGAGCCTGTTTGGCTCAGCTAGTCCACATCTTGTTCTCACAGTGGTCAACGTGTAGAAAAACCACAAGCAGGACCTGAGCACAACAGCACTCTCCCCACTTGTGATGGGAGGGTCCTCAGGAGATGTTTTCCTCACCACCAAGGATTTTCTTGTCTGCAGCCTATTTCTCTCCCATTATCAATCCAGTCTACAAAAACTTCTTCTACACAGAACCCATTGCAGATCCTCTGGCAAGAGTGTCACCCACCTTTCCCCTCTCTGTTCTAGATCTCACAGTTCTACAAGTTGCAGGGCTGGCTAGAAGGGAGAGGAAAGCGCCGGGCAACCTTTTTTCTCAGTCTCCAAGTCTGCAAACCCCTGGAAGAAAAGGCTGAATTCTGCTCCAGAAAACATTTCCAGGAAAACGGAACCACAAAATCTCAGGTGCAATTTGCCACAGGCAAGCGTTTCTGTTCATCACGAACTAAAGAATCAACAAATTACATGGCAATGAAAACTATAGCATGAAAGTTTATGAGTTTGGCTTGGAAGTTAAGCATTCTTCACAAAGACATTCATAACAACAGGTCCATCTCTATCTTTGGGTGGACCCAGGGCAGAAGAGAGTGGCCAAGATGTTATTGGATGCCAACTCCCATCAGTCCAAGACAGGACAGCCAGTGGTCAGGCCTCATGGTTCAACAACATCCAGAGTGGGCAGGAACACCACTCCTTCCTCTTTCCCCTTTTTGATGAATCAGCTTTCTGGTCTCCTGGAAACTTGGTTAGAGGATCAAAGGTCTTTGAATACTCTGCAATGTGCACTGGAATCTACTTAAGCTTGCCAAGCCCTGACATCAAGTTGGCAGGCTTCATAATAGCTACTGCTTTCTTTTTCCATCCCAAAAACTGAGATGGGTTAATTCAAATCCAGCCATGCCATTTTGCTAAGGTTAATTTTTTTAAAAAATAAAATCCCTGCAATTAATGTTCTTCCACAGAAAACTTTTACTGTCAGTTATTTGTCAGCAAACTGGCCCAAAGAGTTTTGGGAATTGCAAGTGATGCTTTATTTTCACTTTCTCTTCTGCCATCACTTGCAGTAAGCCACATCCAAACAATTGCAAATACAAAAAAAGCAAAAAAAAGAGAGCAAACAAACCTAACTACTGTGTATCGTTGCTAAGTGCCAATGGGACTACTCCAGAGTAAGTGGTGTGTGGCTTCCAGCCAGAGCCCGCAATCATTAAACCACTTAGTTGCCTCTAAGAGGAACACTCAGGAGTGAGTGGTTTAAGGCCTGAAGCCAAATCGACCAAATTAGCATGTGTAATTCTACTCACTTCAGTAGATCTTGGGTTGATTTATACACAGATAGCTATAAATGTAAGCAGGCTGTTTTTTTCTTTTTCTTTTGCTGTTCCACATGTGCACAATCTTGTGCTTAAAACTGATATCGCATAGATATATGCTACAGATTTCTGAGAATAGCTTCTTCATCTCAATCATCTGTTTTAAAGCAACCTTCTAGTCTTCGTGGTGATGCCGATTTGCTTGGAAACAAACAAATGACTTCCCATGGCTCATGTTTTTGTGCTTCTCATTTCAAATGTTCAAAGCAGTTTGTGTACATTATCTCAGATAAAAAATAAAAAAAATTCCTTCCAGTAGCACCTTAGAGACCAACTAAGTTTGTTCTTGGTATGAGCTTTCGTGTGCATGCACACCTCTAGTTTATTTTTTATTTCGTTTAGACTATGGCAGACCAACACGGCTACCTACCTGTAACTAACATTATCTCAGATGTCCTTCATAGTGCCCTGTAAGATGGATGAGCATCTTTACCCCCATAATGCAGACGTTGGACTGAGGCTGAATGAGGAGGAGTGTTATAGAGTGCATTTCAAGCCATCTCTGAACCTGGTGGCACAAAGCAAAAATGAATAAATTGCAAAAGTACAACTGAGCCAATAGTAAGTTTTTCTAAGTTCCACTGAATTCAGTGGGGGAAAGTGAAGCAAAAGGACGGTGTAGATCAGCAGTGAAACTGACTGCAAACCCCCATTTTAAACTGTGGATATTTTTAGATTTGATAGCAAGTTTTATTCTGCTGAAAATTTGTGGTTTGTTAATTAAAACAAAAATAGAACAATTAGCTAAGCTCTCATAGATGCCTGGGAACGGAAGCTCGCATTGCAACAGAACAAAGTCTGGCTTAGTCTAGACACGGCCTTTTGATTTTATACCTGATTCATGTTCAAGATCACTCCTGCAGAACTGATACGGAGCTAGTGGCCTGCAGCAAACATTTTAGCACACAGAAGCGCATGTGCACACAAACGGGCTGTAGGAGAAAATGTCATTTCTTTCTCTCTCCTGCTGACTGTCTTGTCCATCTTTGCCACAATTCATGCTTGAGCATTACGGGGCCTCACTCTGCGGGAAAGTAGATGAATGGGTCACCTTTCCAGAACACACCTCACTATGTGCGCACTAGGTGGTCTGTTCACACAAGAAGTGGGAACTCAGATGGCTTTGAAAGAGGATTAGACAAATTCTTGAAGGATAAGGCTATCAGTGGCTACTAGCCATAAGGACTCCAAACTGTCAGAGGGAGTATTCCCCTGAATACCGGTTGCTTGGAGTTGCAGGTAGGGAACCTGCTGTTGTGCTCAGGTCCTGATGGTCTTCTTCCCTGTTGTGAGAACAGGATGCAGGGCTAGGTGGGACATTGAATGGATCCAGCAGGCTATTCTTTATGTTCTCTTGGCCTAGCAAAATCAGTTTGCCAACATTCCAGAATGTACGTTCTCTACTGAAATGGGAGGAAGGAGATGGTGGGATCTTGGAACTATTACAGAATGGGACTGGGACAATCTGCCTGTCCTTATTAATAAAACCCAGTTCAGTTCTGAAGGGATGTGCAGCAGTACAACATTAAGAGATGCTTATGAAACATGGCCACAGATCCACCCACCTGCCTGCCTTCTTACTTACAACCAGCCCCTTCCTTCTCCATAGTGTTGCCCCTGCACAACTCTGCAAGAAGGTGGTGGAGAAACAAGAATGAGTTGGCTCCACCCCACATTGGCACTAGCGCAACCTACTGTTGACCTCCCTGCCTACTGTCCCATCAGTTCCAGTGGGCACCATCCACCTAAGGTTAGGTTTAAACAATTGGACCCTGTGCAGAAAGAACCTCTAATTGCTGGGGGGTCTTGGTGGACAGCTTAATGATTTTCCCTGCTTGTTAGAGCAACTGCAATGTGCCGTGCCAGATGCTCTATAATTTTAAAACTGCATTTTTACAGACACGATGCAGGCCACCTGAATGCAGCTCATGGGCCACTGGTGGTCTGTGGACCACTGTTCAGGAATCCTTGCTCTAATGTATAGAGCAGAACCTGAGAACTGGGAGCCTAATTGCACTGGGTCCCTTTCCCCAAAGCTGAGCAAGGAGGGGAGTGCTTCCTACCTCCTGCAAACCCTCCAACATTTCTCTGATGAAAATAGGGATGTCCTGTTCCATAATAATAATTTTATTATTTATCCCCAACCCATCTGACTAGGTGGGCCCAGCCACTCTGAGTAGCTTCCAACATATATAAAAACATATTAGAACATTAAACATTAAAAAAAACCTTCCCTATACCTTCCCTGCCTTCAGGTGACTTCTAAAGATTTTATATTCAGGTAGGTAACCATGTTGGTCTGACACAGTTGAAATAAATAAAAAAAATATTGTCCAGTAGTACCTTATAGACCATGCACACGAAAGCTTATACAGGAACAAACTTAGTTGGTCTATAATGTGCTACTGCACAATTTTTGATTTTTTATTATCAAGATTTTATAGTTACTTATCTCCTTAGTTCAGTGGCTGCATAACACTGTACCATCCAAGGTTTCTCTGATGGAAATGGGGACATCCTAAGGAAAAGGAGGACATTCTGGGATCAAATAAGAAACTGGGGCGGCTTCTGTAAATCTGGGACTGTCCCTGGGAAATAGGGGTCTGCTCCTAGAAGATCGTTTGAACTTCCCCCGAAAGGCCTGCCACGAGGGCAGACCATAAAAGAGAAGCTCTCCCCACCTGTGCCAGAACTGCATGGGCTCCGGACACAGGACTAGGGGTAGGGTCTCTGTGTGTGACCCTTATTCCCTCCTCCATGTATATACATCTCTGCACACTTTGACCATCTGTACAGAGCTTCCCTGGCCCCTGGAAAAAAAACAACAACCCCCCCCACCACTTTTCCCCTATCTGCACATGATAATGAAAACAGCATTAAAAATAAAATTCAATTAGATTAACAACGACAAGCAACTGCTTGCCCCGCCATTCCTCAGCAACAATTTATTCCTAGGGTGGTGAGAGGGACTCGAGCCAGCGGTCAGCAAGCCGACAAATCTGTCTTCTTTGCTGGGTTGCTGTCACTCAAATTGGGTGCCTGCTGATTGTTGTGGCGCTCCCTGTATTAACACCCTGCTGGGATAATTCTTTTTTATCCTGTTTTTTGGCCACCAAGAGGGTCTGCCACCACACTGCTGTTTTTCATCTTGTTAATTGAGTCATTTATTTCTTTAAAAGGTGAAACTTTATCAGGCTTTACGTGCCAAAATGTGAGAAGGCATTTTTAATGATACATCAAATGTTAGAAGCAAGCAGGTGCCTCGGTAAGGGGAGAGCAACGCTTAATAATAATAATAATAATAATAATAATAATAATAATAATACACCGAGAGGAAAAATTGCCCAATAGGAACAAGCAAAAAAAGAGAGCTGGTTTATTTCAGTCCATGCTAAACTGTGTCTGCAGTATGCATGTGGGCCAGAGCATTGTCTTCTGTAAATGCATATGGTTAAACACCTACCTGCAAATCTCCCCTACTCATAGGCTGACCTTCTACGATGTTAAAAAAAACCAACCTTCTGAGACGTTCTGAGGCTCTTCTCCAGATCCTCCCTCCGAGGGGAATTCAGAGCCTTATGACAAGAGAGAGGGCCTTTCCAGTGGTGGCTCCCCATCTGTGGAATTCTCTTCCCAGCAAGGTTCACCTTGTGCCTTCATTGACACATTTTGGTGCTAGGTAAATACTTATTCCCCACACCCTTTTGACAGACTAAAATTATGTTGTTTTTCTATTAGTGTGCTGCCCAAGCTTCCTGTGGCTGCTATATGAGTAGTTGATTTCTCTGTTTTTATGGTATAATATATTTATATCTATGTTTAAATGCATCATAACTCTCCTGGAGATCTTCAGGTAACAAGTGACTTAACAAGTCTAAATAATAAGTGATAGTAGTAGTGAGGAACACAGTAAGCTGCCATACTGAGTCAGACCATTTGTCCATCTAACTCAGTATTGTCTACAGTGACAGGCAGTGGCTCTCCAGGGTCTGTCCCAACCCTGCCTGGAGATACAGGGAATTGAACCTGGGATCTTCTGCATGCAAAACAGATGCTCTACCTCTGAGCTACAGCCCTTCCCAGGAAAGAATCAGCCATATAGTGAATTTAATGGTGACATTGGCTGAAACTTCACACAGGACTCTATTCTGCCTTGGTCAGACCACACCTGGAATACTGTGTCTAATTCTGGGCACCAACAATTTAAGAAAGATTTTAACAAGCTGGAACGTGTGCAGAGGAAGGCAACCAAGATGGTCAAGGGTCTGGAAACCAAGCCTTATGAGGAACGGATGAAGAAGCTGGGTATGTTTAGCCTTGAAAAGAGGAGACTGAGAGGAGATATGATAGCCATCTTCAAAGGCTGTCACATGGAAGATGGAGCAAGCTTGTTTTCTCCTGCTCTGGAGAAGGGTAGGACTCAAACCAGTGGCTTCAAGTTACAAGAAAGGAGATTCCAACTAAACATCAGGAAGAACTTTCTGACAGGAAGAGTTGTTTGACATTGGATGGACACCCCCAGGAGGTGGTGGACTCTCCTTCGTTGGATGATTTTAAGCAGAGGTTGGATGCTCATGGATACTTTAGCTGAGATTCCTGCATTGCCAGGGGGTTGGACCAGATCACCCTTGTTGTCCCCTCCAGATCTACAATTCTATGCTTCCATGGCCAAGTGACAGGAAGGCTTCTGTGCTGTTGGTAAAAAGTGGAGATTGGCCCATGGGTGTCTGAAAGCTGGGAAGTTGCATGTTCAGACCCAGAGACCTCCCCCCTAAATAAAGACACAATTGACTCAAATTTTAGTTTTGGTTTTTGGCAGAATTTAGGCCACAACTTTATTGAATACAGAAAAGTGAGTGGTTGCATAGGCTCTGATTCGACTAGCTCCCTACACAATTGCAGGTAGTGCTGACCCAGAGTTCTATCATAGTCAGCCAAGCGTGAACACCTGAGGCAGGTGAGAAGCCTGGGAACAGACTCTGTTCACTCCCCAGATGCTCCCCTGGACTCAGGCATGGGCACAACCCCCTTTCGGGGGTTGGCCAAACCAAGTTGAGTCCCTGGATTCCTTTAACAGAATACCCTTCACATAGGGATGGCGAGAGTATTCTCCCACCCCTATCACATGAACCAGTGCCTATCCGCAACCTTACAAGTTGTGACAAATTGCTACACGGCAGGCGAAACCCAAATGGCAACAGCCAATCAGCCAAGTGGGGAAAATTCCTGCCGTGCCCCTGTCCCAATGACAGATGACACATGACGGCATAGCAAGTTCAATTGCAAAAATGCCCTAAATTTAGGGAGAGGTGGGCAGGTGTTCCGATGCACGAGCCGAAAGAGGATGCTCTGGGACACATGCATGGGTTTATATAGGTCCCTCAATCCGTTTAGACTGCACCCCATTGGCCAGATTAAACCCAGCAACGAGGGACCTACCAATTGGGTGTTGTGGCTATCCAACAGACCCACCCACAACCAGGAGGTCAGTCTCCAGGTCTCACTGCAACATGTGCCCTCTTTAAGGAAGGACACGATTGATAAGAAGAAGGCACAGAAAGCTGGTGCAGCAGAAGGATGGAAGTGGTAGGCAGAGAAATGAGAAAGAAGTATCTGTGGAAGGACAAAGGAAAGACATTGGGGGTGAGGCTGCATATACACCAGATATTTAAAGCACATTTAAAGTACAGACACCCAATAATCTTGGGAAATGTAGTTTGTTAAGCGTGCTGGAAATTGTAGCTCTGTGAGAGGTAAACAACAGTTTTCAGGCTTCTCGGGAGTGCCTTAAATGTGCTCCTTAAATCAGCTTAAATGTGCTTTAAATGTATGGTGTGTGTAAACAGCCAGAGACAGAAAAAGAGAGCTGAGGAACAGAAGTACAACATTTATATATGAGACGAAGGGGAAAAAACTAACACAGGACCTAGAAACTGGAGGAGCTGTGTGTTGGTATGGGGAATGGCAAAGGAAAGGATAGCAGCCTGTAGGTGGGAGTGACAGAAACTGAATATTGTTCGAAATACTAACAATATTCATCAAAATAACTGTGTTATTTTAAGAGCTCTGTGCAAACTCCACCGAATGGAGGCTTCTCAGAGCTTGGTGGTAACGTTCTGCCACATCTCATTTCTTTCTCTCTGAGGGTGAGTTGACATGATGAATGGCTAATACCTACTAAGATTAGCACGTTACAACTGCAGTTATGACTTGACGGCTTAAAAGTGTTGAAACTGCAATCAGATGGAATAGTTGAATTGTGCTCCGTCGCCATGCCAGAAAGGCGGCAGCCTCAGAAGATATAAAGCTATTGTGCATTTATCATCGCTTCCAGTGGTCCTCGCCCCAGGTTCCTTGAAACACCCATGACTATCAATGGCTGCTATCCACTGTGGCTTCGCCTCCACACTTGGCAGCAGCGAAGCTTTGGAAGACGGTCTGATGGAAGCCATAGGGGCAGACCCTCCAAGTGTCCGTATTTTCCAGGGACAGCCCTGGATTTACAGAAGCCATCCCAGTTCCTGATTTAATCCAGTAATGCCCTATTTTCATTGGAGAAATGTTGGAGGGCAGATACGCATACCCCTAAACATTTTGTGAATCCAATGGGAGAAGAAACTAAAAAAAATTTTTTTGTTTCTTCTCTAGCACAGGGAATCGTCAGTTCCGTTGCTACCCCCGATGGCGGCCTCATTTCCTGTCACGGTGTTTCCTGAGTCTCAAACAGAAGCGAGCGTTTAATGTGTGAAGTAGAATGTGGAATCTAGCACGGTGATTGGTCAGTTGCGTTTTATTTACTGTATTTATTTTTACCGATTTGAACTATAAAATGGTGATTTTCTTGAGTCAAAATGAGAGTACCCCTAAACTTTTTAAAAAAGTTATCTGACTCCTGAGCCAAGGAGATAAGTAACTATACAATCTTTAGAAGACCTCTGAAGGCAGCCCTGGGAAGGATTTTTATGTTTAATGTTTTATTATGTTTTTATATATGTTGGAAGCTGACCAGAGTGTCTGGGGCAACCTAATCATATGGGAGGGGTATGAATATAATATAATATAATATAATATAATATAATATAATATAAGATGATGGAATAGGATGTCCCTGTTTTATTAGAGAAATGTTGGAGGGTATGCAGAAGAGGAGCATGCTCTTGTGCTCAGGTCCTGCTTATGGATTTCCTACAGGCCTACTGACCATTGTGAGGACACTACACTGGGCAAAGTAGGCCAGCAGGCTATTTTTATAATTCTTAGCATCTATTTTTGTGCAGACTGCAGCCCATTCCTTACTCAATTACTTCTGAGCTCACGCAGGAGCCGTTGCCACTGGCCAGCAGGCTTCATGGCAGAAGGTTGCTCTGGAAAGAAATGCATCGGGAGGGGAAAGCACAGATGCCATATGGAGCCAGTTCAAGGAGGGCATGGCATCCCGAACAACCAGCATGGGCGAGGTGGGTGGGTGGGTGGGTGGGGGGAAACAGAGAGACATTTGGAGGAAGAGCAAACAAGCAAGACGCTGAAGCTGGCAGTACTGCCAGAGCAGAGGGTGAGGGGGTGAGATCCAAATGGATACGTGACAAACATGATCCAGTAGGGGGGACAGAGCTAGGAAAAGGCCTCGAAGCTTGAGAGTAGAAACTGAAAACATGCTATGTCGCAAAGAGAACAGGAATGGAGGGAACTGCCTTGCTTAGAAGGTAGGCCTACTAGGCCCCAGAGCCACTTCTCAGTGCACACCTTATTTACCCCATTGAAGTTTTCCACCTTTCACACTTTTGCAAATGAAAGAGGCCTCCCCATTGAGGTCCCTAAAAGACAATGTACAGTGGTGCCTCGCTAGACGAAAATAATTCGTTCTGCGAGTGTCTTCGTATAGCGAATTTTTCGTCTAGCGAAGCACCAAGGCAGAATAGCGGTTTTTGCGACAGAATTTTTTTTCCCGTATTGCGAGGCAGCCCCATTGACTTTTTCGTCTTGCGGGGCAGCCTTCCGCTAGCGAATGCCTTTCGTCTAGCGAGTTTTTCGTCTAGCGGGGCACCACTGTAAGTGTTTATAAGGCAAGAGAAAAATGATAAAATGGGGGGGGGGAAGAAATGAATTGAGCGAAGTCAGATATGGATGGTCAATGAAAAAGGACTGTTGTGAGCCTAATTAAGTAATGTGGATTGTCAACAAAAAATAGGATCTCAATGGAAGTGAAGAGACATATGAGCACAGCAACTCTTGCCGGTAGGTCTTGCCCCTGTGAAACAGTTTTGGGGCCTGAAGGTCCCTGCCTTCCCACAGCTGCCTAAGCTTCCTCCTCTCCTGGGTCCTTCCTGAGACTCTGCTGGTGTGTCTGTCTCTACTCCTCACTCTTCATACCACTTCTGGTTCTGGGAGACCAGAAGAGAGGAGAACTAGTTGGAGCAGAAAGGGGAGACGCCTACAAATGGACCTTGAGCTTGTTTGGAGGTTCTAGCAGGGGAGCGCAGCTATCGTATACCCTTGACCGAAGAACGGTACACTCCTTCTATCTGGGATGGTCGTCCTCTTCCACCGAGCGTGCAGCTTCGGGAGGGGCGCACATGGAGCGGTGAGGGAGGAAGGGGACACCCGCCTAGCCAGCCAGATCAGCCAAATCAACCCTGGTGATCAATGGGGTGACAGATGTCGCAGCCAGATCGCCCTCACATCCAAAGGGGAGACACCCTTGCTTCTTCACCAGCCGGGCTCATCTCTGCCTCTTGGTCTCCCTCCTCTCTGGTTTCCGCTTCTACTTCCGATTCTGGTCTTCTCTCCGCCACCCAAATTATTTTGGCAGAAAGATTATTGAGGCAGAAAATCCCATAAGTGCCTCTCCCCGCTCTGTTGCATGGGGAAGCCTCCCCCCCCATAATAATAAATTAAGTAACAATCAACTTGCTACCTTTATGTTACACCCAAAATCTGCTGCCTGAGCCAGCTGCCTCACTCTGTCTAATGGTAGGTCCTAACCTCAGTTTAGGACAAAGTAAGTGATCTGCAATCTGAGGCCTAGCCTCACTAGGCTCAGTCCCTTTCGTTAGCAGCCTCTGCAATATATCGACCATCCCTCTGAACCCCTCACCCATCATTATGGCAGGCATTTCCCGAGTTTTAAAATCAGAAATGTAGAGGTGGTGGCAACAGCCCTAATGGAAGCCTGAGCTGTGTGAACAGAATGAAGCGTTTAGCATTTTGGAAATGCCATTCGAGGGGGCGGGGAGACACGACAAGGCTTTAAGGCAGTTAGCATGGGTTGAAGAGGGGGTGTAAATGGCTCCTTGTTGGAGCTATTCAGCGACGGAAAGAGGAAGGAGAGGTAGAAATTGGCAAATCAGTAAGCAGCGGCGAATGACTCGAGTAGGAAATAGAGACAGCTATATTTCACTCAATTTAACTTGGCATTTAGTAGCAAAAATTATAATTGTGGCTAGTGGCAGGGAAGATGCTGCTGGCAAGCATGGAGTCCAGAGACTCAGATCTGTCACAGAATTGTCACGTGGGCTTTCCTATCTTTCAGTTGACTGAAAGTGGTTCTGCTGAGTTAAATGGAGATGTGTATCAGCTCATGCCTGCATACATGGATTTAGGATCAGGGTGTATAAATGGTGCTGTCAAGTAAAATCGGAGCAGCTGATTTTGCATTGCAAAAAAGAGAGGACCAAAGAGGACATCAATTTGGGGAAGGCTGTAGCTTTCATGGCTCCACCTCCCCTGCACCTTATGGTTCCTTATCTCTAAACCAGACTTGCACGGGATAGGCTTGAAACAGAGGGCACCTTCAAATAGAGGACTGTCCTCTCTAAAGTAGGGCACATGGTCACTCTAAGAGACATGCTCCTTCTCAACTGTACAAAAGTGACAAAGGTAGCAGAAAGCAGAAATTAGTTAATCCCGTGGTTAATAATGATGTATAGCTACAGAATTCACCCATAAGCGGTAAAAATATTGAGTAAAAACAACAAATAATACCAATGGTCATGATTTAGATCATGTAGGATATCTATAGCACACCTATTTATTTCTGATTTCTTCTCAGGACTCTACAGGTCACTAGCTGGTTCTCATTCCTACAAGACTAACATTATTTAGGGATTTGATGCACAATCCGAAGCCTTGGTGAGTTCAGTCAAACTTGCATCCTTGTAAACATGCTTAGAAAGTCCACCTTAGGCACCCATTCTATGCCCATTTACCTGGGATAAGTGGGACTGAACTCAATAGGACTTTTTTCTAATCAGACACATCATGCCCTCCCCCCCTCTTGTGTGCTCCCTCCTCCACCAAAGCCCCCAGATCTTCTCTGCAGGGTTGGGGGGGGGGAGGGAATCTCAGAGCAGTGGGGAGGGGGGCAAAGGCAGCAAAGTGTGAGGGAAAACTTCATTGCACTCCCATTTAGCTGGAGAGAGCCCATGCTTGTTTCACCCCCAGGCTGGGATATCTCACCCCCAAATTGTTTTTAAGGGTGTTTTAAGGTGCACTTTCAGAGCTTGAGGAGTTCTCAGTGAAATGGAACGTTTCATGGGGGGAAACAGAATATGTGTGAAAATGATACACATAAGGAGCTGATAACAAAGCTAATAAATATTGCCATTAATTGCCCTGATATGATTTCCACATTTCACTTAACCAGCTAAGCAGAAACTTCAGTACTGTCACAGCTATTATGTAGTCCATGGGGAAAAGTGGTTAAAGCGTTGGATTTGGACTAAGGACAGCTTAGTTCAGACCCCCCTGCAGCCATAAAGCTCAGTTGTTATCTCAATCTAACTTATCTCACAAGGCTTTCATTGAGAATGACTTGGGCAGGATTCGTATACATTTAAAGCCCCATGATACCCTTTTAAACAGTCATAACTTTCCCCAAAGAATTCTTGGAGCTGTAGTTTGTTAAAGGTGCCTCTCACAGAGCTACAGTGTTATGTATTCAGTGGTCTGTGTTTTCCTGAGCTTGAGTCTGGACTAAGGATTTTGAGCTCCTGTGTTGTGATTCGAAACATGATGTCCAATCACAGAACATTTCAGGATTTGGACCTCTGCCATTGGCCCTTGAACTCTAAGTCATGGTTCGCAGCTTGGGAGTTTAGACAGCCAATCACATTGGGAGTGGGCCAGGCTTTCAGGAATGTATATAAGCAGTTGCTGTGCCCGTTTCCCAGTTATGTAGTTCAATAAAGGTTCTTGCTGTTATCACTGCGTCATGCCACGTGGGAACCCACCTACACTTCAGACAGTTTCCAGAGTTCTCTATGAAGTGAGATAAACCACTCTGAAAATTGTAGCTCTGTGAGGAGGAGGAGGAGGAGGAGGAGGAGGAGGAGGAGGAGGAGAAGAAGAAGAAGAAGAAGAAGAAGAAGAAGAAGAGGAGGAGGAGGAGGAGGAGGAGGAGGAGGAGTTTGGATTTGATATCCCGCTTTACCACTGCCCTAAGGAGTCTCAAAGCAGCTAACAATCTCCTTTCCCTTCCTCCCCCACAACAAACACTCTGTGAGGTGAGTGAGGCTGAGAGGCTTCAAAGAAGTGTGACTAGCCCAAGGTCACCCAGCAGCTGCATGTGGAGGAGCAGAGACGCAAACCCGGTTCACCAGATTACAAGTCTACCGCTCTTACAAAGCACCAGCTCTTCCTTGCATGGCTCTTTATGGTATATAACAGATGAAGTTAATTTTGTCATGCAAACAGCGCTGTGCCGACAACCCACAAATTATAGCGTAGAATTACTCCAGAGTAAATAAACTCTGGGTTGCCACCTGAGAGGTGATGGTTATTTTGAGAAAAATGTCACTTCCCAAGCTATTCCACCCTGCCAACAGTCACCTGACGAAGTGGAGCCACACATTAGAAATCAGCAGGAGCAAATATCGTCATAGTTCCATTAGAGATAAAATCCTCACACTGTCAAACCCAAGTGTGCATGCACATGAAAGCTCATACCAAGAACAAACGTAGTTGGTCTCTAAGGTACTACTGGAAGGATTTTTTTGATTTTTTATTTTGTTTTGACTAAAACTGGATTAAGGCACTGGTGCTTAGGTAATTTTTTTTTTTTGCTAGCTGAAGTACTATGTTGCCTTAAAACAATGAGAGGTGATGAAACTGTTCCTAGAGCTCAGTTAGTAGAGCATGAGACTCTTAATCTTGGGGTTGTGGGTTTGAGCCCCATGCGGGGCAAAATATTCCGATGCACCCTAAGTATGGACACAATAGCAATCAAATACAGTGGTGCCCCGCTAGACGAATGCCTCGCTAGACAAAAAACTCGCTAGACGAACGGCATTCGTCTAGCAGAAGCTGCCCCGCAAGACGAAAAAGTCAACGGGGCTGCTTCGCAAGACGAAAAACCCGCTAGACGAAAATTTTCGCAGGACGAATTATTTTCGTCTAGCGGGGCACCACTGTAGCGCCTGTTGGTTGTAAATAAGTGCATGCAATTCACATTTGGGTATATGCTTTAAGGCACCTGATGAAGGCAAGAAGGCTTATTGCTATCACATGCTTTGCAGCTTCAGGTTCCACCTTCCCCTCCTGTGATTGATGCTGTGCTAGGGTTAGGTCAACTCTGCTGTGATACACAAGCTGTATCAAGTGTAATAGAGTTTAGAGATACCATTCTAACATGACACTGCCTGCTCTAGGTAAAGCAGAAAAAGCTATAATCCTGACAAAAAGCTGGGCCTGGAGGTCTTTTCGCCCAGATGATGATGATGATGATCATCATCATGACCACGATCAGGACTGCAGTCAGTAGTAGCTCATCAGACAAAAAACTAATGATTTTTTTTTATAAACGTTGCCATTAGTTTTCCAGAATGGCTTCAGGCCATAAGAGAACAGCTGATTGTGAACTCTGCGGATAGCTTCTTGGCCTCTGTTTTGGAAGATCAGCAGCAGTTAGCCTTCTGTCAAAAGGCAAATTTAAGCCAGCCTCTCTGACAGTATTTTTAATTGAGGCTTCTTATATTATATATATATATATATATATATATATATATATATATATAGAGAGAGAGAGAGAGAGAGAGAGAGAGAGAGAGAGAGAGAGAGAGAGAGGGAGAGAGAGAGACATATCTTATGCCAATCCAAGCATCACAAATTCATAAAGTACGGTATTCTTTGTCTTTACAAAGGTTTTCATCCTTGCTTCAAATAATACATTTTTGCTTATCTCATTTAATCCCTCATCAGTGCTATATTTTGTCATACATTTTGCAACCAATTTGCTTTTTTCTTCTTTCAAAAAAAAGGAGTATTTTACAAATTTGGGGTGAGGCATGTGATGAGTGGATATTGTCAATCCATAGTTTAGTCACAAAGTGGCACTGGACTTAGTGGTATCTTGGTGGAGTCTGGAGTTCCTGCTTCCTTATTGTTTAAGGCAGAGTTCTTGTCTAGTTCCTGACTGTTGGGTCCTCTAAGCCTTCCATGACAAGCAGATCCTGGAACCATGTAATAATGGCCTTTTCTGCTGTAAGCTATGAGCAGAACTGCAGTTGGCTTTACACACTATTGCAGGGTGTGTTTTTCATTTGTCAATTTCAATATGCTTTGTACACACCAGTGGGAGTGACATAGTTGCTGTTGATAGGGCAGGTGAAGGCCGTTTTAGTAACCTTCTCCCACCCCCACCAAATAAATATATACATGCACTTATTCATTTAAGAATGACTGCCCAGTTACTTCCCATAAAGAGCAAAACCCCCAATGTGTTTATTATTTGCTTTGGATTGGAAGTGTTTAGTTATGGTGGTGGGGCAGGAACTCTTACATCGCTTAAATGTTGGTGATTAGAAAGAGGGGGAGATTAAAGAAGCAACAGTTATTTAGTTAGCACCATAACACTTCTTCATTTAAAATGCTTTAATGCAAATGGGTTAACATTCAATATATATATGTGGACAGAAAAGCATTTAGTGTTCATTAAAAGTAATTTAAAAAGGCTGATCGCCGAAGAATTGATGCTTTTGAATTATGGTGCTGGAGGAGACTCTTGAGAGTCCCATGGACTGCAAAAAGATCAAACCTGTCCATACTTAAGAAAATCAGGCCCGAGTGCTCACTGGAAGGACAGATCCTGAAGCTGAGGCTCCAATACTTTGGCCACCTCATGAGAAGAGAAGACTCTCTGGAAAAGACCCTAATGTTGGGAAAGATGGAGGGCACAAAGAGAAGGGGACGACAGAGGACAAGATGGTTGGACAGTGTTCTCGAAGCTACCAACAAGAGTCTGACCAAATTGCGGGAGGCAGTGGAAGACAGGAGTGCCTGGCGTGCTCTGGTCCATGGGGTCACGAAGAGTCAGACACGACTAAACTACTAAACAACAACAACAAAAAGTAATTACAAATTAGAACGTTTGACCTTGGGAAGCTCAGCTGGGGAGGAGCATCATTTAATGGCAGAACCTTCTTCTGGACAATGTAGTCAGCACCAGTTTAGATGCCCCAATGCTCAGTTAACAGGCAGCTTCATATGCCCACATGTTCTTCTCTAATCCAAAATATGGCAATAAGTAAGACTTTAAAGGAAAACTGAGTTCCACCCATTCCATCTTGTTAAAAAGTTCATGAAATAATAATAATAATAATAATAATAATAATAATAATAATAATAATATTTAAAAACTACTTATACCCCGCCCATCTGGCTGGGTTTCCCCAGCCACTCTGAGTTGCTTCCAACAGGAGATTAAAAATACATTAAAACATCAAACATTAAAAACTTCCCTAAACAGGGCTGCCTTCAGATGTCTTCTAAATGACATCTGATGGGAGGGCATTTCACAGGGCCACTACCGAGAAGGCCCTCTGCCTGGTTCAGAGAAGTGGAGCAACTCTCACTATGTTACAGCTTGCAGTCTAGTTCATGCTATTTATTACCGCAGTTTAAGCAGCGCTGTTTATTCGTATCTACTATGGCCTGGATTCGGAGTTCCCTTCCATGACCGGAATAGTTCTTTTCCAAGAAGGCCTTGCGATCCTGCTGGAGGAAGGGGGCAACTCCAAGGTAGGTTGGTAGGTAGACAAAGGGCTGCAGATGGAACAGGGGATCAGGGAAAGGTGCCTCTCGCCTTCTGACAGTGAGAACATCTGGTGAGTGAACTCAGGATTGAAGCAGATGCTATAACTACAAGCAGGACTGTGGACAGGATTGTGGCTAGCTTCCGCTTCCTCTCTTTTCCCGATCCTCTTCATTTTGTGTAACTGGGCATCTCAAAACATGATACAGTTTGAAATTCTCACAAGCCGTTTGATGGGCATGGCTTGCCACGTCAAATCAACTCTATTCATGAAGATGAAACGCATAGCTCATTTCACATGGTTTTGCTGCACAAGTTGCTTGGACCTGAATCCATGGCAAAATTCAAAAGTTTCATTTCCAATTCCCAATTCTGGTTTTCATCCCCCGCGTCCCCATTAACTTAACAGCATTCATATGTGATTATTCTTCACTGAAACTGATTTCTCACTTTTGTTTCAGTTTGTGTACTATATTGTTAATGGTCTAGCCATTTGTGAGGGTGCCCTTCAGGGACTTAAAAAAAAAGTAGTTATTTTTTTAAAAAAAGACAGTCCTTGTCTCCAAAAGTGAACAGATGGAAGGTGAATTTTGAAAGGACTGCACCTTTCTTTAAATGTCAGTTATTGTGTTGGATTTCATTATGTCTATTTGGGACAGATGGCAATGTTTAGGATCTGGACTTGGTTTATACCTATTACTGACACTCTAATGCTTGGAGAAATTGTCTATCAGCTAAGATGCTTATTTTGGCGATTTGTCATGGGGAGAGCAAATTGCTCCATAGCAATATATGCAAATCGTAGATGATTTAACAGTAATGTTGGCAAATTATCCCTTGCCCATGAAGAAAGGATGCTGTTAGCAAATCACCATGTACCTGAAAACAGACACAGGAACTAGCTGAAATGGTTGTCCTGTTTGGACATTAAAAACATATGATAATCACATGAGACTGGCAAGTGGGGAGGTGCACAAATCTCCCTCATCTGCCACCGCAGCAGCCTCTCCACAATGCTATCCACATATTTAAGAACATGTCGGAACATTGGGATGGAAAAGAAACCCTATTTAATTCGTATTTCCCCAAACAATAACATAACATGAAACACAACTCCCCTTTGAATTTTGTGGTGCAGTTCTCCAATAAAAAATGTGTGCATTAGTAAAACAACAACAACTGCAACCACAGCCCCGTACAAAAATTGCACTATATTAGGGGAAATTGCTTGCAAAAAATTATATATGCTGGGCAAAATTGCATGCAGAAATGTGTATAATATAACTGGTGGAGGAAGAGGGGGCGGAGGGAGCGCACTGCCCCCGGCAGCGTGACCCCAGTGGGGTTTCATCGCAGCTGCCCCCCCGCCCGTGCTGGGCACCCTGCCCCCAGAATGCACACCAAGCCCCTTTGCACGGCGCCCCCACCCCCTGGGACGCGCACCAGCCCGGCCTGCTCTCCGCCCCTGGTGCCAAAGCTCCACCACTGATAATAGGACAAGTGCACATCCCCCACAAGGGGGGGGGACTCAGGCAAGCTTAAGGGGCACGTGACAGCCCTGCAGCAGCCAGTCCTACCATTATGCAGCATGAGGCAATCACTTCACATGGCAGGTGCTGGGGGGGGGCAGCACTGGCAGCTCCCCTGCTGCCCCCTCAAGCTATTCTCCTTTGTTGGAGATCAGAACTCTGTGCCATATGTGTGTCGCGCAACCTCTATACTGGGCTGCTGCCCTCAGGTGTCCGGCCCCATTGCCACAGTTGAACTAAGAATCAACTACAGGTCCAACTGGCTTCTGTATATGAGATTTGGGGGGGCGGCGGCGGGAGGGAGCACCATTTTCTTTGTCTCAGGCAGCAAAATGTGTTGGGCAGCCCCTGGTGGTACACATAGCTCTCTGACCACCAACATAGGGGAATGGCTGAGGGATGAATGGCAGTGTGTGTGTGTGTGTGTGTGTGTGTGTGTGTGTGTGTGTTACTGTAGCCCCCCACAACTACTTCCTCAGATGCCTCCCTGTCTATTTTCCTTCAACAGCCCTTGAGTGTTCCTGCACCTTAAACATGCGCCTCAACAATGCAAGGCCCAGGAGAAAGTAGTTATATTTAATAGATGGCACCCACATTTGAAACGCCTCTCCCAATGTAAAGCTGCAGAGAGATATAATTACATATAATAGCGGCCTCAGCTTCTAAACGAGGATATACAGGCTACCCAATATAGGTAGTTCTTGGGAAAGTGTGTATCCGCCGGTAGCAACTCCGCCACCTGAAATATTCATGCTTTTGTAATTGTTCAAATCAAATCTCCATCTACAAAGGAACGTCCTCGGTTTCAGAAATGATGGAATGTGGAGGAGTCTAAGCATGTTTCTTGATTGGGGGGTGGGGAGAAAGACAGAGAGAGAGAAAGAGAGAGAGGCCGAACAAAATAAGATTATAAGAGAAGCCCCAAAAAGTCACACTTTAATATTCCACTCTCATTTTCATCAATCACTGAAGCAATACCCCCTAGATCAGTGCATTAACTTGTTTATCTTTTACAACGAGGGGAGAGGAAAAAAAAAAAAAAACTTCATAGCTTCATCATTCATTCCAGAGTGAGGGGGGAAAAAACAAAAGCCAGCCACCGAAATTTGCATGGTGCTCAATTATACATTAGTGAACATCACTTGGCAATCTGTTCATATCAATTTAATTGGATTTTAATACTGCCTCTGATCTTGTTTTCTAATTAACAGCAGTGCCTGGCAATAAAGCAGAACCATGCACCCAGCAACACCTTTGATCTCAACCATATGGAGCTGCTCCATGCTCTTGGAAAAAAAAGTCTCCCTTTCCTCCGATGCAGGCCGAGAAATACCAGGGGCCCCCAGATGGCTGTATACCACTCATGACTGCGACTTCATTGATTATTTTCTCTTCTGATTGGTCCTGATTGAAAATAAATAAAACATGCACTTGGAACTGGATGCAAATTGGTGTCACAATCTTCTGGTTATGTTGATCGTTTTTCTCGGCTCCTTCTTTGGATGACAAGCATTTTAAGTAAACATTAATTGACTCAATGGTCTGTATTAGGAGCACAACTTCTATCACCAAGACCTTGTGCTTTATGTATAGCTACTGTCCTCCAAGCACAACATTTTAATTAGGACTGAAAGAACCTAACTGTGCATTCCTTATCTTTCCGATGCTATCATCATAGGCAAACTATTTAAGCCCGATTTGAGCACAGCGGAGGGAGATTTATATCTGCTTTTTGATGGCTCGCTGTCGTCAGTGCCTTTATTTTTCTTATATAATTCCCCCCCCCCGCCCCTTCCCAGGTCAAACTTGAAGTGCAGCATGCACAAGGAGAGCAGATGCTGGCACGTCACATTTCATGTGTTCTCTTTAGTAGCTCGCATTCTCCTCAGGTTTCTATGATGGAAGGAATTGATTAGCAGTTTTTTTTAATTCTTCTTGTGTTTGTGCATAAGAGAAGGGGGTGTGTGAGAGGGAAGGGAAGTGGGGAGGGATTTGCCTTGATCCTGGGAATTCTTACCAGGCCAGCCTGTTCCAGACCCTCCAAATGTCCCTATTTTCCAGGGGCAGTCCCAGATTTACAGAAGTCATCTTGGTTTCCGATTTCAACCCGAAATGTCCTGCTTTTCATTAGGACATCCCAATTTTCGTTGGAGAAATGTTGGAGGGTATGGAGTTATGTGACCTCCAAGACAAGGAGAGAAGTAACTATACAACCTTTAGAAGACCTTTAGGAGACTGTATGCTGCTGGAAAGACTGTATATTACAACCTACAAGCTGTGGAACAGCAATTATACTGTCAGTAAAGGGTCTGATCCTACCTAGAACTGTCTGGTGTTTTACTGTTGCATTGGCACACTCTTCTGGCATGTTGAATGGGCACTCTGCAAACACACCAACATCTAGCGCAATGTCTTTGTTCCCACAGTGGCCAACCAGGTGCCTATGGGAAACCCAAAAGAAGAACCATTCTTATTCTTCAACAGACACATATATTTGATGGTTGGCTCCAATCCCCAACAGGTTATCATTTGAGTGATATGTAACATTCATTCAGACAAACAAATAAACAAACAAAATTTATATACCGCTTGGTGGTTAAACAACAACTACAACAACCTCAAAGCTTTTTTTTACAAAAACTGCCACCGCTACTGCCATTATTATGGTCTCTGCTCCTGAAAATTTAATCCTACCAGTTTCCTGTGAGGCCACAATCAATCACATATTATACATGTCCCATTACTTGTGGTACCCAAGCTCGAAAAACCACGTGAAGTGTTGGTCTATAGATTCAGCACAGCCTAAAATCTCACTTTGCCGGCTGGTGCAATGCAACCACAATGAAGTGCATTAACTTTGAATGGTGAGTATTTGGTTTGACTAAATGTGTTTTTTACATGGCAAACGCCAGCAGTATTTATTATTTAGTGCATTTCAGAACAACCTCAATAGTGGGCTGCCATCTGTGATGGAGAAACCCCCTTTTGGATGCATTTCGATACTCAGGCTACAGCTGGTTAGACAGCTATGGCCATTTCCGGACCTGGCTAGTCTGACTACTGGTGATAATTAAGAAAACTCATCTTGAGGGTTAATAATATTTCTAGGCTAGCCATGTCTCGGTTGCACCTTACAGAGGCCAGTACTCAATTTGAAGGGGCTGTTGGTTACAAATAAACATCCCTCTGAAGGGGTCAGCGGAAACACCTAGAGGCACGCAGGTCATCTAGTTGCAGGTGTCCTCTTTATGGTGAGGTGCATTGTATTTCTGTTTTGAATTGCACTAATTATTTCAAATTTGCATCTGTACTTATACATTATCATATACATATTTATTAGCAAATTTATGCAAATCTGTATCCTCTTTTGGGGCGATGTCTAAGTGACCACCCTATTCTTCTTCTTCTTCTTTTTTTTTTAAAAAATATTTTTATTTGATTTTCAAAGACAATACAAATAATTAAAACAAATAAAAAATAAAAATATACAACAACAACAACAACAACAACAACAACAACAACAACAACAACAACGCAGTACTCAGTCCAAATAATGAGATCACTCTGAATCTCTTGACTTCTCCCCATCCCATCCATGGTTCCTTTTGTTCCTAATTTCAACTGCATATAAATGCATTTCCAAATTTCCACCATCCTAAATTATCTATAATCAATTACATTACAAGTGTATTTAAAATCCTGCTAATGCTTTGACCTGTTTACAGGGATTTTGTATGTACATTATAAACATTTCCCATATATAAATTTATTGTCTTCTTGATTCCTGAGCTTCCCAGTTAATTTTGCCATTTTGGCATAGTCCATTAACTTGGTTTGTCATTCTTCTCTGGTCAGAACTCTGTTCTTACCTTATGATGTTTTTCAAGTTATTAGCACGTCCCTGGAAGGGGCAGCTTCAGAGCTAATTTTCCTATTGACTGGGGCTAAATATTTCATTTATTTCATAGAATCATAGAATCGTCAAGTTGGAAGGGACCCCAAGAACCATCTAGTCCAACCCCCTGCAATGCAGGAATCTCATCAAAAGCATCCATAGCAGATGGCTATCCAACCTCTGCTTAAAACCCTCCAGGGAAGGAAACTCTGCAAATTTTAATACTCCCCTTTGCCAAAAGGTCACAGGATGGTTTATGTCACAGTAACACAACCAGCACATTGCGTATCCATAACATAATATTCATACAATACAAAAAAATTGAGACAGTCAGATAAATGCAAGTCATCATAACAATAAGCACTACATAATACATAATGCTAGGTGATGCATAATCAAATGTGGTACATAATGAGCAACACATAATAAGCAGCAGCCTCAGATTATTCACATTGTCAACCCAGCAATAAACACCACTCAACCTCTACAAAACGCAAGATCGAATAACATACGTTATTGTCGACTCGTCTCATGTGCCAGCATGGCTTCTGCAAGGCAAGTCCTGTCTCACAAACCTATTAAGAGTTCTTTGAGAGTGTCTGTTTGCAGGCACAATTCAAAGTGCTGGTTATCACCTATAAAGGCCTACACGGCTTAGGATGGTCCAAGCTGTCTGAAAAGACCATATTCCCTCATTGTGTCCCCTTTGGGGCACCACAATTTAAGAAGGATATTGACAAGCTGGAACATGTGCAGAGGAGGGCAACCATAGAAAAACAGCAATTGGTATGACTCTTCCCCAATCTATCCCTGTTCCTTTCAGTTCTGAGATGGGCACAACGACGAATTCCCCACCTCCCTCTTCCAGTTAGACGGCAGCATCTCATTCCCATCATCACTAAGAGGGGGTGGATGCACATCCTCTCCCACGAATACTTAGCCTGCCACACCTTAGATGGCCAAGAATGACCCCCCCCCCCATTCTCTTGTTTTTCATGGAAGAAAAGTGGAAGAAATGCATCACTTGAGAGAGGATTAAAAAAAAAAAGATGTGGCTTAAAAAAAAAATCCAGCTTCAATATGCTGATAAATTAACAATATGTTTGCTTCTATGGAGTGCAGTGACATTTTACTGATGAGGGAGCAGAGCTGATAAACAACAAGGGTTTCCTGTGAAACACGGACAGGAAGCCTTTGCTGATTGGCTACATTGTGCCTGGATTCCTCTTGTGGTTTCTGCGTGCCCTGGGACCTGCCGCCCTTGTCATCATTAGTATGCTGAGATGCCATTTTGATCTTTACTGCAAATTTCCTTCCTCTGGTAGTGCATTAGAGATGGGGGTATGATGCTTCCTGATTCGCTTACGAAGTAGTTGCTGCTGGTGTTTCTGGTTACGAACCTGTTCTCTCTCCCTGCTCTCTCCCCCCAACCCAACCCTCCACAAAGTCTGGGAAGAGTCCCTTTTTCTGTGCCTATAAATCCTTTTCTGCCCCTTTAGGAAGGAGGGGGAGTTGCGGGCATCACGAGCCCAGCACGTGCGCAGGGGATGATCGCATCCCCTGCCATCACTGGCTGACCCCTGGGCGCGGTGCCCAGCACGCTGGCCAACCGGCTCAGCCGCTGGGTGTGGCTGGCTCAATTTAAGCCAGAGCGCGACCAGGGCTCAGCCTGCTCCTTTCCTGGCCCCTTCTGCGCGATTTCCCACCCTCCCACCCTCTAGGTAGCGCCCCTTAGTGTCCCATTAGGCAGGTGCCTTGACCTTGCTATGGACTACGGTTGGTCGCCGTTAAGGGGCCTGGTAGGACTTTTTCCATTTGGCAAATTGGCTTCCGCCTGGTGGTTTTCGCCTACCTCGTAGCAACTCGTCACAACTTTGGTTTGGCGGTTAGGCATTGGATAATCCCCAGTTAGCATCTCGGTGGGGGGGGGGGGAGGTTCGGCCATCACCTCCCCCCAGGCTCTGAAGGGTACTTCAGTAAATGAGTCCGGGGGGGCGTGTCCCTGTCCGAAGCCACGGTGGGCGAGGGCCAAAGGCACGCCCCAGTCCGGTGATCACTGGGTGAGTCCCTAGCTGATGTGCAGCAGCAGGGTTTCTCACCCATCAGTGGTTAACCCTTCTTGGACTGCCAGCACAACGTGCTGGAGTCGGATATTGTTAGTTAGTTCCAATGCCTAAGCCAATACCGCTCAACATCCGTAACCAATAAAGTTGTGGCCTTTTATGCCCATTAACCTTATTTTCGGTGTCCTGTGTCTTCATTTCACCACGGGAGGGATCGGGTATTGACACGCAATTTTCTCTCCTTCTCATTTAAAAAACTTTTGGAACCCCATCCCCCAATAAACAGCACCTTCAGGGACAAATAGAAGCACAAGGGGGTGTGTGTGATTTTTAGCAGGAAGCTGGTGGAGATTCCCTGCTTCCACATCAGGGTGTATCAGTTCCCTTTTCTCCAAAATAAAAAGAGGCTAGTTTAAACATCCTTTTTTTTTAAAGCATGAATGTAGTTTGCCTTACTGAGGGGCCACACCCCTGATTTTGTGCCAGTACAAGTTGACTCTTCCTCAAAACTGGGCGGCATAAAACACTCACACACTGGCAGGTGTTGTTTCTTATCTTTTCTTTACTTAAAAAAAAAAAAAGATTTTCATTGATACATATGCCAGTTTAAGACCAGAGTCAAGGCTCCAGCTCCATAGAGCCAGGAAATTGGAAGTAAAGAAGAAGAAGAAAGAAGAAGAAGAAGAAGAAGAAGAGGAGTTTGGATTTGATATCCCGCTTTATCACTACCCGAAGGAGTCTCAAAGCGGCTAACATTCTCCTTTCCCTTCCTCCCCCACAACAAACACTCTGTGAGGTGAGTGGGGCTGAGAGACTTCAGAGAAGTGTGACTAGTCCAAGGTCACCCAGCAGCTGCATGTGGAGGAGAGGAGACGCAAACCCGGTTCCCCAGATTACGAGTCTACCGCTCCTAACCACTACACCACACTGGCTGATGCCTTAACAGATGTGCCCTTTGATTGGTAATGATGGCATGCAATGTCACAAATTGTGCTTTCTTGCGATTTATGCTCAATGTGTTCGCACACACATTTCCATAGTATTTCAAGTGGAATGTTTGGGCCTGGCAAATATGTCTTAGACTGTCTTGGTCCTGTATTGACTTATGAAGCACCCAAGCTTTACAGTATTGCTAGACGAATCGTCCTGTGATTTGGCCCATGTCTGTTGTCTACATCAGTACATGGGGGGTGGTGGTGGTGGGGAGGGTTCAACACCATGTGGAAAACTTACATAAACAGAATAGGCTTCCTGGTGCAGACAGCAGAGGGGTGTGTGTGGCTGCTGGGGGTATGGAGCAGAGCTAACTTGCATATCCTCACTTTCATCCCTTGCACGTGGGTTTAGCCCAGAAGATAAACACCTGAAAAGGTTGGTAGATAGATAGGTATATGGATGGATAGATAGATAGATAGAGTGAAGCACACAATCTAGTTTTGTAAGCATGTCAAGCTATAAATCTCGTGATGATTCATTCGTTTTGTCTTAATATTTCTACTGTGCTGACTCTGCTATAAAGGGGAGCTGGCTGAGACTGGCAGAGATGGGTGTCTCTTCAGCTTCTATCAGTCTCCGGTAGCTCTGATAGAAAGGAAAAGATTGTAAATGTGTTTAAACAAGCTGTCAGAACATTAACCTGTTTGTTATGATGTAGTAAAACTCTCCGTGTCTCCAAGTGTTGGAGGGAGGCGAATGAAGAGATCTATGAAAGATGGAGGTGTTTTCGGATACCTAGCAACAGGAGTCCTGTGATATGCACTTGGTGCTTGTTTAACACAAAATAAAAATATTTTTAAAAAAGCTTTATTTCCTTTGCAGTTATGCACCAATTGGTCACAACTTCCACATGCCAAGCAGAATTGCTCTTTAGAATTGGCAAGCAAGTAGGCATTCCTTCTGGACTGCCAAGTCTATGCAGACTGCTCACACCTGCATCGGCATCTCCATGACCTAGGCCAGGCATGGCCAAACTTGGCCCTCCATCTGTTTTGGGACTACAACTACCACCTTCCCAAGCTAACAGGACCAGTGGTCAGGGATGTTGGGAATTGTAGTCCCAAAACAGCTGAAGGGCCTAGTTTGGCCATGCCTGACCTAGGCAATTGAGTTGGAGAAAGGTCTGCCTGGGAAGGTGGGCCTGTAATGTGCCACAAGTCTGGTGCAAGAGGTGGGGACGAAGGGAGTGCCCAAAACCAGGGTGACATGTTGTGGGAATGTTGTAGATACTGGGAGAGGATATATTGATTTAATAGAATCCTTTCTCATTCACGCTTGTGAGTCAACAGCAGAGCGACATTCCCCAGTATATAGCAGGAAGCTAGTTGTTAGATTCATTTGAATCTCTTTAATTGAGCAATTCAATCTGGCTTTGTTCAGATTGGGTTTTGTTCCTGGCAAGTCCCCTTTTATCCCTCCTAAAGAGAATAAAGACACAAGAGGCTTCTTTTAAAATTAATAAGAAATTTACTCACATTCAGTTCACAGTTGGATCCTTGAAGGCAGGCTTTAGCTTAGAGTTACAGAAGAGTGTTGTACTTGACTGCTTATGTTACATCCCACACATGTGAGGGGATGAGGTGGGGGCCTCTACTGCAACTCCCTTTGGGCCCTCCCTTGAATCTGAATTTCCCCTCCCCGATGGCCTGCTCAACCTTTGGGAGGTCCAACCCCGTCTGCCCTAACCCACTGAGCTCCTTCCCCTGCTCATCAATGGACAACTCCACCAAGAGACCCATTCCCACCTCCTGATCAGACCAATCCATCTGCAAACTCCCCTTGGGGGTCATGAGAGACTCGGTATAAGGCAGCTTTTTTACGTTCCTATGCTGAGTGACGCTGTGAAGGTAGAAGGTGTTGGCTTTTTATTTGAGGCACTGACACAAACCCTGCCAGGCCTCAGCAAACCCACCATTATGACAGATCTAATTCGACAATGCAATGCATGCTTCATGCTTCGCTGTCCCTTGTGTAAAGGAATGTTTAACACCCTTGAATTATATGAATGGGGGAGCTTAATGGAAAGCAGAAAATGAAGCATTATTTGCAGACAATGATATTTTATTCATTTGCATTTATATCATGACATAAAATAAACAGGCTCCCCTGTGACCCACAAGCACTATCCCTGAGTGGCCCCTGGCTACTCCATTTGTCCACCCAACTCGTCCGAGGGCTGTCCGCCCTGCAAAGGGTTAACCGAGGCAAATAAAGTTCTTAAATTGTTAATAATAGTCCCAATTTGATCTTGTTCTCTTCCCCCCTCAAGCAATAAGAGGATAAGTGCGAGTGATAGCCAGATTTATAAATTATTTCTTGCAAGCTGAATGCTTTAAAAGGGAATATAAAAACCTGCTATGTGTCAAGCAATCCATAGAGGCATTAGCGAGCGGAGCCATTTTCACAGGCTCCCTGAAAGCAGGAGTGATGGTTTGTAAATCTAGCAACTGTATGTGCAGAATGGTAATTTGTCATTAGTCAGATTAACATGATCAGGGGAAAAGAATAGATTATTTACACATAAAAATACAGAAGGTCACTGGTTTGGCCTCAATGAATAAATACATTTTAATAAAATAATGTCAATATATTTTAGGGATCGGTGAAAGCGTTTTTAAGCTGTCTTGCAGCATTGGGATTTAGCTTTTATGTGGTGAGAAATGCATTGCAATTTCACAATGGTTATGTAGAAAGATAGGTAAAGGTAAAGGTAAAGGGACCCCTGACCATCAGGTCCAGTCGTGTCCGACTCTGGGGTTGCGGCGCTCATCTCGCTCTATAGGCCGAGGGAGCCGGCGTTTGTCCGCAGACAGCTTCCGGGTCATGTGGCCAGCATGACTAAGCTGCTTCTGGCGAACCAGGGCAGCGCACGGAAACACCGTTTACCTTCCCGCTGGAGCGGTCCCTATTTATCTACTTGCACTTTGACGTGCTTTCGAACTGCTAGGTGGGCAGGAGCTGGGACCGAGCAATGGGAGCTCACCCCGTGGCAGGGATTCGAACCGCTGACCTTCTGATCAGCAAGCCCTAGGCTCTGTGGTTTAACCCACAGCGCCACCTGGGTCCCTATGTAGAAAGATAACCCCCCCTTTTTTTGGTTGACTGTGTCTTGGATTTTTGGTTTATGCTACACCCAAAACAACCCTAAATTGCTTTACTTTGGGTTATTTTTTTTTTTAACCCTAGCTTTCAAAATGCACGTTGAACAAGAGGATGTGCTTCAGCCACCATGGGATTTTCAGCAACCCATGCTGGTCTATAAGCCAATTTATGTTTTCAATTCGTTGGTGCACACCTAGGGATTTTTTTTAAAAAGTGCATACCTAAAGCTGTAGCACATTAATAAGACTACAAGAAGTTTGGAAATGCATACCACATTGCAATGTTACAAGTACTGTAAGTGGGTCAATTTGATTGCTCTTGAGAAAAGTCACAAGTGTCATGCAATCATAGAATCATAGAGTTGGAAGAGACCACAAGGGCCATCCAGTCCAACCCCCTGCCAAGCAGGAAACACCATCAAAGCATTCCTGACAGATGGCTGTCAAGCCTCCGCTTAAAGACCTCCAAAGAAGGAGACTCCACCACACTCCTTGGTAGCAAATTCCACTGCCGAACAGCTCTCACTGTCAGGAAGTTCTTCCTAATGTTTAGGTGGAATCTTCTTTCTTGCAGTTTGAATCCATTGCTCCGTGTCTGCTTCTCTGGAGCAGCAGAAAACAACCTTTCACCCTCCTCTATATGACATCCTTTTATATATTTGAACATGGCTATCATATCACCCCTTAACCTTCTCTTCTCCAGGCTAAACATACCCAGCTCCCTAAGCCGTAAGGCATTGTTTCCAGGCCTTTGGACCTGCAGCTTGCTGATCATTCCTTTTCCACAACCCAAAGGTTTCTGCTGTACCACAGTTATATTGCAAAGCAAAGAGAGTCTTGTTCAGTCCCAACCATGCCATGCTGCTCTGCCTTCATCTTCCATCTCTGTCCTGCATTATTCTAGGAGACTAGTGGGCTGGTAGCTGTTATCCAAGTTGGCCAGATTTAAGGGCTTTTCCTGGGGGAAAGGTAATGGTGTGTTGTGGTGATGATGGCAGCCCTGTGATTGTTCACGAATATTCCCTGAGCAAATCTACTACTGTATATATTTGGTAAAGTTTTTCCCTATGCATTTGGAAACCTCTTGTGATGTCAGGATCAAATTTTGTGTAATTGTTCCTGTGATCAAGGAGCTATGTTGAGCTACAACTGGACACCATTTTGAATCAAGATGGCAGACAGGGCCTTTAGAAGCGACTCTAATTTTGCTAGGTCTCTTTATGCACAGAAATGGAAAGATAAAGAAGTCCCCATCAAAGAAGAATGGATAAGCCAAGAGATGGACTATGCTGAATCAGCAAAGCTAACAGCTAAAATAAGAGAACTTAATGATGACTGGTTTATAGAAGAATGGAAACCCTTTTCAGACTATTTAAAGAAATATTATAATATGATGAATTTGCAAGCAGGATTTGAACTATGAGCAACAGAAATAATTGTAGATTATTGTATCGTGGTTATGATATGAAAGCGAAGAGATAGAATGAGACAGAATTAAAAAATCTCAGCAATGAGATAGAATTAAAAAAAACCCTATGTAAAATGGGTTGGGAAGACAATAAAATAAAGGAAACATTTATTATGTATTGGAATTTTATGGGAAATCTATATCTATATCTATATCTATATCTATATCTATATCAAGCAACACTACTTTTAACCAGATTTCAAAACTGCTCTAATTTTTTTGTTTCTCAGGATGCCTGAATAACAGTGCCTGGAGGCTGTTGGAGGATGGATGGCGGCTAACAGATTGAGGTTGAATCCTGACAAGACAGAAGTACTGTTTTTGGGGGACAGGAAGCGGGCGGGTGTGGGGGACTCCCTGGTCCTGAATGGGGTAACTGTGCCCCTGAAGGACCAGGTGCGCAGCCTGGGAGTCATTTTGGACTCACAGCTGTCCATGGAAGCGCAGGTTAATTCTGTGTCCAGGGCAGCTGTCTACCAGCTTCATCTGGTACGCAGGCTGAGACCCTACCTGCCCGCAGACTGTCTTGTCAGAGTGGTGCATGCTCTGGTTATCTCCCGCTTGGACTACTGCAATGCGCTCTACGTGGGGCTACCTTTGAAGGTGACCCGGAAACTGCAATTAATCCAGAATGCGGCAGCTAGACTGGTGACTGGGAGTGGCCGCCGGGACCACATAACACCGGTCCTGAGAGATCTGCATTGGCTCCCAGTACGTTTCCGAGCACAATTCAAAGTGTTGGTGTTGACCTTTAAAGCCCTAAACGGCCTCGGTCCTGTATACCTGAAGGAGCGTCTCCACCCCCATCATTCAGCCCGGACACTGAGATCCAGCGCCGAGGGCCTTCTGGCGGTTCCCTCACTGCGAGAAGCAAAACTACAGGGAACCAGGCAGAGGGCCTTCTCGGTAGTGGCGCCCGCCCTGTGGAACGCCCTCCCGTCAGAAGTCAAGGGAATAAACAACTACCTGACATTCAGGAAACACCTAAAGGCAGCCCTGTTTAGGGAAGTTTTTAATTTGTGACTCTGTATTGTATTTTGGTATTTGTTGGAGGCCGCCCAGAGTGGCTGGGGAGACCCGGCCAGATGGGCGGGGTATAAATAATAAATTATTATTATTATTATAACACCAGGCACATTTTTGAGGGGAGGGAGGCATCATTTGAAGGTGGACAAACTAAATCAAGGTCAAGTATTCATTGTCACCTGTATTGCTATTTCTGACATGACTTACTTCATTAATGCAAACTTTTCATCAACTGTTAGTATTGCTGTGGAATTCCTACAATGTCAGGAGGAGAAAATACTACATGGGTAATACAGTAAAATTTAACCTTGACCAGAGTGACACGGAATGACATCTCAGGGCCTACTAATCATGATGGCTATACATGTTGATCAGAGCAGCTAGGAAGTAACTTCTTCTTCTTCTTCTTCTTCTTCTTCTTCTTCTTCTTCTTCTTCTTCTTCTTCTTCTTCTTCTTCTTCGGCAATCCCGTAACAGCAGCAGAGGGATCATGCCCTCAATTCCTTCTTGTGGGCTTCCCATAGATATTTGGCTGGTCACAGTGGGAGAGGGAGGTCACAAACCCAGTTATGGTTTCCCCGGGGGCTTGCCGCTTTGCGTAGAAGGCATTTCGATGAGCTACCACCGAGGGCTGTGCCGAGAAGTGCCCTTTCAGCCGTTCCATTATTGTTTCGTAAGAAATGGTAGCGATGTCTTTAGGCACAAGGAGAGCCTGGGTGATTTCGAACGTCTCCTCTCTGCAGATGCTGAAGAATGTTCGCCCTCTTCTTGGCGTTGTTGGTGATCCCTTTAGCTTCTAGGAGGAAGGTGAAACGGGTGGCGTACCCTTCCCAGTCTCCTGATGCTGGGCTGAACGGCGAGAAGCTGCTGTTGGTTGCCATTCTGCGTTCCTTGGGTCCCGGAGCTGAAGCCTGGATACACGGTGCGAGGCAGTGGTGTGGCAGGTGGCGTTGCTGCGGTGCAGTGTGTGGTGATCAGCTCAGCGGGATCCCATCCTCGTTGCCAGTGAAATATGCTCAGAGTCAAGTGTGAACTTCATGCTCTTTATTCAGCTCATAGTAGCAAGGAATGAATCTTTCCCCTGCTATATATGCATTATTTACACAATGGGCCCCACGTGATTGGCTAATTCCGGGCTACTCCAGTAGGCCATCAGGTCGCTGATTCACATCCACCTGGAGCTGGATTGGGTGGCTCCTGTGGATCAATCAGACTGCTGCATTCTGGATCCTATTCTAGGACCAATCAGACTGCTGTATTCTGGATCCTATTGTTCTAGGATTCAGCTCAGAACATAACAATTAGATAGTCCTTTGGTCTGATCTCTAAAGAATATGTAGTGCATTCTTTATGGAGCATATGGCTAGTACACTTGGGTATCATCCCATCTCATGCTGCAATCAAACCCTATGGTAGCTTTGATGGAGATTTCTGGTGATGGGCCAAGACTGCCCGGTGAGCTTCATGGATCATTTGATGCCTTCTGCCCCTCCCAGCTGCCCTTCAGCAAACCCTCACCAGTGCATCACAACATACAGATGCATCTAGCCATCTGTTTTCTCCCAAGGGACCTGTGTCCAAAAGCTACTCGTGCTCCATGGGGGAATAAATTCATGCCCCAAATGCTTTTGAAAAAACAACAACAACACCTTGAAATATATTGGTCCTTGCCTTACATCCAGCTCATGTTGAGCCATACATTAAGGATTAAACAGGTTCCACGCGTCGGTTTTCAAAATACGTATGTTTCGAGCTTTTCTGCTACCTTAGGGGACAATCCAAACTCTCAATCTGCAACACTGAGCTTTTGACGAAGAGAGCTGTGTATGCCTCTGCTCTGCCCATAGAGTGACACTAGCACCACTCTTGCCAGTGTGGAGTTCCCCGTTCCCCCTGCTGATGGACTTACTGGCAGCTGTAGCCCACGGAAAGCCCCCCAAATAGGGTGTTCTGTGAAGTAAACTGTCCTGGGATTTGGTAGCACCAGGTCTGATCTAAGCCTCATTGCTATGTCAGCTACAAGTTGGCGTGGCCCAGAAGGAGCCACCCTGTGCAATGGGGTTGTGGATGTGTTGGTGTCAACACCAATCCATCACGCCCTGCCACACTGCCAGACTGTGAGTCTGGATTGCCGGTGTGAAGCACCTTTTCTCACCCTACCATACAGTCTACTTTTTATTGCCTTCTTCACTACCTGTGCTGGCCCCAAGGGTTTGTCCGTGAAGCGAGGTCCAAGTCCAGTCCTGGGTCTAGGGGTCCAAAGGAGGTCAGTCCGGCGGGGAGTGTGGCAGGGAGCAGGTCGAGGTCCAAGGCAGGTTCAGGCACAAGGTTGCAGGTTGAGCACATGCTTGCAACTAAGTTGCTCACGCAACTTGGGCTGGGTCTGGCTGGCTTTTATCTGGCCCTATGCTTAGGGCGGCCCCGATCCTCCGGAGACTCGCCTCTCCTCCGGGCCTGGAGGCGAGCACTCCTCCTGTAAGCACTTAACTCCCTTCGCCTCTCTGCCCTGAGCCTCTGTAGCTCAGGAGAGGCTGGTGGGTTACTGGACCCAGGGGATGCCTCAGCTTCCTCTGAAGAGGCTGGGAGTGGGCAATGGGTCCTCCCTCCCATCAGGAGCCAGAGCAGACTCTGCTGATGCCTGCACCTGGGGATCCAGCACAGGTGGGGATCCTTTCAGGCTCAAGCCCTGGCCCCGGCTCATCTGGTTCTGGAGGCGGGGAATCCTGTGCAGGCTGGGATCCCTCAGGTTCAGCATCAGAGTCTGACTCCCAGGCCATCACACTACCAAAGTATTCAACACCATCACCTTCAATGTTGCTGGCAACACCACTGTATTCTGTGTGTGTCCACTTCACACACATCTTCTTCGGTGTCTTATCATCTAACTGTACAATTGGAAGGGACCCCTAGGGTCATATAGTCCAACCCCCTGCAATGCAGGAATCTCAACTAAAGCATCTATGACAGATGGCCATCCAACCTCTGCTTAAAAACCTCCAAGGAAGGAGAATCCACAACTTCCTGAGGGAGTCCGTTCCACTGCCTTGACTGTGGTGTTTTGGTCCTCTTTTCAACATTGCCTCCCTTAGCCTGGCTTACATCCACAACATTGAACAGACCTTGTTTCTTCTAATCGAGAGTTAACTTCACTTACTCTGTGTGATTTATTGCTGGCTGGCTCCAGCAATAAATACAGGCATTGCTGGCCAATACAGGCATCTGGCTGGCTAACGTGAGAACACCATGCTGGACAAGATGGGCCATTGGCCTGATGAATCCAAGTTAATTCATTTGGAAATAAGTTCAATTGAAATGAAGAGGGCTACTTATAGATACAATGAAAACTTAGGTCCTTTTCAAAGAGGGTAGGATCCACTGACATCCTGTCAGATATATAACACAATTTAATTAATATTTGTCTAGCTTTATTCAAGGTCACTGCTTATCACCTTAGCTATCAAAGATACATTGATGGGCCCTCTTCCTTTTCTCCTTGACCAAGCCAGCTGAATCTCAATTTTCTGAATTTTCACATTAAAACAAACCATCTATAACATTTTTTTTTCTGAAGAAATATTATAATCTCACTTCCACAGATACAGATCTGTAGTAACAATTCCAATTAAATGTCATAAATGAATAATTACTTCCCAAAACTAAAGATTTGGATTTAATAGGATACTTATTGTGTGTTAATTAAAGATTATTAAAATCATATGGTAGGGAGGCTGAAATTTAATATCCATGTAAGAGATATGCAGATAAAACGAAGTGATACATATTTTGTGTCTACTTGTTAAACCTCAATAAATATTGGTATTAATTTAACACACTGCTCCACTTAAACTTGCACATGGGAGAAACCAAAGTTTAAAAGCTTTCTCATGGTTCATAAAACCATAAGGTCTGATCTGTGCATCTCTTCACAAGCAACGAGAAAAAAAGTCAATGTGGCAATTAATGTCTTCAGCGCCAGTTTATATCAGAACCTGAGCCATTTCATCAGCATCACAGTTTGATCCAAGACATGTTGGTGCTACTCTCAGGTTTGCTGGTCCTGTCACATCAGCAAGCAACACCTTTGCAAATTGGAGGCTGGCTGAGTATAATCAAAACCTGATCATGCCAACAGGAAAAATTCCCACTGATAGTGAACGTAATGTGTGAACACCTTTTATGGCCCAGTATACCTGAAGGAGCGTCTTCACCCCCATCGTTCAGCGCGGACACAGAGATCCAGCGCCGAGGGCCTTCTGGCGGTTCCCTCACTGCGAGAAGTGTGGCTACAGGGAACCAGGCAGAGGGCCTTCTCGGTAGTGGCACCCGCCCTGTGGAATGCCCTCCCATCAGAGGTCAAGGAGATAAACAACTACCTGACATTCAGAAAATACCTGAAGGCAGCCCTGTTTAGGGAAGTTTTTAATCTGTGATATTTTAATGTATTTTAATATTTGTTGGAAGCCACCCAGAGTGGCTGGGGAGACCCAGCCAGATGTGCGGGGTAAAAATAAATAAATAAATAAATAAATAAATAAATAAATAAATAAATAAATAAATAAAAATTATTAATGTGAATGGACCACCAGCCTGTCCTGAATGTTGGCCAGTGACATGGTTGGTTTATTTAAAATGTGTTCTTAATTGCCCTTCATCACAAGATTCCAGAATAGTGTACAAAAGGGTGAATAAAAATCATTCAAAACCCATAAGATCTAAAAACAAATTAAAAACCGACAAATAAACCTAGCAAAATTCAGTAAGATGAAAGCAAATAAAAAACAACAACCCCAAATTGGGCAAATACCGTATTTTTCTGTATAAACAAAATAAAAAATAAAAAAATTCCTTCCAGTAGCACCTTAGAGACCAACTAAGTTTGTTCTTGGTATGAGCTTTTGTGTGCATGCACACTTCTTCAGATACCAAGGACAAACTTAGTTGGTCTCTAAGGTGCTACTGGAAGGAATTTTTTTTATTTTTTATTTTGTTTTGACTATGGCAAACCAACACGGCTACCTACCCTTTTCTGTATAAGACTAGGTTCCCCCCCCAAAAAAATAATGTCAAAAATTTGGGGGCATCTTATACACAGATTGTAAAACACAAGATTTTTTCTTAAACCGGAGTCTCCAAAAATAGGGGGCGTCTTATACATGGGGGCGTCTTATAGACGGAAAAATGCGGTAATCTACCCTTTATGTTGAGTGAACAGTACAGTTTTCATTATTGCCATACAAATCATTGTTGCTAAAAGCTGTAATTGACTACCGTGTGTCTACTGTGTCAATCAAGACAAAATGGTGACTTCATTGCCTGCATATAATACTTGTTTCTGTGCCATACCTGCGGCCAATTTCTGCTTCCTGCTTTACATGAACAACCCTAGAGGTTTGCATATGGCAAAAAGTCACAGGAAGAGCTCTCGGTTTCATGCTTGGTTTCACACTTAGGTAGAAGATGGGATCTTTTAACACCGTGTTTCCGGTTCAAGAAAAGGCTGCAAAGACACAGTTCCTGAGCTGGGTAGGCTCAGAATGTAGAGTGTGAGACCTCGACCTCATTCAGCCCATACATTTAAAGCATAAAGTCATGGCTACCCCCCAAAGAATCCTGGGAGAGGTGTAGGATGTCACTGGAGATATAAGGAGACCCCCCATTCCCCTCACAGAGCTACAATTCTTAGAGTTCCCTGTGAAAAGGGATTGGCTTTCAAACCACTCTGATACTCGTAGCTCCATGAAGGGAACAAGGGTTTCCTAACAACTCTCAGACCCGTTAACAAACCACAGCTCCCAGAATCCTTTGGGGGGTGAGCCAGGGCTGTTTAAAGTTATGATAGTGCTGTAAATGTATGATTTGAAAGTGGCCCTGCAGAAGACATGCAGATTGGGTAAACAATAGTGTTTTTTGGGGGAGGTAGGTGGAGATCTTGATTCCCGTCACCAGCTGTTATCCCCCAGCTCAGGTTTTAATGTGGTCTTACTTAATTATCACTCCCTGAAATGATGTGTGAATTGAAACAGAGCTGAGACGGCTAGAGCACTAGTGGCAGAATGACCGCTCCCCACTTCAAATGGGGGGGGCACGTTTGCGTGGTCGCGCGCAGCCCCCTGAATTCCTGGGCGACACCTGGTAGTTCGGACTGGCTTTGCCTTCCCCCAGAAGGGATACCTGGGGTCTCCGCCTGCCCAGTTAACCGTCCAATCCCGCCTGGGGGAGGCGTTGCCAAGGGATTGGCCAGGTAAGGGGAGAGACTACCCAGCACACACAATACAGTGTGTAGCTTACCTGAGAAGCAGCAGTAGGCCCCAGAGCTTCTCCCACCCCCCACTCCCTCAATTAACGCTTACTTTGCAGGTTAACCTTTTTTACACAGGCACACAGGCGCTGGTATGCCAAGGCCGCTGTTGAAGGGCCGGAAAGGAATTTCCCTGCACTGGGAGGTTTTGCCTTTCCCTCAGCAATTCGTCACAACTTTGGCGGTTTCAGGCCTTGGGCGGAATCCTTTAGTCATCTTCCTAAATGGGGGTGGGGTGGGGTGGTGACTCCACGCCCCCAGTGTGGTGGCGATAACAGGGTTCCCCGTTAAAGGGGTATTGGGGGGAGGCATTGTCCATACGCCGAGAGGTTGTCATTGCTCTCCCCCACCAGTGGCGGCAAAACAGGGGGCGGGCTCTCTGCTTGAATATATGTTCTCCAGAGCCAGCCCAATCCCCCACATTCTAGATAACCCTGCAGTTTCCCAGATCCCTGGCTGGGGGCTGGGAAGGATAAACGCCCAATGCCTGAGCCAAGGTCTCCCTACATCTGAATCTTAATAAAGTTGTGGCCAGTTTTATTCCCATAGCACGTTGTCTTGTGTCATTATTCCGCTCAGGGGTCGCCTAGGGTTTGGGGGACTCCGCCTGTCCACGCAAAACTCATTCTGTGTCAGACCGAACACGGGTTAGAGCTCAACATCAAACCTACCAAGTGGCGATAGCGATGGCCTCTATTGCATCTGCAAAGAACAGCAGGAGACTCTTTCTGGTTGTTTGCAATCTAACAGAACCACCTTTGCCATCAGGGCCTGGTGAGGACCCCAAGATCTCCTGCAATGATTTTGCTAAGTTCTTTGCAGATAAAGTCACTCACATTCGGAAAGAGGTAGACTCCACCATGGGAGCAGGGCAGGGGTGGGAGAATGCTAGGGTCCTGTCTAGTCATGTTGCATGGGATCAATTCTAATCTGTTACCTCTGAGGATGTGGACAGGCTGCATGGAAGAGTGAAACTGACCATCTGTCTCCTTGATCCTTGCCTGTCCTGGCTAGAGATGGGAAGGCCTGGGAAAAACCTGGGAAGAAAGGGGAAAAAAAACCTGTACTCTTTCCAGCAACTCAAAACATTTTGGTTAGGGCCAGCCCATCTGAACACATAGAAGCAGCATGGGATTTACTTCCTTTTAACCACTGCTGACTTTAATCATCTTTTGAATACTCTTAAATACCTGCTTTTAACTGTGTTTTATCAATCATTTTAATATTCTGTTGCATATTTTTGTGAACGTTTAAAAAAGCTCTCTTACCATCATGCGGTTTATGCAATAGGAATTTGGCTCCTGAGGCTCATACAGGTGTGTTCATCTTTTTTTGGACATGATGTCAATGTTCTTGATGCAGAAAACCTGTTTAAGGCCATCATGAATGTGTGCATTTAGTCCCTTTGAACTCTATGTCCATTGCCCTGAGTCTCATGGAAGAAGGTGGGATAGAAATGGAATAAATACATTAATAAAATATATCCGTTTCATCACTTGATTATTTATTTAGGTTATTTATATACAATTCTTTGCACAGGCCACAGGGAGATTTGTGATTAAAAAAAAAACAAGTAGACAAGAACACACAAAACCTTAAAAAAAACCAGTCCATTAAAACACACAACAAATCACTGAAAGACAATTACTAAAAGCAGCAGCAGCAGCAGCAATTGCGCCTCTCCTTTCTCCAAAGACGAGAAGTGGATTTAGAGCAGTATGACCATAGAATCATAGAATCATAGAGTTGGAAGAGACCCCAAGGGCCATCCAGTCGAACCCCCTGCAAAGCAGGAAACACCATCAAAGCATTCCTGACAGATGGCTGTCAAGCCTCCGCTTAAAGACCTCCAAAGAGTCGGACACGACTAGACCTAATGTTCAGGGGCCCCTTTACCCTTTTAGTAGTAGTAGTAGTAGTAGTAGTAGTAGTAGCAGCAGCAGCAGCAACAACAACAACAACAAATACACTGACTGGCAGCAGCTCTCCAGAATTTCAGACAGGAGATTCCAGGGACTGAACCTGGGGCCCTTTGCAACCAAGGCATGTGCTCTGCCCTTGAGCAAAGCTCTTGACATTTGTTGACTCCCAGCTGGAATGTGGGGGCAGACACCAGGGGAAAGCATTGTGTTAGGGGTGATGCATTACACTATGAGAACCCTTTCAGTGGCATGACTGTTTGCTCATTCATTCAATGGATTTCTAACCTGACACATCTCGCGACATTTAGCCATCCACCCAGCGATAGATTTCAGGGCTGCAATCTCCAGTTATGCCGAAAGCTCATGGGAAGCAGATGGCCTCTCATTGGCTACATGTCTGAGAAGGATCAAGAGTGAAAGTTATTCCTTTCAAACTTGGCTGTGTGCGACTGGCGCACTTTTAATTGGTTCCAGGTCCGCTTTGTGTAGGCAGTAAAAGAGAAAACAATTTGGGAATTTTGAGAGAAAATACCCACTTGCTTCCCAGTCGTCTCCCCTCTGGAGACCAGCCATTGCAAACATGGAGGACATGTAGATCTAAGGATCCGTAATTTATGGAGGAAAGCAGAAATCCCATGCAGATCAAAAAGTCTAGTGGGGCGGCTGCTGTCAAGTGCTCAAACATTTAACTGATTGCACTTGTGAAAGATCTCTACTATAGATCTGAAGGGAGAGTTTGGCCTTTTGTGATGCTGGTTTTCATCCCACAATTTTCGAGTGAGCTCTTTGTGCCTTGTTTACTGTGGAGTATGATTAGATTTTAATTTAACAAGAAAGGAATGTATCTTTCATGTGGGATGTCTCATGGGGCCAGAGCTTTAGTGTGGAGAGTATGGGGGGGGGGAGAGGAGAGAGGGGTTTGGAGCTTTTAAAGATGGAGTGGAGAGTTCCAGTATATTGCTCATCTCAGAATTACTGTTTGTAAATAGGCCCGGCCAGTCTTGGGCAACATGATTTCAATAATTCCTCCTGTATAAATAAACCGTGCTTTCAGAGCTGTGCTCGTTACGGGAATTCTCCCTGGCTTTAGATTTGACCACAGTCTCCCAGAGGCCTGCAACCAATCTAGATGTAGAATTTAAAAAGACACAGTCTCGCTCTTCGATAACCCATTTGGAAGTCATCAGGAAAGAAATCAATTACGAAATCATGAGCGGCGGAGAGAAGGGGGTAGAAAGCAACTAGAAGCCTCCAGCCTAAGAATTGGCTGGTTAATTCAAATCATTGTATGAAATTACAGCTCTCCCCACACCGTGCTTCTTGGCTCTTGCTACACCATTTGAGTTGTCAGGTCAAAATGGTACAGAAGCTACAGTGGGCAGAATCCCCTATGTAACTCTTAATGGTACAGCAGCCTTGGTCAGAACCTGGACCTATCAACCTTTTGTTCTTTAAATCCCAGCCAAACGGATGACTTTCCCTTCCCTTGAATAGGTTTGATTGCAAACATTCCTTGTTCCTTACCTTCACACCAGCTCAGTCAATCAGTGGCAGAGGCTTTAACACTCTGTGTGTGCATGGGACTCAGGGCTGTTCTGATTTGTAGGAAAAGATTTAGAGCTCATGGCTTAGAAGCCATCCCCCCCCCCCCCGCTAATCTCTAATGTGTGTGTGGGGACTTCTGAGAATTACTGAGTAGTAAGAAAATGCACCCTACATTTGCTTTGGGGCAATTCCATTGATGGTAGTTTCATATTGGCTTTTTGGTGGCAGGAGGGACCAGATGTGAGAGCCAAGACTTATTGACCATAGAACCAATTAAGCCGTGTCTCAGGGTTATCCAATAACACTGTCTATATGAAGCTCTGAACCACCCATGAAGTTCTGGAGGGAAAGACAGTTAAATAGCAATTGGGAAAGGGTTGGGTGACATGAGACTCAGCTAGGGGCTCAGCTGCTGTTGTGAGGTGGGCAAGTCTTGAATAGCAAGTGAGCAGGGGGATATTTGTAGCTCAGTAGCAGAGTGTTGATGGAAGTGATGTATGGAAGTGAGAGCTGGACCATAAAGAAGACTGATCACCGAAGAATTGATGCTTTTGAATGATGGTGCTGGAGGAGACTCTTGAGAGTCCCATGGACTGCAAGAAGATCAAACCTATCCATTCTGAAGGAAATCAGCCCTGAGTGCTCACTGGAAGGACAGATCCTGAAGCTGAGGCTCCAATACTTTGGCCACCTCATGAGAAGAGAAGACCCCCTGGAAAAGACCCTGATGTTGGGAAAGATGGAGGGCACAAGGAGAAGGGGATGACAGAGGACGAGATGGTTGGGCAGTGTTCTCGAAGCTACCAACATGAGTCTGACCAAATTGTGGGAGGCAGTGGAAGACAGGAGTGCCTGGTGTGCTCTGGTCCATGGGGTCATGAAGAGTCGGACACGACTGAACGACTAAACAACAAAGCAGAGCGCTGAGCGCTGTTGTGCTCGGGTCCTGCTTGCAGGCTTGCAATAGGCCTCAGGTTGGCCATTGTGAGAATAGGATGTTGGGTTTGATTGGCCATTGACCTGATTCAGCAGGCTCTTCTTACATTCAACACCCCTCCCCCTCCCCTTGTCTGGCTCCATCATGGTCCCAGGCCTGCCAGTAGATTGACTGGGTTGGGGTGGGGAAGGGCTTATATATACAATGCATTGTTCATCCAGACCAGGGTTTCCCAAATTTCAGTCTCCAGTTGTTGGAGGACTACAACTCATCCCTATCTAGCAGGACCAATGGTCAGAGATGATCCAAAACTGCAGGAGACCCAAGTTTGGGAAACCCTGAGATAGGGTATACATTGCCACAAGGTGCGGCTGTGGCTGCTAAATTAATTACTTTTTTTGTTGATGGTGGAGGGAAATTGTAGGTAATGGAGACAGACGAGATGGAACTTTTGTCAGATTTAGGACAATAGTTCTTATGTCCTGAATAATAGCTATGTGTTGATGGCAAAACTGCATCTCTCCCAAAGCAGCCACTTCCATTTTACCCTACCTACAAATGGATATATAATGTATACCTATTTAATATAGTGACCACATTTTTATATTAAGATCTTGTCAGCAGTTGAGAAGAGGATAATAAATTATTGATAGCTGGATATCACCACGTTAAGAGTTGTGTATAATACAAATGAATGATGGTGACATCAATCAAATATTCTATAGATGGTGGTATACTGTAGATGGTTGGAGATCATAAAATCTTCTTCAGTCTGCATCTTACAATTTTGGTTAACTTTATTGCCATCTCTAAAACCAATTCACTAGAACCACTTTTAGATCATTCAGTATCTCTGGTGTGAGACTTGTTGCTTAGGAGAACAACTTGTAAGATCTACCTAGGATCCAGAAGGATTCACACAATTTCATGGACCTCTTTCTGAGCCAAAGGGCATTTCTGAAATGGCCATGATGGGTACCCACAGCTACCCTGTGATAAACACAAAGCCGGGAATGTATTTGCTGCCCTAGACTCCTTTGGGAGGGAAGCTGAGATATAAATGGATATCGTCATCATGACCACCACCATCTAAACCTATGTATACACCGAACATGTAGTGCAGATCATGTCTAATGGGTACACCAGAGATGCTGGACCTGAACTGATTTCACCTCAAAGACCAGTCTTGAGATCAGGACTCTGAGACCTCACACTTAGGAATTGTCATTTGGTATTTGCTTTATATAATAATACGTAGATGTACCCCTGTGGTACTTGCATGTGTGGTGATGGTGATGATGGAATGCCAAGCAGTGATGATGGAAAGGTGGAAAGGGAATAAGGTCCCAGCATGGCGTCTACGGCACCCAGTCCTGCAGTGCATGGGCTATCAGTGTTCCCTACTGGCCTTCTCAACTCATAAATTTTTAACCCTGGAACAAAACCCAGTATGGGAGACACCAAACTAATGACAACCATTGAATGTGCTATTTTAAAGCACTACTTGAAAAAAAATGTGATTCAATTTGTATTCCCCCAATAAATATTACATACCCAACATTTATCTTCAAATTCATGCCTTTTCCAGGATAAACTTCAAAGAATTTGATCTTATATTCAGCTTGCATTTATATGGAGGGGAAAAAAATCATTGTCAAATGGCAGGGTTAATGAATTATAACTAAAAGGTTGTCATTGGGAAACTTTTGTTTTAAATTATCTAAATTAAAGAAATGGTTCCTTTTATTTTTTATGTCTGTATAAAATCGTTGCACTTTCCATTTAACAACATAGCTTTCATTCTCATTATCAGAATCATAAAAAAGATTGAAGTGATGGATTCTTTTTAAAATGCAAAGCGTTTCATACCAGAAGTTCTGAGAAATGGGATTTGCCTTTTCCTTCTTTCTTATTTGCAGGTATAAAAGAATTATATATATTTTAATATTTACACCATTCCACCCCCCTCCCTTTCTTTTCTTAAAAGCCTATCTCTTTTGTATATAAGTAAGGTGGGGGGTGAGTTGTCCAAAATTGCATTTTCACAAAACAAAGAGGGGAAAAGTGAAATAGTTGAAATGAAAAGTTCTACATGTATAAAGCCAAACAGAGAAGTAATTCACATTAATTCAAAGCAGAGTCTCTTTATTGGATTATGGGCTGATTATGTTTACAAATACATCGCCAGAAGGTTTTTTAATTTTGGGACAATTTCATTGTTCATAGATAGATATATCTCTCTATAGATACATATCTACAAAATTATGTGGTTATGTGTTTTAAATGAGATACAGCTCCTTCCTGCTTAATGTAATATATGCTCCCATTTTTATGGTGCAGTGCAAAAAGCTGTGTGATTTTATAACTATTTTTATTCGAAATATCATCATAAGTTAAAGATGTAAACAACATTATGTTTATAGACTGGGTATGAGTTTCCATTCACAGCAACTTAGTGATTGCAGCATCTAAGAGGAGCAGACTTCATGAGGAAAACATGATCATCTCTTATTATACTCTGCGTCTCTGGACTTCTACCGTGTCCTAAAAAAACAGCCAGTTTCTTGTGGAGGTTTAAATATAATTTGTAGACATTACAAAAAACAAAACAAAACCCCAAACCAGAAAAACAACAATAATGCAATGTTCTCCAACGTCTTGCTAAAAAAGCCCCAAAGCCCATCAGCTTGAATAAAATAATCAGTAGTGGCCTGCGTGTTGGGGCATAGCTTCTCCAGGTAGGGGTGAAAATGTCCCCTGTCTGGAAAGCCATTGCCCATCAGTGTAGTCAATACCAGATGGACTCAGTACACCTAAAAGTATCAACAGGGAGGCTCCTCCCCTTCTGTCCCCACATAATGGCAATCAAGAGCTTCCTTGTACAGTGGAACCTCGGGTTAAGAACTTAATTCGTTCTGGAGGTCCGTTCTTAACCTGAAACTGTTCTTAACCTGAAGCACCACTTTAGCTAATGGGGCCTCCCGCTGCCGCTACGCCGCCAGAGCACGATTTCTGTTCTTATCCTGAAGCAAAGTTCTTAACCTGAAGCGTTATTTCTGGGTTAGTGGAGTATGTAACCTGAAGCGTATGTAACCCGAGATACCACTGTACTGAATCACCTCACCAGCTGGGGCTGGCCATGAGTGGTGAAGGATCCTAGGTTAAAGGTAAAGGGACCCCTGACCATTAGGTCCAGTTACGGATGACTCTGGGGTTTCGGCACTCATCTTGCTTTACTGGCCGAGGGAGCTGGCGTTCAGCTTCCGGGTCATGTGGCCAGCATGACTAAGCTGTTTCTGGCGAAGCAGAGCAGCGCACAGAAATGCTGTTTTACCTTTCCACCGGAGCGGTACCTATTTATCTAATTGCACTTTCACATGCTTTTGAATTGCTAGGTTGGCAGGAGCAGGGACTGAGCAACGGGAGCTCACCCCATCGCGGGGATTTGAACTGCCGACCTTCTGATCGACAAGCCCTAGGCTCTGTGGTTTAACCCGCGTCCCTAGGTTAGATGTCTTTAAAAGTGGGCTAGGCAAATTCTTGGAGGACAAGGCTATCAACAGCTACTAGCAGGGGTCATAGTTCAGTGACGAAGCCATCTGCTTTGCATGCAGAAGGTCCTCAGTTCAACCTATGGCATCTCCAGAGAGGACTTTGAGAGAACCTTGTCTGAAGCCCTGGGGAGCTGTTGCCCGTCAGTGTAGACAATGCTTGGTATAAAGCAGATTCCTATGTTCCTAGCCCTGGAGTCTGTTGTGGAATCTCCATATCACGATTCAGTATGCCATTGTATACCAGTAGCTGGGCAGAAAAAGCAGGAAGGGGCTGTTGCCATCTAATACAGGCTTGTAGGCTTCCAGGAGATATCTAGTGGGGGGCATTGTGGGAACCTGACTGCTGAACCATTTGCTCTCTTGACTTGACCCAGCGAGGCAGTTTGACATCATTCATCAGTGAGTGGTTTTGTCATTTTTAAAAAAGATCTGTGAGTTAAAGGCACATTCATTATTTTGAAGCGCTTTTGTTTCTGCTGTGTACTATGGAATGAACAATGAACTGCAAAACTGAGCATGCTCATTCCACACCGCTCTGTGCGAAATCTGGAAATTAACAAAACAGAACAATTTTTTCTCCATGCACAAATTAACTCCATTAATTTAAACAAGACCAATTAAATCAGAATTCTAAAGTGTGGGGATAAATGTGAATGAGATGCATTTTGGAATCACCCCTAAGCATGATCCACCAGGCAAATATTCAGCCATTGTGTCATTCCAGATTCTAACTGAGCCCTGTAAAAAAAAAGAAAAGGGAAAAAAAGAAAAGAAAGAAAAAGGCAAATCCCATTGTTAGAATTCCCTATGTCTCTGCTTGCTTGAGTATTTCTTTCTTTCTTTCTTTTTTGCTTTCTAGTTACCCTGGAACTTAGTTTGCAGCTAGTACAGTACTTAACCACCATTATTTTATTGTCCCCCAAATTTATCAGTTGCTGTTTCAGATAAATACTCTGCCTAAGGCAGCCTACGGTAAAATCAATAATATACAATGAAAATGGCAAAATAAACAGCAAAAGCTAATAGACTAATAGCAGACACAACAAGCAGCAACATCAGAGTACGATATCAAACACCAGGCTAAAAAGAAAAAGTTTTCAATTGCCTCGTAAATGCCTGCGAGGAAGGCTTCAGCCAAGCTTCTCTGGAGAGCGAGTTCTACAGAGAAGACTCAAGCTATCATCCTCATTAGTGGAACATCACAAGGAGACAGGGCTCAATAGCAGAGTCTCTTGCGTTGATTTTAATACATTATAGGGGAGATCAGGCTTATATCATCTCCACCACGAAATATTCAGACCAGTACAAGAAAGTCTGCTAGTGCAGCAATGCGTAACGATAGAGTCAAAGATTTCCTCCATTTATTATGGGATGGAGCTTAGGACTCCACTCTTTAGTTTGTTCTTGTGGTTACTTTTGTTTTCTGTGGAAGTTGTGTGTTCATCTAGAAATGGCCCCTTGTTCTGGATCCAGAGTGGGAGAACTCATGGGCCATCAGATATTGTTGAACTATAACTCCCATCAACCTGATCAAGCTTAGCCAATGGCCAGGGATGCTGGGGAGTTGTAATTCAGCAACATCTAATGCAAGGGATTCAGGGGAACTGGTGGTGGGATTGCTGCCACCCCCTGGCATCTGCTGCCTGAAGCAGCTTCTTCATGCTGCGTAATGTTAGGGCCAGCCCTGATAGCAATGAACTGGAAAGGGGGAAATGCTCCAACTATAATGGATTGGCAAAACAAGTTACAGGAATTTGTAGAAATGGCGCAACTGACTAACAGCTTGGGAAGCAACACAAGGCAAGCATTCATGCAAAAACGGGGAAAATATAAGAGATATTTACGAAATCACAACAGTGGTATAAAGTCTATGGCAGCATTTGATTGACCCTGGATTAAAGAAATATAAATGAAATAAGTCAAAGGTTAAGTACTGTTCTAAGAATGTATTAGAAAGGAAACAAAGGATAAGCTAATAATGTTAGGTATATTCAGCATCAGAAGGAAAATACACATCGGGAAATGATAGAAAGTCCAATTATGTGTTGTTGTTTTTTTAAATCTATGTTAATAAATAGAGAGGAAAACAAGAGATACTGGTAGTAGCAATATAAATTAGGTTTATTGTTTGTTAACAAATGGAGTATTACTTGTATATGGTTGTTTTGTTTATAAGATCTATACTCATGTCTAGTTAAAGAAGATGTATATTATATTTGTTGTATAAGATCGTCAATAAAGTATTAAAAAGGAAAAAGAAGAAGTTAGGGCCAGTCCTGGGGATTCCCAAAGATACACTGCACACCTGTCAACTGTCCCGGAAAAACTGGGACAGTTTTGCTTGCTTATTGCTTGCTTAGATTTTTAATATAGAAATATAGAAATTAAATATCTAAGTGATGTGCGGAAAACTGAAGCAACAGCAGACAACCTAAACAAAATATTACTAAAATGCACAGTTACATATAGAAATGTTTCATTAATACAAATCCAGGAGAGCAACTGTGAGCAACATCTCCGGTGGCAGGGGAGGGATTCTAGGACCAAGGTCAACCTCCCGTGTTATTTTTGTGATTGTAATGTTATTCATGTAATGCTGTTATATTTATAGCATCGAATCCCCACCTTTCCTATATGCTGTTTCGTTTTCTATTGTGTTGCTGCTTTGAGAACGATTCTTTTTGTGGAAAGCAGCATACAAATAAAATTATGACGGCGATTCCTTAAGTGATATGGGTGGAAAAGAAAGCCAAAGAGCTGCACATTTGTAAGTGTTTGTATATCTTTTCCTGCCTATGGGGTTATAAGTATATAAGAGAAAATATTATTTGTTTGTATTTGGGGATCTTCAGAACAAAACCTTCCCTATCATTACCCATAATTGCATGCAGGATCATACTGAGATTGGATTAAATTCAGAATGGTTTTGGAAATGCACAAAGCTTTTCCATATATATATATATATATATATATATATATATATGCATAAACTCTGTGTGCGTGTATAAAACTTCAATTACCACTGGAATGGGAGATATGGGGAACAGATATGGTCTCATCTGACTTGAATGCCTCTCTTTAAAGTTATGTAACTGATTTTGGTAAAGATACTATGATATTTCCTATCACACTATATTTAAGTATTAATGGATTTTCCCATGAAATCTCTATCTCTCTTCTGCAAGGTAACCTTTGCCCAGAACCCTTGTTTGATATAGTGGGTCTTTCCATGGCAACCAGTTGTGATGTCATGCATGGAAAGATTATGAGGTCAAAAAGCACCCAAAGCAGAGTTTAAAAAACAAGAAAGGGAAAAAAATATTCAGCAAAAGAGGTGCAAATATTTAAAGTCAGCATTCAAAAGGAAAAAGGCATAGCACAAAGCCAGTAAAAGAAATGAAGAGTATGTGTTGGCGATTTTTTTATTTAAAAAAAGCACACCTGTGTGTGTATACCTGAAACAATACATGATAAAAAGCAAATCAATTTGCATCTCTGTTTAAGACACTAAAGCATTGAAGGGGGTGGACCAGATGACCCCCAGGATCCTTTCCAACTCTACAAGTCTAAATTCTATGATTCTAAAGCCATCTTTGGAGGTCAATTCACATGGAATCAATGTGCCTGGAGAGGGGATTGGCATCATGGCGTCAGGCTCTGTCCCCATGCTGCATACATTCATTATACAGCGGTACCTCAGTTTTCGAATGTAATCCGCTCCAGAATATTGTTTGAGTTCCGAAATGTTCAAAAACCAAGACAGCAGCCGACAGCTAGGCCTCCGGATCTTGCAGTCAGCGGAAGCCGCATGGCATGTTCAATTTCCAAGGCATGTTCAGAAACCGACACTGTATTAAGTGTTGGAAAGAAATGGATGAATCCGCTAATTTTGACTTCTCTCAGTTTCTCATTTTTCCAATCTTCAGTTCTCTACTTTCCCGTATCAGTTTGCAAGTTCTTTTTTTTTTTTTAACTTCACAAAAATCATCATCTGTCAGAGATAGTTTAGTTGAGATTCCTGCCTTGGGGGTTGAATTAGACGACTCTCCGGGTCCTTCCAATTCTACAGCTGTATGATTCTATGAAATTTGCCAGCATTTCCATATGAATTTCTCCTTATATACACATGTTCATATGCAATTTCTAAAGCCTCCAAGAGAAACACATAACTGGGCAAGTGCTCTCTACTCATCAGTGGGATACTGTGAACCACGGTCGGATTTAGGTTTGATGAGTCCCTAAGCTACTATCCGGTTTGATGAGTCCCTTTACATGTCCAGCTGTCCTTTGTCAACAACAAATTGTCACTGTTTTTTGTGTTGAATATATGCTATATGGTAATTTATGGACCTAATAGGTATCTAAAGCCATTTGCACATAACAAAATATGTATTTTATGAAAGTAATTTTTGAACTGAAATACAATTAAGAAGAAGTATATTAATAGTGAAATAATTAGTAAGCTCTAACCTAAAATGATTTTTAATTTGTAACAAACTTAATAATGCAAACACATTGGCATTTGGCAATAAGAAAAGTTCCTTTAGAAACACAATTTACCAAGAGAGTGGGGCCCTAAGCTATAAGAAGAGTTTGGATTTGATATCCCGCTTTATCACTACCCGAAGGAGTCTCAAAGTGGCTAACATTCTCCTTTCCCTTCCTCCCCCACAACAAACACTCTGTGAGGTGAGTGGGGCTGAGAGACTTCAGAGAAGTGTGACTAGGCCAAGGTCACCCAGCAGCTGCATGTGGAGGAGCGGAGACATGAACCCGGTTCACCAGATTGCGAGCCTACCGCTCTTAACCACTACACCACACTGGCTCTGGTTTAGCCATAGTGAACCATAGTGTCAACCATAGTGAGGATGTGCCTTTTGCATGCTCAGCTTGGTAACAGTTATGGCAGCACTGCAGCTCGACTCATCTCAGAGTCATCTCCCACCCATACTGAACCAAGGCACAGTCACACGTATGCAACCACCCACTTGAGCCCCACCCAGGACGTTCTAACATCTCTATGTCCCCTCCAAAGAAATGATTCAGCTTCTCGGGGGCTTTATCAGCATTGTCCATTTGTGTGTGTGCCAGCAATGGAAGATCACGATGCCCAGTCTCCTTACCATTATCCAATGGCTCTCTAGCAAACACATCCATAGGGTACTTGGGAGATGTTTACTGTAGCTTGTCACAATGCTCCACTATTATCATAATCTGAGAGAATCATTTTACCCTTGGGTGATTTATGGGTTATAGGGCATTGGATGCAACCACACTGTTACTTTCCATATTAATCATTGTTACCCTCCTCTTTGCTCCATGGTAGCTCCTCTCCAGCATTAGGTTAAGCAATGTTCCACCAGCACTGTTCCATCTCACCAGAGGGGAACGGAATCTTTAGGTATCAGTGCTTATCCTGGGAACACCCATGCTGATCTCTGAGTTACTGATCTTGTGCCTGGTATTGCCTCCGGAACTTCTTCTGCATCAGCCTGCCAGTGATATAGAAAGAGGAAAAATATTAATAATGCACAAATCTTGTACCAAGGCTCCAGAAATGGAACTGGATTTTGACACGCTACAAAAATTTAACGAGGGCCATTTTGCCCAGCTCATAACTGGCTGTTTCATTTCAACTATATTTTGGGATGGATGGGTGAATGAGGTGGAATGCTCTTGGAGGAAAAACAATTGCCACCATTTAGATTTTTCCAGAGAGCTGTCCTATAAGTGACCTTTTGGTCAATTTTTTTTAAATCTTGCAGTCAATTCCAGGATATGTTAATAAATGCTTCACACTCAATCTCCCTTTTCAAGAGGCCTCCCAGTTTTTAACTACAATAGAGTGACCAGCCTCCCAAGGCCAGATTTTAAGGGGTGTTCAGATGAATGCCTATAGCTGTTACTCTGAAAATACTTTAAACTCTTCTAGAATGTGACGATAATCTTCTATGCCTGTATTTGGAATGTAAAATGGTGTGTATTTGCATACTACCAGGGGATACAGTTTCAGGGGCCAATCACTTACTCGGTTCTCATGTAAAAATAGTTTTGCTTGGAGCCTTTGAAGTGAAAATAGTATATTCCCACCTCGTCGCATTTCTGTGCTGAATTGAATTTTCAAATGGGTCAAAATAGGCAAAGGCCAAAGCAAAGCATATCTAATCACGTATCTCTCAAAACATTTTTCTTTCCTTTACAGCAGCCAGGTGTTTCTGGGAGTGGTGATGGCTCCAGTTCTGATCAGTGTTGGTATGTGCCCATTGCTACCCATTCCTGCTCTGTATTCCCCACTAACTGTTATTAGCTGCAGGTGGGATACAGGCAGTTATATTTTGGCTATTCCCCTCCCAGGGGATAATTGCATCTTAGGGGTATGCATGAGTTTGAGACTGGGAAATGACTGGTTCATTTAAATTTATTTGGATATTTTTGTGGTGCTGGGAAACAGCACGCCAAATACAGGACAGAGTCATAACCTTAGGCGTGGGGGACCATTGGCCCTTCAGTTGTTGCTGAACTACAATTCCCTTCGGCCCTAAGCAAGCATGGCCAATGGAGGGCTTTTCTGGGGATCACTATTTAGAACAGAGTTTCCCAACCTTGGGTCTCCAGCTGGTTTTGGACTACAACTTCCACCATCCTTAGCTAGCAGGACCAGTGGTCAGGGGTAATGGGAATTGTAGCCCCCCCCCAAGCAGCTGGAGACCCAAGGTTGGGAGATGCTGATTTAGAAGAAATAGGGTAGAACATCTGCTTTGCATGCAGAAGGTCCCAGGTTCAACCCCCAGCATCTCCAGGTAGGGCTGGGATGGAGCCTCCTCTGACCCCTGGAGAGCCACTGCCACAATGGCGAGTTAGATGGACCAGTGGTCTGACTCAGTAAAAGGCAGCTTCCTAGGTTCTGTGTTCCGATTTGATATCACTAGCATTGCCATAAATTTGAATATAAGTTATAACATGGTGGTGGGGAAGGCAAATGGTTGGATATTATCCTGTCTATTTCTCCTTCCCAAAATTCATAAGCAGGGATGTTTTCTCTATAAAATTTATCATTTTGATGGTTATATTGTACTTCTGAGTAATAGGTCTGTTTTGCAGATAATGCTGTATACCATTTTTAAAGAAGCCATTCTGCAATGTTAGGTGTTTCTAGTGCTGATGCTCTGGTAAAAATTGGGACTCCACCCCAGCTGTTTCGGTTTTTTTAACAGCAGATCCCGATCTATAACCTCAATTGACCCTAGCATAGTTGTGAAAATACTGTTGACTCTCACTGAGATTTATAGTCCAATGTCACTTCTGAAGGGGAAAACGAAACATCCTTTCTAGCCGTGTAAATGCAATGTGGTACCTGAAAGCCATGAGGCTTGAAAATAACCGTGGGGAGCGTTTCACTCACATTTAATGAGTTCACTCGACTCTGGCCGGAGAAAAAGGAACACAGAATTGTAGTCTATAAAGTGAATGTTTCCAGATGTTCTGCGTGCTCTGTAAGCACAGAGAGCTGAAAGTGAAACCCTTTTGCAACACCAATCTAACAGTATGAAAATGGGGAGTTAATCGTGCTGCAAGCCATAAAGCTAGGTGAGAAGAAGAGCGAAGTGTCTGAATGTGCATTTCTGTGCTGCCCAGAAGACACAGAGCTGAACTGTGCTGGGAATGGCTACTGCCGCTAACCACCACAACAAAAATGGCAGTAATAATGCACTGTTATAATTATTTATTAAATTTCTATAGTGCCCTTCATCCGAAGAACACAGGGCAGTTTACAGTATAAAAACACAAAGATACCTACCATAATAGCAAACAAAAACAATAGCCCTTCCAAAATTCTCCAAGGTTGAATACATACCAGTGAAACTCAAGTGAGATATGTCAAGCCTTTATTTGTTATAATTGTGATGATTATGGCGTACAGCTGATGAGAACCCCAAATTAACAATTTCAACTTTGGGGTTTTCATCAGCTGTGCGCCAAAATCATCACAATTATAACAAGCAAAGGCTTGACATATCTCATTTTGCATGTCATGAGTCTATTTCATATTTTAAACTCCAGTAGCTAATGAAAACAATTGCTTACTTAAATGGACTTTCCCACGATAATCTAATTTTTTGAGTTTCACCTGTACGTTTTTATATGTACTGTAAGCCGCCCAGAGTGGCTGGGGAAACCCAGCCATGTGGACAGGGTATAAATAAAATTTATTATTATTATTATTATTAGTAGTAGTAGTAGTAGTAGTAGTACTAGTAGTAATACAACTACTACAAGTAGTACTACTGCTATTATTATACTGCTTCTGAGAGTTCCCCCCTCTCCCCTAGACAATCCCTAAAGACTTGAAATATTGGGGATGGGTGGGAAGGAGGGAATGCCTTCAGGATGAAAAATACTTCAAAGCAAACACACACAGACACAAACACACCAGAAATGCAATGAGAATCTTCAAAGAGTAGCCCTCTTCTTCCAACAAGCCAAGATACTTCATCAAAGGCAAAACTGTTGGCTTAATAGAGAGGTCTCTCTAAGTGCAAATATTCTTCTTCGAGGGTCAGCTTATCGTGTACGATTACAGTTACTTGACTAAGGATCTTCCTCAAAGAAGAGCCTTGAATACATCGAGGAAATGGCATTCTTCCACTTCTAAGCCACCACATGGACACCCCAACACTGCACAGACCTAAGGAATGGCATGGACAGCTTGGCACAATGCTACGCAGAGCTGCCTCTTTTATTGCTAGGGGTGTAAATTGGCCCTGGTAGCATCTCTTTTCTAGTTCACTGGGACGCTAACACCCACTGTCTCATCAGCAGGGGTGGGGAAAGGAGCCTTTAAGGCCTTGTTCACTTCTGGGCAAACTTCCAATGGCCAGATGCCAAGGGAGGGTGGAGCCAGAGGCGAATGCTGGCCGAGAAACTATTGCAAAATTTCCATTTGTGCGGTAGCATAATTTCTACACACCCTCACTCACCCCTCCGTGTTCTCCACCCAAACAAGCAAGAGGCACTGGCAGATTTCAAGGACTCATTCCAGCCAGGTAAAAACAGAGTGTGATGCAAGACAAGTGTGACCTGCAAAGTTTCAGGGGCCGGACAGAGATTCACAGAGGGCCACATTTGGCCCCTGGACCTGAGATTCCCCACCCTTGCTTGTCAGATATTTTATAAAATAAAGACCTATGAGCATCAGGTTAATAGACACCAAATGTATTCTGATCTGTCCAAGGGTTGCCACTACCTTTGTTCAACCAAATGCCGCTTTCATATGTCAAATTCTAGCAGGAAATAAGAGCACATCTAACTATTTTTTTTCTATTACAAGCAACATTTCAGCATTTCACTGGCCCACCAGAGCATCATGCTTCAGCCTGCATGGGTTGGTTTTCACAATCCACATGGCTGGCAGAAATAGGTAAGAAACCAACATCGGTCACACACTCCGCACATCCATTTTTTTTGGGGGGGGGGCTCCATGTAGGTTCGCCCTGCAGAACATAAACACATCAGCATTGCACTGCTGGACCCACCTTGACCAGCACAATTGTACCTCATGCACTAGGGATGCCTCCAAGTAGCCATAATGGAAACAGTAACGTGGTGTTTGGCCTTAGCACCTGTCAATTACAGTGGTACCTCTGGTTAAGTACTTAATTCGTTCCGGAGGTCCGTTCTTAACCTGAAGCACCACTTTAGCTATTGGGACCTCCCGCTGCTGCTGTGCCACCAGAGCACGATTTCTGTTCTTATCCTGAAGCAAAGTTCTTAACTTGAAGCGTTTATTTCTGGGTTAACGGAGTATGTAACCTGAAGTGTATGAAACCTGAAGCGTATGTAACCCGAGGTACCACTGTAGAAGCATACTGCCTTGAAATGGAGAGCTATCGTAGCTGAAAGCATTTCATAGTATAAAATTTAGTCTAATCTTCTCAAAAAGACTTCTAAGCTAATGGACTTTATCAGAACCACATTCACATCCCATGAACAACTTTATCTCTACTAGAGTGTTGTAGACTCCTTAATAGGGCTTAGATGCAAAAGAGGAAGCTCATGGTTTGAAGCAAGAGTAGGGACAATGCTCACTCCAATGTCTGTCTGTCAAATGAAGTTCCTTGCAAAGGAGCCCCTACAGGTCAGCAGCTGCCTTTCCATTGAGGTTCCATGTGAACAGGATGCCTGTGCAACTGGTATTCGAATGGAAGGTAACCCCTATGTGCAAGGAGCTCCTTGTGTTCAGGGAGATCCTTTGCAGAGAACCACACGCAACAGATGAACATTAAAGGGGACAGCATTTATCTTCTTCTTCTTCTTCTTCTTCTTCTTCTTCTTCTTCTTCTTCTTCTTCTTCTTCTTCTTCTTCTTCTTCTTCCTCTTCTTCTTCCTCTTCCTCTTCTTCTTCTTCAAAATGAACCCATAAGTATATTACAATTTATATGAACAAGTAGTTCCTTTCCCCCTGATCCTATTTGTAGTCAGGGTCAGAATACAGTCGTCAAATGAATTTCTCTCTATTCATTCCACATTGCTCATAGTTTTATGAATCTATATAATGTGTCTTTTATTTTTAGTATAACCAGTCTAGGGGGTGTGGGTGGCTGTAGCTTAATCTAACCTAGAGAGTGTTTCCTTCAGCTGAAGGTCATTGAAACCATTTCTTGGAGTTTGAGCTGGAAGCTGAAACCTGAGATTATCTGTGTATTGACCTCACATGGGCAGAAAGCCAGACTCCCAGTATTTATACCAGGCCTGGTTAAACCAAGAGCTTCATATTGAGCAAGCAAACATATGAAGAGCCTACTGGATCAGGCCAAAGTTTCATCTAGTCCAGATTTCTGTTCCCACAGTCATTGGTGTAGCATGGGTTGCTAGTGCCCGGGGCCATGTGGAGGGTGGGTGGGAGAGAAGGAAATGGATGGAGTATGCATGCTCATTCAACTGCCTAAAGGCATCCTGCTACCCAGGAGATCGCCGTCGTAAAGATAAGAAGAGTCATTCCATTGTCTGAAGAGGTCACTTCCTGGTTAGCATGAAGAAACTGTTTTCAACGGAGCCCAGGGCCAGAAGTGCACAGCTGTATTGAGGTAACATCAGGTGTTTGAATTTTGCACCCCTAACAATTTTGCACCCGGGGCAATCACACTTGTGGCACCCAGGCTACACCACGCCCCATAGTAGCCAACCAGATGCCCATGGGAAACATGCAAGCAAAATCTGAGTGCAACAGCACTTTCTCCACCTGCGATTCCCAGAAATTTGTATTTCAAGGCATATTTTCTAGGAGGTAGAACATAGTCACCGTGGGCAGTAGCCTTTGATAGCCTTATTCTCCATGAATTTGTCTAACCTTCTTTCAAAGCCACCCAAATTGGTGGCCATCACTACATATATTTTTTTTGGTAACCTGTCAATCACAGCATTGCATACGCCTATTCCTGGGCATATGCATTGGGGCTGGAGGCTGGAGCACACACAGTCTAGCATGGCTTACTAGGGTTAGGCTATGAGGTTCCTGAGAAGAGTCCAATTTTCCTAGGACATTTCCCACACTCTGGTGTGGGTCCAACAGCTACAGTGCCAAGCATGGTGCCATGCTAAGGAGCCCAACTGGGATGGAGTCCATATCAAATATTTTCTGCTTGCCTCAGCGGTAATTAGTTTTACTGCCCTTAAAGAACAATCGTCTTATTGAGAAAAGCAGAATGTTTATAAGCAGCTTTTTGTTTATGCAAGAAGAAGATAGCGATCTTCTTTCTTTCCTCCACTGGTGCTGCTTCTCACCATAAATTAAAGCAGACAGAACTTCCAACAAACCCTTATTGCTAATTCCAATGCCAGCCATACCAAAAAGAAAGAAAAGAAATATGGGATGAGATGTCCAGCTGAGATAAATGGATATTCTAGGGCAACTCCCATGTAAATGTCCCAATCAAGTGAGAAAATAGAGTTACTTGATAGGAGGGAGTGGCGCTGATAGGCCCCATTGAGAACAAATGTAGTAATTTTGGGCTGCCTCCCTGGAGCTAATTGGCAGAGGAAACTTACATTTAGCGTGCCAGGAATGCAATTTTGCTAGACGAGAAACAGAGGTGCTTACTTCCCTGTTATACAACTCTCACAGGTAACAACTAATGGAAAAGCACTGTCATCGCATGGTAGATTATTAATACTTCCACCCTATTTTTGCAAGTAATATGCAGTTATAAGCTTGTGTCCACCATATAGCTACGCATAATGTGCTCCTTCCATCCAACCAATTTGGTTATGGCAAAATTTTGGACATTCCAAAGTTCATTTGGGTGCCCGAGATTGCAGTGTACTAGTTTCTGATCTCGTCAATTATCAAAGCCATATTAAATTAGCATGACAAAGACCTTGATGCTCAGCGCTGTCAGCAGTTCATTCTTGCAGAGGCATGGAAAAAAAAGTTTTCATCTCAGAGTGTTATGGCTTCTGAAATTCCCGGCTGGGGTGTTTGGCCCATACTTTAGCAACTACACCATATTAATAACAGCACAGGACGGTGGCTGCATGCCAGACCGAAACACTTTGCTGCCTGAAGCGCAGGACAAGATGGCACCTCAACTCTTCCATGCACACAAGCCAACCAGACTGGTAGTTTAATCACTTTTCAACACTGATGACAGGGTAGTATCATCCACTGCACCCGAGAGCAGCAGGATAGCTAGGTTAGGGGGCACAGAGCAGCCTGCACAGCACACAGAACTGATCCCACCTCCTGCCCCTCAGCATCTACCGCCTGAGGCAGTGGCCTCACTCTGCCCAATAGTAGGACTGGCTCTTTATGTTACTCCATGACCAGTGACTGAGAAACTACATTGCTGGGTGTATTGCACTTTGGACCTTGCTAGTGGGCTAGTGAGGTCCAGCTTTGAGGGCTTTATGGCAGTTCCCTCATTGCAAGACATAAAGTTACAGGGAACCAGGGAGAGGGGATAAATAACTATACAATGAAATAAATAGCTATACAATTTTGAGAAGACACCTGAAGGCAGCCCCATAGAATGGAGTTTATTTACAGTGTTTGATGTTTTATTGTTTTTTATTTTATCTGTTGGAAGCTGCTCAGAGTGCCTGGGGCAACACAGTAAGATAGGTGGAGTACTACTACTACTACTACTACTACTACTACTACTAGTTATTATTATTCCCACAGGAATCTGGCTGGCTATTAAGGAAAGCAAGATACAGAATCTGATAATGTGATCTGTCCGGTCTCTTCTTATGTTCTTACACTGATTAATAGCAAACGCTTGAACTAATCTAGCCATCTAACCCCACCAAGGATTGTCCCAAATGTGGGGCCTGCCTACTAGGTTGCTCAGCTGCAATCAGTAGACAAAGAATTAAAAGCAAAGGGATGGAAGAACTGCAGAACTGCTTGTGCCTGTCTATGGATTTATGCATGATGAAGATGGTGCACTCATTACCCCTTTGTGCAGAGAGGCGGGGACATCTGTGCATAAACTGTGGGCCATAAACGAGAGTATGTGACAGGAATGGGGTTTCCCTGGCATAGGATCATCCAGCAGCGCCAGCAGCACAAGTTTCTACTTGTGTTGGTTTCAGCTTAAATCTGATCCAGAAGAATAAGAGAGGACGAACATGAAGGGACAGGAAAGGGCCCGATAAAGCAGTAGCGAAGATGGATTAATTGGTAGCAGACAGTCCCAGCATAGGTGAGGCTGTGAAAGTCCTAGAGAGGCTTTCCAAAACAAGCACACTTTGCATACAAATTTCAAGTGGGAGGAAGAGCTGTCTAGAACGGTAGAGGCAGAGAGGTGGCTCCAGGTGTAGGAAGCGGGAATGGCCGAAAGTGGGAACCTGGCAAAGAGGAGAAGATAGATTGCAGAGAACAGGGAAGGATGTTGAGCTCAGCCAAGGCTCAGGTCTGAACACTTATTTTATTTATCATCGTTTACATTCACCTCAAGGTGATTTACAAGCATGCCACAAAAATAGCTAAAAATAGTTTTAAAAACTGTACAAAAAAAACCCCTGATGAACATGTAAGGCAGAGAGCTGTTCATCCAGCTGGAAAAAATGTCTTCGGTTGTTTCCAGAAAGTAAAGATTGTGGGTGCCTGTTGTATCTTAACAGGGATGCTGTTCTACAGAACAGGAGCAGCCACACGGAAAGCCCTGCTGCTCAAGGTTTCTAAGTGGGGGTTCTGGATTGCAGGCTCTATTGGTCAGAATGGGAGCCTCAGCCATCACCCTCTCCCACTGGAAACAAACCAGGACTGCTCCAAGAAAATGCAAGTGGCAAAAAGGAGCGCTGGGCCCTGGTGGGCCATCCCCTTACCCGCTTGTGATTGGCCAAGTGGATAGCCAGCCAATCAGGATTTTTTAAAAAGGTGGGTTTTTCCGCTTCTCACTTCCCTCTGTGGCCCCCTAGCCTCATGCTGTGGCCCTCCATTTATGCAATTTTTGCCTGTGCCCCCCTTGGAATATCCTGGGGGGGGCCCAGGGGGGTCATATGGGCCCCGGTTGGGAAACACTAGTATATAACATATTGGGACCAGTTTACTTGTGAAATCACCTTGCCCCATATATGCCCACTTGACTGCTTCAGTCTGTGTAACTGGCACTGTTACAGGTACCACATGATATGTGTTACACATTTGTAAGAAGTCAATCTTTTAGTGTGGCAGCAGCTACATTTTGGAACTCCCTGCCTATTGACATCAGGCAGCTACCTTCACTGTATTCCTTCCACTCTTAAGGCCAGCAGAGCCAGGGACTCAGCTACATTTATAAAAAAACAAAAAAACAAAACAAAAAAACAGCATTTCAGATGCATTATAAACATGCATCAGTAGATAGCGCTGGAGAGCAAAACATAGCATTTCTTTTCTTTTGTTATAACGATTTAATTTCTTAATTATTTATAGCGTTCCCCCTCTGTGTGTGGATCCACCCCAAGTCATGCAGAATACTGATACATACATACATACATACATATATATATATATATATATATATATATATATATATATATATATATATCATTATTAAATTTTATATTGCCCTTCATCTGACAATCACAGGACAGTTCACAGGTTATTTATAGAGAAACCCTTTTCACCTGGCACCTAAAATATGCAATGAAGGCGCCAGGAGAGTCTCCCTGGGGAGAGCAGTCCACAAATGGGGAGCGACCACAGAAAAGGCCTGTTCTCTTGTTGCCCCCCCTCAAGACCTCGTCATTGATTTTAATATTGTTCTAATCGTTGTTTGATTTTTATTGTTTTGTTCTTTTGGTAAACCACTTTGCAGTGTTATTACAATTAAGCGGCATATACATTTTTGTAAAGTAAAATAAATCAGGCCTGCGACTTGACTGTCTCAAGAATGACCCACCGCTGAATATTTCACAGGGTCCACCTAACTCTAGACCTGCACTTGCAAGTATCTGCACCAGTTGCATGCCTGTTAGGCTGTCTAGGACCCCATGTTGACAAAAGAGGAAGGAGGAGAGGGAGATGAGAAAGTACAAGGAAGGGTAGATGATGGGGTAAAAGTTGTAAACACAACTGAAGCTGAACGAGAAAAAGCAAGTGGAATAAGGAGATCAGGCTCGTGCTGATGGGGCAGGAAGATGGTGATTTAACCCCTCCTTCCTTCCTGATTAGGATTATTCAGCTTCAGAATTTATTTCTGTTTTCTGCTGGAGAAACGGCAGGGTTAAAAGCAAGAAAGAGTAGCCTGTCTGGTTTTGGATGAGAGTGTGGCTCTGAAACTTAGCGTTCCTACAGTGATGTTGTGGCTTCTTTAACAAAGGCCTAGAGAAATGCAGATGATATGAAGCTTAGCTCAAAGACTGACCACATCCTGTTAGATTTTGTTGAACAGGTGGAAGATAGCTGAAGCTAACTTGCTGTGCACAGTTTGTCTTACTGAAGATTACCAGCTGGTGCACATGTATGTGTGAGTGAACACACATACACACAAGGCTATTTGAAGAATCTTTTTTTGCCTTAGATATCTTGGAACCCATTTGGAGGAAAAAGTCATTGCGACTATTTAACAATATAGCGCCCAATCTACAACTTTCTGACTCGCATTCTCAGCTAATAAATCAGGAGAACCTTGATTTTATTTTTCAAACAATGGTCCCATATGATTCCTTTGCTAAATCAAATCAGGTTCCAGATCACACAGTAATTTGGGCATGAAAAAGTCACCCCAATCAACTTTTCATAAGGTGAGCAGTAAGGCCGATTCCGAGAAAGTTAGTGTTCAGTTATTTTTTGGGCCATGGAGCACAATAATTGTAGAGGTGCAGATAGGAAAATCAACTTTATCATTTCATCCCTGGGATATGGAATGCCACCTTTTGTCTGCATGTTTATATCACACATGATTCATCCCCACGTAGGGTCTGAAGGCACATGAGGCAGGCACACACATGAGAGCCAGTGTGGTATAGTGGTTAAGAGTGGTAGACTCATAATCTGGTGAACCAGGTTCGCGTCTCCGCTCCTCCACATGTAGCTGCTGGGTGACCTTGGGCTAGTCACACTTCTCTGAAGTCTCTCAGCCCCACTCACTTCACAGAGTGTTTGTTGTGGGGGAGGAAGGGAAAGGAGAATGTTAGCCGCTTTGACGCTCCTTTGGGAGCCAGTGTGGTGTAGTGGTTAAGAGCGGTAGACTCGTTATCTGGGGAACCGGGTTCGCGTCTCCGCTCCTCCACATGCAGCTGCTGGGTGACCTTGGGCTAGTCACACTTCTCTGAAGTCTCTCAGCCCCACTCACCTCACAGAGTGTTTGTTGTGGGGGAGGAAGGGAAAGGAGAATGTTAGCCGCTTTGAGACTCCTTCGGGTAGTGAAAAGCGGGATATCAAATCCAAACTCTTCTTGGGTAGTGATAAAGCAGGATATCAAATCCAATCTCCTCTTCCTCCTCCTCCTCCTCCTCCTCTTCTTCTTCTTCTTCTTCTTCTTCTTCTTCTTCTTCTTCCTGAAACAAAGGAGGCCTAGTCACTGACTGGATGTGTGACTTTTTGAGAATCATATGCATGCTACCTTGGCTTCCATGACAGAAAAAAACCCACAAGATTTAATGTAATAAAATAACATAAAATAATAAGCAAGCAAACTAATGGAAAGGAGTCATGGACAGCCCCTGGGTCTTGCTTTGGCTTAAAACTTGACCAAAAACCTGATCAGATGCCTGGTGAATTGCTGCCATCTCTAGTAAATACTGTCAACAGTGATCGCTTATAGATGAAGCATAATGAATACATGCCTTGTGCCAGGCCTTGCATTTGGATGCATTAGGAAGGGGTAGAACAGGTTTGGAACTGTGAGAAAATGCCTATTGACTTCTTCTTATATTCATATTGGCTCTCATCCTCATTATTGCAGGAGGATTAGCCCTGTTTCCCAGAATGCCAGGCCATGGGTCACATGAAAAAACCTGCCACAATTTGCATGAGGATTCACACAGCAGGTCAGTACGAATGAGAATAGAAAAGATGGATCTCTGCAAGATATTGCAAGCTAGGGCATTATTTGCATGTTCTGGTGCCAGGGATATGATAGATTGCTTATATAATTATCTAACTCATCAGTGTGATCGTTTTTTTCTCCACTCTTGGTACATTCTGTGATGTAGTAGTAGCTTTGCATACATTTGATATTGTATCAGCATGAATCCACTGAGCTACAATTCTGGCTGAAACACATAACAGAGAGTGGATGAATACAGCACTGACCACAAGCCTAGATAATCTGGATTCACATTAATAAGCAGCCTTGGACATACTCAGTGACCTTTTCCTGTGGGCTGATGTGAATATTGCAAAGCTCATTAGAGGGCAGAATGAAGCGATTTCTTGCAGGCACACACAGATCACCCCTTGTGAAGATACCCTGCTGATGAACACATGGATCCTCGGTCCACAAGAGCTTCCCCATTCATTTCAACAGAGGCAGTACGTGAATTCCACTACAAACATCAAACTGCTCATGATGTTTTGGCTCAAATATGCTGTATAAGATATGCATTCTGACTTTTTATTTGTGCTCTTCTAGAAATAGATTGTAATGAATCCAAATAAGAACTCTGGCCAAAAGTTTTAACCAAAAAAACATACATTTACTCGTAAGTAATTCCAAATATAATATCAATTCTGTAAAGAATTACAGTCTTAAACATAAAAAATTTCTTAAAAAACACAGCAAAACTTCTTCTAAGACACTATATCCTTTTAGGAATCAAAGAAACAGACACCATATATATTTTTCATACATTTCTTCATAAAAAACAAGCTGAAGAAGGCATCCATGCCGAAACGGGGCCCTGTCCTGGTCTCCCTGACTTGCATCTGACACGTATTTGAGAAGCCTTGACATCTGTATCTAGAAGACTTCAAAGAAAATTTCTATATGAAACTATTTTATGTTTAAGACTGTAATTCTTTACAGAATTGATATTATATTTGGAATTACTTACGAGTAAACGTATGTTTTTTGGTTAAAACGTTTGGCCAGAGTTCTTATTTGGATTCATTACAGTGTATTTGACAATAAGAACTCCAACTTCTTTTACTTCTAGAAATAGATGACATCTAGGACTGTAGTTCAGTAGCAGAACACATGGTTTGCATGCAAAAGGTTCCACGTTCAGTCCCTGCCATTAGAAGCTGGAAACATCACCCGTCTAAAGCCCCAGAGAGCTAGCCAGTGTAGACCAGGGATGGAGGACCTGGGGCTCTGCAGATGTTATTGGACTCCAACTCCCAACAGCTTCGGTTCTCAGGGCTAATAATCGTCAAGGAGAGTGACACTTGTGATTCAGCAACATCTGGTGGGCCACAGATTTCCCAAACCTGGTGGTGTCAATGTTGAGCAAAGTGGGACAATGGCCATTGGCTTGTTACAATTTCATTTGTTCTGAGTTTGGTCCTGTAAATTTCAGTTAATAATAACTTTCTTTATATTGTGTTTCCTTCCTGGGAACCACAGCCCTTAACATGGTATCATAAAATGCAATTGATACTTACAAACAAGTACTGAATTATACTTCAAAAGTAAATAAAGAGGTCAGGACTTGGAACTAGAGATAGGCAAGCCACCTGTGACTCACACTGGATTCGCTCAGAAATCAGCTGAGCCACCCCCCCCCAAAAAAAAACATTTCTAAGGCAATCTGGATTTGAAGACCCCTCTTACTCTTTGGACAGTCAATTAGCCATTTATAAGAGAAGCCACTTCCCAACACTCTCTGTGTCTAACAAACAAAACCCAAGACAAGGATGTACAGTTGAGCAGGTAGGACTATGCTGAGAAAAGCAAGTATGATTCACGGTGTTAGGGAGAGAAATCTAGTACCCACCTTGCTGGGAACTACAGAGGGGTTTCCCCTCTCTATATAAGCAAATGATTCATTAATTTATGTAGGGGAAATGTAAAATCCTCTTATTTGGTGAAACTTGTACTCTGTTTATTGAAGATGCCCTTGATTTCTAGCCCTATATGGACAGGAAACCCATTGAAGGGTATGAAAAAGGCAAAGGACCCCTGACAGTTAAGACCAGTCACACATGACTCTGGGGTTGCGGCGCCCATCTCGCTTTACAGGCCGAGGGAGCTGGCGTAGACAGTTTTTCCGGGTCATGTGGCCAGCATGATTAAATCGCTTCTGGTGCAATGGAACACCAAAACCACAGCAGCGCATGGAAACGCTGTTTACCTTCCCACCGGAGCGGTACCTATTTATCTACTTGCACTTTTTGAAGTGCTTTTGAACTGCTAGGTTGGCAGGAGCTGGGACCGAGCAACGGGAGCTCACCCCATCGCGGGGATTCATACCGCTGACCTCCTGATTGGCAAGCCCAAGAGGCTCAGTGGTTTAGACCACAGCACCACCCACGTCCCTTGAAGAGTATAGTACCTGTATTATTTGGGGTGGGGTGTGTGGTGTCCTTGCAGGATATGAATCCTCCTTTCACATACTGAAGCCCATTGTCATAATGATGGGCTTTTTGCTGTCAGAGGCCAAGATCTACCTGAGTGATAGCCTTTCCCTTGAAGGTAGAAAGGCAGCAGTGTTGCTAGTTTCCAAATTCCCAGGGCATAATGGGCTGGCTCCAAAGTTAAAGAGCATTGCCTAGACTGGTAAAGCTAGGGCTCATTCTCCTCATTTTAGCCTTTTATTATAAAACTATTTTTCTTGTGTGTCAATAAAACAGGACAGATGAAAAGGTCAAAAGTGAGGATGGATCCAAAGTCAATAGTTAATTAATCCATTTCCTCCTCTGGCAAAGTCCCAACTTAATATTAAAAGCGGACAGGTAGGCAAATATACAGAACACTGACACACCTGTGTCTGAATAATCTTCCAATCACATATTTTTGAATACCTCTCTCTCGCTTTCACCCCACCTGGTCAAAGACCTTGGTGTTATTTGGTTAATATAAGCATCTCAGCAAGGCCAGGGTGAGCCGGTGATTTCTCACGCCTGGAGCCAAGAAAACTCTCAGACGTGGCAGCTTCCAAAACATTTCCATGAGATCCACACTGTTCTCAGATGGGCATTGAAATGGCTTTCCCCTGGCTCTCCTTGAAGACTTTGATTCTCTGCTAAGTGGCTAAACACAGGTGGACAGTCATCTGGCTATTACAACATAAAAGAAAGAGTCTGTTATCGGTGCCCTTCGAAGCAGCTTCACAGTTTTGAAAGATGGGGATCAGGAAAGACACAGAAGATGTGCATCTTCACCCAAACCCAAATGAAGGGAGAGCTTAACCCAGGCTGGGCTTGGAATGGGTTCACCAAAACGGAGTGATCTGCACCAGCTGCCAATCTGCAACCAGGACAACAAGATCAAGGTTTATGCAACCTAGGACCAGGTTACTTAAGAGACTGCCTTATTCTTAGGGTTGGGAAGAATACTCCTGAATAGCACATGGAGGAGGAAAGGTGAGAGTGTTCCATCAGGCAAGCAGAAATCCATGCAGTGATGGAATGATCTCCTGAGCGCAATGTGGAATTCCACAGTTGCTTCTTCTTAGTTCCTAAAGACACAGAAGCAAATTTTTCAGGCATTTTGGTGCCCACTGTTTTGCCAAAGAAGGCCACAGCAGCACCACCACTCCTATCTGTGTCAGGTCAGCTGTGTCTCTGCGGAAGGACTGGATGAATTAAACGTGAACTCATTGCAAACTGAACCCAGTTTTGAAAAGACCTCGTCTTGGTTTGCAATTAGCCCAGATATTTTAATCTCAGTTCACAGGCTAAGCTCCCTAGTTCCCAAGCTGAGCCGCATTACTAATCAAAAGAGGTTTCTAGGCAGTTGAGTGGGAACTGGAAAGAGCAGATGTGGATGAAAATAAGATGTACTCCTGGAACAGGCATAGGCAAACTCCAGCCCTCCAGATGTTTGGGACTACAATTTCCATCATCCCTGACCACTGGTCCTGTTAGCTAGGGATGATGGGAATTGTAGTCCCAAACATCTGGAGAGCCGGACTTTGCCTATGTCTGTTCTGGAAGCATCCTGCCATTCACATGTGGATCTCCCTAGCTAGATTAGGCCATGAGCCTTAGGAAAGTAGGCATACATCTGGAAAATGGGGTCTCCCACACCTGTTGCAGTGTGGTTTGTTTTCAACACTTTCTAGTGGCTTGATAGAAAATTGGTGATCATGAGGTGGAATGCTCATAGATATGCTAATCCTTCTTCCCGAGTGAGCAGCTCTGAAGTAAAATAAATACATTACAATGAAGTGCTGCTTAATTTTCATTCTTAAATAAACATGTCACTGAAAAAAGTTTCCCTTCAACTACTTGAATTTATTGTGCACAAGATGCTGGAACAGTTGAAATTAATGACAGCCGGCCTTAATAAAATATCACCAACTGCTTTTGTTACCAATAAATATTTAAATATCAATTTTCCATAGGCACTGGCAGCTTAGAAACAAATCATTTCAATATGCTAAGATAGCTTTCATGTGCTTGCCACTTTTCCTCTATTGCTCTTTCAATCAGTGGATAACTATTAAAGATAAAATGGTTGTAATCACTGCTGAAATAGATCCCCCCCCTGTAAGACCATTCTAATAAACTAGCCCTAATCCTCTGCTTTTCTCATTGTATTTCATTCTTCAAAGATGGAATAGGAAGAGATGACACAAAAGATTATAACTCATCAGTAAAGAAAGTGCAGGAAGACTAAGGAGGGAAGTTAAGAGAGGTTTATTAAACATACAAGCTGGGAGTTTCAAATCTGTAACAACAACAACACTAAATCGAGCACTGGCATATAAAATTAGTGTGAGTGTATGTGAGCGGATGTCAAGGGGAATGTAAGCTGAGTGGTTAATGTACGTAAGCATATGTTGTGAACCGACTTGTGATGTTCGGATGAAGTGTGGTGCACAAATTTAATAAATAACAACAGCAGCAGCAGCAGCAGCAACAACAACAACAGCTAGCTATTGTGCACATTCACCACAAAGGCCTCACAGAGAATGTGCATATGGTCCTTCTATGAAGAGGGAATTATGCACATTTCTTGGTCAATAATTCCCAATGGGCATACGTATCTTGGCTGAATTTTGTAGATTCTCCAGTTAGTCTACAATACTTTTGCACTTTTTTGCCACCCGAGGAATAGCTCAGTCAGCAGAGCATAAGATGCTTAATTTCAGGGTCATGGGTTTGAGCCCCATGTTGGGCAAAAGATTTCTGCATTGCAGGGGGTTGGACTAGATGACCCTTGGGGGTCCCTTCCAACTCTATGATTCTCCCAGCCCACTTTCCCCATATTCTCCAAGCCTCAGGGAGAATGTGCTGGGTGTTGTTGTTTTTTGTTCACATACTGTTTTGGAAAGCACAAATTACATAGATGTACCTTTATATGTGAACCAAATTATATATATATATACCGTATATTCTGTTTTACTTTTACAGAAAGCAGAAGTCAATTGGGGTGGTGCTGGAATCCACTTTCGCCTCCCCCCCCCTCCTTCAAGGGAATAAAATGAAGTGGTACTGTATGCATACAAACAGTGAGAAATAATTTATAGGACAAATTCCCCCTAAGACCATTCAGAGAGAAGGGTGAAAGAAGAAGAAGAAGAAGAAGTCTTGGCTCTTGACACTAAAGGCTTAACATCAAATGCGTCCAGAAATCCATTTTCACAGTTTTATTGCCCATTCTGGACGCTTCATTTCAAAGGGAAAGAATTTGAATTTAGACACATAAAATTCCCTTTGTTCTCTTGCCCTCCAGCCTTTGGTGCCAATGTGGACAGTTCTATAGGGAGAGGTGGAGATAAAAAAAATAAAATGCAGCTTAGATACCTGCCCACAAATCATACCCCTTTGGCATTACTAATTAAATCAGGTTTGCAATGAACCTGACAATGCGCTGTCAATTATAATCATTTATATTAGCGAACTGAGCAAGGAGGCTTTTGGTGGGGGGGGGCACACACACACCAACACTTTGGAATTAATTTAGTATTCCTGACCTAAAATAAAAGTATATTGCACAATGATTTCTTTTTTAATACAACCATAAAATAACCTGCTGGTTTAAGACCAGAATGAAGGCTGTCTTGTGTTGATTCAAACTTCACAAAGCTGGGAAATTGGAAGCTGCAGCTGTTTCCCCAAGAAGGTTATAAGCAACCAGGTACCGTCCAGATGTTCTGGACTATTATCTCTATCAGACTATTCTGACTGACGTGGGATCTACACAGACATCTAGAACATCCGCAATAGATAGTTTTCAAACGACACAGGACAAGCTTGTGGAATAAAAAATAGTTTTACCTTATTTTCTTTTGTCAGTTTTAGGTTTCACCCGGCCATGCCATTTTCTATAGCGTTTTCTCTCTCCTTGCTGTGTGAGCTGACCCATAATCTCTAATCACTGTTGTCTTCCAGTATTTTATTAGTTCTAGTCAGGGCTGTCTTAAGCATATGTGGCGTCGGGGTGCAAAGATCTGCCTGGCACCCCCCCCATTGCCCAGTCCCAGGCATGCAGGAGGGCGGAGCCATCCGGCCGCCTCAGCGTCTTGCTGGCTCAGTCTCCCCCAAACTCACAGCGCAGAGCTGCCTGCAGCAGATGAGCCCGCCGCGGCGCTCCAACCGACGGGTGGGCTCTTCCACGGACTCAACTCTTGGGCTCCGGTCTCTCGGCCTGGTGCCCCAAAGAGCCCGGCGCCCGGGTGCCCTGCACCCCTAGCGCTTATGGGTAAGACAGCCCTGTTTCTAGTAAATATGCAAAGTTATCAGTGCTGGGTGGTTTAGACAGCCACAGGGCAAGAACCAGGAACCAGGAACTGTTGCTGCCCTGACAGAGTCCAAGCCTTACTAGTCTTCCTGGTCAGGGGGAATCAAGCCGGGCAGCTGACTTGATAGAATCATTCCTGAGCCCAGGGAGTTTTCAATACTTGGAGGTGCTCTCACCTCTAGCCCTGCTGGTTCATGATTCCTGCCCTGGCAGCTCTTGACAGAACCTTAAAAGTATTAGAGCAGATGTTTCCTGTTTGGCAGGGGGTTGGACTGGATGGCCCTTGTGGTCTCTTCCAACTCTATGATTCTAAGATTTCCAATCTATGTTTGTTTGTATATCTGTAATATGTATGTATAAATGTATTAATGTTGAATTATCTCAATAAAATAAAAAATAAAATAAAAAAGTATTAGAGCAGATGGAGAGAATTGGGCAGAGAAGAAATTCGATCTGATTCTCACTTAGAGGTGGAATGCCTCATTTGCACGTTCCAAAACAATACTCAAACCAAAACACAGCTATCCTTTGAAATTAGCAGTTCTCTGAATTTTGCAACACAGTTCTCTAGCAAAGTAATGTGTGTGCACTGTGCATAGAAATGCTTATATTAGCAAAAAATAAAATAAAATAGCATGTTAATGTTAGACAAAACTGCTTTGCAAAAATGTGTGTTAGGCAAAATTGCATACAAAAATGCGTATATTAGGAAAAATTCACACTAAAATACTGACTGGCTTTAAAAATAATAATAATAAAAAAAAACTTTGGAAATGTGGAGAACTGAAATTGGGGGGAAAAAATGAGAAACCAAAATTAACAGATTCTCCCATTCCCATCACATGGTTTCTCTATACTTAAAAATTCCCCAGCATCAAAATAATGCTATATAAACATTCAGGTGCAGCCAGATTTCCAAAGGTGTGGTGTGGATTATTTTGTTCCGGGTAACACACAGCCCAGACATCAACACTGATAATACAGACATGTTTGTTGTGGCCATTAATCTGCTGTGAACCTTCTTGGGTAGCAACCTATTTCAACAAGCAAAGCACACCAATTCTCAAACGATGTGTCAAGTTGCTACCCAACTGAATTCCTGAGTTAAAAAACCAGGAATAATATGAATGAACGAACAAGTGAATGAAACCAAACACAACATTTTTCATGCAGACTTGTAGATAAATGCACCCCAGGAACATGAACGAGAGGCACCTTTACGTTTTTGTAGCTGTTCTCCCTTCCTTTCTGTCTTTCCTTATCAACACAGCATATAACCTATTGACTCAGATATTTATATTCATTTTGATATTCTACCCATGACTTTTGCCTCTGATGCTGATTTATGTTGAACTTCTTTCAATTTTGAAAAACAAAATGAAGCAATGTGAAGTTCTAGAGGTTAGTGCATAAGATGCCTTTACGTGGTCTACTGTGATTTCCTGGGTTTTCTTTGGTTACAGATAACCCCTGGGGTTGCTGCACATTCATAGGGTTGATAAATTTCATATTTCTGGAGCTCTTCTCCAGATTATTTTTTGAGATTATTATTTTTTGAACGTGAACCAGTTTTTAGTTCAGGGAAGGGCAAATCCTAAGGTTCAGGGGCCAAATAAGACCCACCCACCACCTCTCTATGTGGCTATCATGACTATTTTGAGCTCACACCCCTTTCCCAGCCACACCGCATCTCCCCATGCCACACTCCTCAGCGGTCCTGCTTCACACCCTCCTTCTGTGTTTTGACTAGCTGGGTTGTGTTTTTGAAACCGGATAATAACACTTCTTGCTAGTCTGGATAGAATATAGAGGTGGGGACATGTAAGTGTGTGTAGAACCTTGTCTGCCATTGCACTCAGAAGTCTCAACAGCCAACCTTCTGAGGTCCCCTGCTTGGGGTCCCCCCTTAACCATTTTGTATTCTTCTGAAAACCCTGGGGTTTCTCCAGGTCAGCTGATACCTCCTTCTTGGAGACAAAAGGCTCAGCACCTCTGAACGTCAGAAAGAGAAGGAATGATTTGATGTCCACCTTGGAGATCGAGATGTTGGGAGTGACAATTGGTATGCACAATGATCCATCTGGTTTCCAGCTCCTCCATAACTTCTGTGCCTTTTTTCAAGAGGTCCAGGAGTGAAAGACTTTAAGTATGCTTTGCTACTTAAACCACGGGTAAAAGTTAAAGGGACCCCTGACCATTAGGTCCAGTCGTGTCTGACTCTGGGGTTGCGGTACTCATTTCGCGTTACTAGCCAAGGGAGCCGGCGTACAGCTTCCGGATCATGTGGCCAGCATGACTAAGCCGCTTCTGGGGAACCAGAGCAGCACATGGAAACGCCGTTTACCTCCCCACCAGAGCAGTACCTATTTATCTACTTGCACTTTGACATGCTTTCGAACTGCTAGGTTGGCAGGAGCTGGGACTGAGCAACGGGAGCTCACCCCGGCGTGGGGATTAGAACCACCGACCTTCTGATCAGCAAGCCCTAGGCTCTGTGGTTTAACCCACAGCGCCACCCGCATCCCATGGGTTAGCTTAGAATAATAAACATAGGTGGTCCTTTGGGGTGGGCGGGCAGGTTTTCTTCTGCTTTTCTCCATTATAGGTAATGATGACTGAAATGAACGCTGTGCAGCAGACTTGCGTGAATGCAGCCGCATGCAATAGCACTTCACAATTTCAGACTTGTTGAGTGCAGACCTTCTAAGGAGATCAAGAAGTTGGAGTCATCACTCTCTGCAGTTTCCAGATTAGTGTAAAATTGAGCTCATTATAATGGAGGAGTGTGAATGAAAACTTGTGAGGTCTGCATTAGATTAGAGATTAATGACTGCAGCTTCTGGCTTGAGCTATAGACTGCAAATCTGCAATCAGGTGAGGTCTCGTGTTCATTATCTACCCTAACTAGTAGATCTAGTGAACCTTTCTTCCTTTCTTTTCTTTGACACAAATCCTTTACCAACCCGATGCCTCCAAGTGCTTTGGACTTAAACTTCTAGAGCTGATCATATATTTTCCTTACACACTTCTGTCTCCCGCAACCGGCTTTTGGGACCTCCCCCTTCACCAAGAATGCTGTTTTTAAAAAATGTTTGCCTTCCTGTGAAGTGCCAACATGTATTGCAAATAGCCCAGATAGTCAGGCATTTCAATGTATTTTAAAGCAATCACTCTGGTCCTCTCATCACATTGTAGCATCCCTGATTTTCTTACCATGGTCATATGTTCCAGTAACCACCCAGTCCTGCATGTTACGCAACTATTCCACCAAGAATGCACATAAATACATAGGAAGAGCCTGGTGGATCAGGCCAATGGCCCATATAGTTCAGCATTCTGTTTTCACAGTGGCCAACCAGATGGCTGTTGGAAACCTGCAACCAGGACCCAAGCCTAACAGCACTCTCCTGTCTTCAGTTTCCAGTGACTTGTGTTCAGAAGCACTACTGCCTCCGGCTGTGGACCAGAGTATAGCCATTGTGGCTGGTAGCCATTGATGGCCTTATCACCCATTAATTTGTCCAATCCTCTTTTAAACCCATTCAAGTTGGTGGCCACCACTGTCTCCTATGGGAGCAAGTTCCTTAGTTTAACTATGAAGGACTTTATTTTATCTGTTCCGAATCTTCCAACATACAGCATCATTGTATGTCCACACAGTTCATGGTTCAAGAAACGTACCAAAAATACACATTTTTAATATTAAAAAATCAAGTTAAACTGCAAACACAAATGTTTATTTCAGGATAGTTATCACCACAAGAGGTCTGGAGATTGGCACCAGCCAATTTTTTTCCTCAGCAACCAGGACTTTAGTCTTTAACCCTCTGTGGCCTTTAACTTTAGAACTTTAGGCAGGATGTTTTTAATGGATTTCATTTCCCCTTTCTACCCTTCTTACCTCTTGATGCAAATCTCAACCACAGGGTTCCCCATTCCAGATCAGGACCATGGTGGCAGCAAGAGGCTAATACAGGGTTGGGCAACCTCAGCCCTATTGGCTTAATGTGGCCATCAAAGTCTGCAGGCCACATCCCTCACTGAAGAAGAAGAAGAAGAAGAAGAAGAAGAAGAAGAAGAAGAAGAGGAGGAGTTTGGATTTGATATCCCGCTTTATCACTACCCGAAGGAGTCTCAAAGCGGCTAACATTCTCCTTTCCCTTCCTCCCCCACAACAAACACTCTGTGAGGTGAGTGGGGCTGAGAGACTTCAGAGAAGTGTGACTAGCCCAAGGTCACCCAGCAGCTACATGTGGAGGAGCGGAGACGCGAACCCGGTCCCCCAGATTACAAGACTACCGCTCTTAACCACTACACCACACTGGCTCTTATTTGCACCTGGAGTGTCTTTGCTTGGCTGGAATATGTCCTAGGCCTCAGCTCTAACAATGCCTTTTGCTTGGCTGGGTGGAATATAGAGAGGAGTGTGCATAGAAACTAGTCTCCTGCACAAAGGCAAAAACTGATTTTTGTTCCCCCACCCACTTTTGCCCGTCACTGGCATGTGGCCCTCCAAAGGTCACCTAGAAAAGAATGTGGCTCTCAAGCTGAAATAGGTTCCCCACCTCCTGAGTCAAAGCCTCTCTTACCCCATACAATTATCCCAGTTCAGATCAGTTCCTTGTGCAATAGCTAACCATATTTTTGTGTAATAGCTAACTGTATGGATACCATTACTGCTGTTTTGGCCTTCAGTACCCCTAGCTCTCACTGGGGAGCGAAGATAATGGAGACCCGGGGTTGCTGTTTGTGGCAGCAGCCACACATCTGCCAGAACATCTGGTTCTGGCTTTCATAAAATCCATGTTTCACCACTCCATGACTCACAGCGGAACATTTGGATGTCCCCACTGAAAATACTTACGCCTTGAGTTGACGTCAGCAGATAGGGAGGCTCTGTCTTCGATTCCTGATCTTCGATTCCTGATTTCACGTGAACGGCTCTCCCAATCTGAAGTTGCAGTGCTTGGGAAATGAATCTGGTTTGGGTTTTTTTGTATTTTTGTTTTCATTGTGCCAGGGAACCCCTTACGCTGGGCAGCTGTAGTGCAGCCGCACTCCAAAATTGCTATTAAACTTACACATTTCACGTGCAGTTAGGACGTGACTCATTGTTCAACTGTTCATCGTTTAACCTCATTGACATCAGTGACATCGCAGAGCAAGAAAATCTCTATCATATGTTGAGCACATGGTCAAAAATATGTGCGTCCCTTGCCATCTTTGCTTGTATGCTTCTAATTATGGCTTGAAAGAGAGAGAGAGAGAGAGAGAGAGAGAGAGAGAGAGAGAGAGAGAGAGAGGAGAGGGGGAAGGATGGACAAGAGAGTACGAGAAGATGTAAGACAAGTTATTAATAAGGGTCCTAATGAGTGAAAACTGTTCCTTTTTCTGAGATTCTTCTGTCCTCCCTTCCCCCATCGTTCATTTCACTAGGGATGCAGGTGGCGCTGTGGTCTAAACCACTGAGCCTCTTGGGCTTGCCTATCAGAAGGTTGGTGGTTCGAATCCACACAATGGGGTGAGCTCGCGTTGTTTGGTCCTAGCTCCTGCCCACCTAGCAGTTCGAAAGCATGCCAGTGCAAGTAGATAAATAGGTACCACTGCAGCGGGAAGGTAAACAGCGTTTCTGTGCGCTTTGGTTTCTGTCACGGTGTTCCGTTGCGCCAGAAGCGGTTTAGTCCTGCTGGCCACATGACCCGGAAAGCTGTCTGTGGACAAACGCCTGCTCCCTCGGCCTGAAAGCGAGAGGAGTGCCACAACCCCATAGTCGCCTTTGACTGGAATTAACCATCCAGGGGTCCTTTACCTTTTTTTTTTTTTTTACCTCATTTCACTACTTATGGGGCACCTCTCAACTTGGAATGCCTCTAAAAGAGGATTAGACAAATTCACAGAGGATAAGGCTACCAGTGTCTACTGACCACCGTCAGAAGGAGCATGCCTCTGAATCCCAGTTGCTGAAATTCACAAGTGGGGGAGAGCATTGTTGCGGCCAGGTCCTGCTAAGGTGCTTCCTATAGGCATCTGGATAGCCACTGTGAGAACAGAGTGAAGGGAAGTTCAGTAAGTGGTTCACTAAGGTGGTTTCTGCACGTGCTTTAGAGGGAAGTGAGGGGCATATGGGGCCTATCAACCTGGGAAGGTAGCCGATCTAGCGAAAGGAAAACTCTGGACCCAAACCTCTACTGCTTGGCAAGACATCTTCAGGAGAAGAAAAGTCTTAGGAGTAAACCCTACACAAAGCCTACACAAAGACGGTTGGGTGGCACTTTGTATGCCTGCTTCTGGCAACTCCTGCAGCCAAGCTGCTTCTTCACAATAATATCATGGGGGACTTTGTCAAAAGCCTAACTGAAATCAAGATATACCCTGTTATTTTTAATGGATAGACATGCATCTGAGAAAGAGTAAGAATCTTTTAAAGCTACTTAACTGACTTTTCTTGAATGTGGAGCATTAAGCTGTGGGGTAGAATTGTAAGATAAGCCAATGTGCTCTAACCATGTCTACTCGGAAGTAAGTTCTACTGAATGCAATTGGACCTCCTCCCTGGTAGTATATACCCACTTTCCTGCAAGTAAGCCAGTGATCTCAGTTTAAGTTTCTTCTAAGTAGACATGCATAGGAGTATGCGGTTAAGGTAGTTAATGGAAGGAAGGGACCTATCCCTTCATTCTTCCTGTAGACACCTGCGACCGCTTTCCAAGAAAACCTCTTCAGAGGGCTGGTTGTCTTTCTTGAAAAATGTGAGATGAGGTGTGGGTGGTTCTGAGGGGATTGGGGGAAGGAAAATGTTAATTCCGTGAAGATCCTTAATGTGTCTTAGGATCTAAGAGATAATTTGGATATTGTCATGGACTGGCTTCATGCAGGGGAGTGGAGGGAACCCCCAAGGGGAAGGTTCAGAGCCAGGGGATAGGTGGTGGGGCAACAATGAGTTGTCAGAGGGAGATGATGGAGCAGACTGGGGGAGAAACTGAAGAAGCAACAGGGTATAGTGAGCAAGAAGAGGCGGGGGCAGAGAGCAGTCCAGGATCAGAGGCAGCAGTGGAGGGGGGACAGGAGACAGAGATGATGCAGGCTGCTGAAGAAGGCAGGGAGTTTCCCCCTCCGGCTGTGACCAGCTCCCTTCTCCTAGAACACACAGATAAATGAAGTGGGCAGAGCAAAGAGAGATAAGGCAAAGGAGCCTTAGGCTGCTGGGAAAGGAATTGGGGGAGGCGTCTTAGAGAGCGGTGGGAAGGTGGGGACCTTCAGTCCTCACAACTGCCTCATTGGAGCAAGGCCTCTTGGGAAGAGTTGCTGTGATCACCAGGCCTGCGCTGTTTGGGCTTCTTTGAATAAAGAGCTAACTTCATTGACACTAGGTGTTTTCATGCTGATCTGTCCCTTACTGCAGCTCCTGGCAGATATTAAGATGTACAAAAGATGCCAGTTCTGTTGGAAGGCACGTTTGGGAAAGGGCCATAGCTCATTGGTGGAGCATCTGCTTTGCATGCAGAAGGTCCCTGGTTCAGTCTCCCGCCACATCCAAGTATGGCTGGGCAAGTCACTGCCAGTCCGTAAAGAGAGTACTGAGCTATCGGGACCAATTGCCTGACTTGGTTTAAGGCAGCTTCCTCTGCTTCAGCCACCTCATTGTTTTTAATGTCTTTAAGCATGCCAGTTACAGGTAGGTAGCCGTGTTGGTCTGCCATAGTAAAAAAAATAAAAAATAAAAATTCCTTCCAGTAGCACCTTAGAGACCAACTAAGTTTGTTCTTGGTATGAGCTTTCAGTGTATCTGAAGAAGTGTGCATGCACACGAAAGCTCATACCAAGAACAAACTTAGTTGGTCTCTAAGGTGTTACTGGGAGGAATTTTTTAAGCATGCCAATGAGACACTTGGTTCCCCCCTTCTCCCAGCAGGAATTGTTGTTGTCGTTGTTAGGATCCTTTAAGTGATCTGCCTTTACTGCCTCAGCAGTTTCTATTCATGTTTTCTATTACACCCCCCCCCCCCGGCAAACTATTTTTGTTACGTTGCTTATTTTAAATCATTGTAAGTCACCTTGAATCAGTATTGACTTAGAAAGATGGGATACATATTTTAGTATTTGTGTGTATTATATATGTGTGTGTGTGTGTGTGTGTGTGTGTGTGTGAGAGAGAGAGAGAGAGAGAGAGAGAGAGAGAGAGGTTTCCTTGGTGAGCAGGACTGTGGCTTGACTTGTCCTTTGTCTGCTGAGCAACCTGCGATAAGCAAGGCCTTGCAGAATAACATTATTCATAAAGCTAAACAACACCCTTCGAGAACTGAGGAAGAGTGAGAGATTTGGGAAAGGGGGAACTAACATATTCACATGGTGAAAGAAAACAAATATGATTCTCTGTGTTGTGAGAAAACTTTTTATTTCATTATTTTTCTGTCCAGTGGCTTCAGGGAAGGCTTTGAAGTAAACTCCTTGTTTTGTGCACATTAACTCCTTGATGCACCCTGACTTTAACTTCCCCAGTTTTCCACATTTATACTTGGCACTTAAGTGGATTAGTAATTTATCACTATGAATAAATGCAGGGGTCTTTGTGGTCAGTTGAAGGTACCCATTACTAGCTGGATATAGTTGGCACTGGTATGTGCAGCTACTATATATCAGGTGATATGAATGCTGTATCTCTCCCTAGGGATTCTCCACATGTTTCCCACCACATTTCAATATACGGAGACACAGGAGATCCTTTGGGTAGTTTTGGACCAGGCTGGAAAGGGTTCGATAGGTCAAGTCCAGCACTTTGAATTGCGCCTGGGAACAGACCGGAATCCAATGCAATTGTAATATATTCATTAAGTGGCTTGGGCTAATAATTTCAAAGGAGTATATCAGCCTTAGTCCTTCCAAGGATTCCAGCAGTGCCGGGAGTACTTGGGAGAACTATAGCTTTCATAGTTCCCTGCACCCTGGGAAAAGGAGCAGAGCACACGTGGTTCTTGTAAACCCAAACATTTTGCCCATGGACCTGCTTCAAGGGAAATAAATCAGGTGGATAAATTGTAGGCAAAAGCTTTAAAAGCAACACATATATCACTAAATTTACATAGCTGACCAATAATTTTGGGCAGAATGAGCAGAACGTGAAATCATATGTGAGAACAGGCAACCGCACAGTTATCCAATGTGCTAGAACTTCTTTCCTAGTGGCTTTAATTTTCAGGGCAATTTACATTCCTCTCACAGTGCTTTTCAATAAGCAACTAACTCTGATCCATAATATAGTCAGCCCGAACAAGGAAGGTTTCAAAAGGTTTATCCGTCTAGCTAAACTGAGCCTCAGTCGTCTTTGTGCACAAAACACCCACGTAGGCTATTTGTCTTGGACTTGAGTGTTTGGCAGGAAGCCTGACTTAAGCCTTCAGAATGAGAGCTTAGTGAAAAATCCTGGCATTCACAGCAAGTTTAATGTCCACAACTGACCCCACCCACTGTACTTAGCTGCAAGGTTTTTGGCAAGCGCACCCAAACCGCAAGACAAGTTTTATCATCTGGTAAACCTGTCGCTTGGATTTCTTTTTTTATAAAAAAAGGGTTTCAGTAAAATATTTCAACAATTAGAGCACACTTTCATTAGGCGCATAGCACATAATTATGTCTCTCTTTTAACGTATAGGGTTTCAAACAACCAAACATCATTTTCTGTGTGGATTTAGCAATGCCGTCTTGTGTGTTTATTGTTTGGGACTCTCAACCTATGAATTCTCATGTATTCCAACCCCCCCAAAAAGGATGGTCAATAATCTGACTGCTGTCTGGAAAGCTAAACTTCTTCACCTGTGATTCACTATTATTTGGGCAGGGGCCACTAGCCTTTCTGGACTTAGGTTTCATAAGTTCTATTGTCTGGATATGAAAGAGAAGCGTGTCTTTTTGCAATCCCATGTTTCAACACTGGCTCTGCATTTGGTTAACTGGCTACAGAACCCTGCGAAGGGGGTTACTACAGTTCTATACTGTAGCAACCCTTGACTTCTTCTTTTGCAAAGACAGCAACATCTCTGACATGGGATAACATGGAATGGAAACACTTCCCTGGTAGTTGTGTGCTGTTCCCCCACATCTGTTCTTTCTGTAGGACACCTAATCATACTCAGGATGTAGATGAGTAGTTATCTATGTTTGTGTGTGCATCTCCCGGGAGCCTACTGATAAGGTTCTCATTGCATTGTGGAAAAGATGGTTGCCAATTGATTATAGTGTTTTATCTTAACAGCAGATCTCTACTTTCGCAATGTTAACTTTAAGACTTATTAGTACTAGGTAGATAGGGATAAAACCCCACCACAAAATAGGGACACAGCTACTACCTCCAACCCATAGCATACGGGTGGGGAATTTGTGGCATGGCAGATGTTCTTGGACTCCAGCTTCCACCATCCCTCACTATTGAACATGCTGGCTGGGGTCGATGGGAGCAAGAATTCCACAGCATTTGGAGACTCTGAATCTCCACTGTTCCCTGTGAGAGAGCCAGTGTGGTGTAGTGGTTAAGAACAGTGGACTCGTAATCTGGTGAACCGGGTTTGATTCCCCGCTCCTCCACATGCAGCTGCTGGGTGACCTTGGGCTAGTCATACTTCTCTGAAGTCTCTCAGCCTCACTCACCTCACAGAGTGTTTGTTGTGGGGGAGGAAGGGAAAGGAGATTGTTAGCCGCTTTGAGGCTCCTTAGGGTAGTGACAAAGTGGGATATCAAATCCAAACTCCTCCTCCTCCTCCTCTTCTTCTTCCCTAATTTATAGTGTATCTGCTGAACCTCTAAAAGAGCTCCTCTCTCCCAGGATCATGTTGAATGTCTTGCTGAAAACAGTATCCTTGTTAGGCTTTCTGTTATAGTTCTCTGGGCTGAGCTACTTCAAATCTCATTTATCCTTCCAAAATATGAAATATGTTGGGCTGGATCTGGACAGGAGACTAGTTGCACTTAATTTCCACTGTATTCAACTTACACTAACCCAAGTCCCATTGATTTTAGGCTGGGATCCAGCACCCACTTACCTGAGAGTAACACCACTGAACCATGATGGCACTAACTTTTGAGTAGACATATGTAGAATTGCAATGCCAGTCTGGATCTAACCCTCTGGATCTGATATTCAGATACATCTAATTTAGTTTTTATTCTACACAACAGCTGCTATCAGATCATCTTCACCTCAGTGGACATACCTTAAACTTTGGAATGGCGGATAAACAAAGTTATTAAGAATCTTTTCACTAATGCTGCAGGCATATATGGTTTTAAAATTCTCATTCATATGTGAGAGATCAGTGTAGGGGGCCCAGTTGAGCCAAGTCTAATCCATGTTCTGGAGCTGCTTTGGAAGCCTATGAAAGCATCCTTAGAAGCCCTTGCCAAATTTTATTTAACAGCCATTTTCATTTCTAAGTAACAAATATTTGCTTCCAGGCTAAACATGTCTCTGAAAAATGTCTGCCCCAAATGTCTACTTTTAATATTCAAGTTAAGAAGCCATGAAAAATGAAATATATACTGGAAAGCTGAGGGGGGGGGGGCTTCAGCTATTGTAAGCTTGCCAGCTGAGTACTCTAAATTTTGATTCCAAGCCTCCTCCTGTAATTGTCACCTATATGTTGAAGGATACCATTTTTGCTTGATTGTGAAGAGCACTTAAGAAGACACTTTCTACCTATTACCCATGCAGGATTTGAGTTATTGCTTCCCATTCTAGTTTCAGTTGGCTGGAAGAATCAGCAGAAAGATTCCCATTGACTTAAGTGGGCCTTTGATGATTTCATTTAAAAAGATAATTTTAATTTGTGTGGATTTCCCACCAACCCCAGAAATACCACTCTTGTTGGTTTTTTTAAAAGAAAAACAACAACAACAGCAACAACTGTAACTTAAGGCCTTTTGTTTCGCCGATGGAGAACAAGAACCGATTGCATAGGATCTTGATATGTCTTAAGATTTGCACAATCATTAGGTACATGATGGCATTGTACAAAGAATGTGAGAAGTCTCTGTGTTAAAGTACTTCCAGTCTAAAATAGACGCAAAGAAAGGGTCTCGTTATAAAAGGGAGTAGGGTGGTGATCCAAAGGCTTCCTGGAAAAGATGCTAGTTGCAGAGGGACTTAAAGGAAATGAGGGAGGCGGCAGCAAGGAAGCAATCTGGGAGGCAGTTCCAGGCATGAGGGGCAGTACGGGGAAGTGGGCAGAGTCGTTTCAGGGAGCAAGACATCTTTGGGCAGCTGATGGTGGTAGAGCTGCTTGAGCAAAAGTCCTAGGAAGGAACATTCCAGGAAATAAATACAGACAGATAAGGAGGGGCAAAGCTTTGTAGATGAGGTCAAGAAGCTTGTGCAGGATCTGCGAGTGGATCCAGTGATGAGTTTTAGGGAGGGAGCTCAATGGGCAGAACCAAGAGAGAGGTGAATGATTTGGCAGCAGTGTGGTAGATGAATGTGCGTGGTTGGAGGTAAGACAATAGAACAATCAGGAAGAAGAAGATTGAAGTGGTGAAGGCGAGGTATGACTAGGCTATTTGGTGAAGGAAGAGAAGAAAGGTGATATTTTTGGAATGTTGTAAAGGGCAGGGCTTGGCAGTCAACCAGTTTTTGGAGACAGAAGAGTCAAAGAGAAAGCCAAGGCTTCATGCCTGATCCACAAAGTGGATGGAATGATGAGATGAGGGCTTGGGAGGGAAATATGAGGTTTGGTCTTGGGACATATTGAATCCAAGGAGAAATAGCAGAGGTGGCAAGGCAGGGAGCAGGTCTTGGGATGTTTCTGGGCAGGAAGGAGTATATAAGACTTCCTGTTCCAGCTGAACCTTGCTTGAGAAGCCCAGCCTTCCTCAACGTGGTTGTCTTCCTGTCTCCTTGGCTATTTTTTTCCAGTTCTGGCTTTTTTGGTTCAGACTTGCTCTTTGGATCTGAGTCTGGCTTCTAGCTTGCTCTTCAAACCTGCCTCCTAGTTTTCCTTTCCGTCCTGACTTGCCTTTCACTTCTCCTGATTACTGACTCATCCCAGCTTTTAACTGACCTCAGAATGCTGCCCACATTTCAGCCCTGACACCCAAATGAGCTGCGTGGAAAAGTGGAACCTGTGTCTCCCCAAGTCATAGTCTGACTATCGTAACTCTTACAGCAAAAACTCTATGTAAAACATGAGACACTTTCTATATGCAACTTTGGTCCTACAAAAGTCTTGGGGTAACTTCCCGCAGCCCTTCACAGCAAGCAAATCATTTTAATTACAAATGCTCTACAATGTAGTCCTGTTTTATTGTAACTTTATTTCTTTTTCCCTGGTCAAATTTCCTACGATGCCGAGAGGCTATAGTGATGAACCTAGGCAGACAGATAGATTTTAATGGAAGTGTTAAAAATCTAGGCAAAGGGGTAATTTAGAAGATTTACAGTAGCTATATATGTTAATTTTTAACTCTGCTGTATAATAATTTAGTAATTACTCTTTGACTAGATGATAAAATATGGAGCTTTGAATATTGCTCTTTGTTTTGCATAGGGATTATGGAAATGGTAAAAATTAGGTGCATATATTTCATGCCCTTCTCCTGGATGTGAAACATATATGTATTTGTTTATTTCTGATTTATTACATTTTTAGCCTACCTTTCCTCCAAGAAGCTCACAGGAGAAAGGCCTACATTCTCCCCAACTCCCACCACATTCATTGTATCCTCACCATAACCTAGCAAGACGGAGAAGGTTGAGACATAGCAACTCAGTACCACAGACACAATACTTTCAACCGAGACAGTTCACAGATTCAGGTGCCGATCAACAAGAGAAAGGAAGCGATGTCTGTGCATGTGTGAACCAGTTCCTTACTCACTTTGCTGCACCACAAAACTATGGCAAATCTGCTTCATTTTATCAAAATCGTTGTTAGCATAAAAAAAGGACAGTGTCACTATATTGAAACAAGTGAACAAGGTTAACCAGAATGTCTAAACAAAGCACCTATTTTTTTTTTTTTTTTAAAAAACCAATTCTACCCAAGCTGGACAAATGCTATACACACAACATATTTCCGGCCTTCCTCCACCATTTCAGCCATGATCAAAGGCAACTATTTTATGCATTATCTTATCCATTAAATGGTAAGAACTACCCTTTGATTTTTCTGAATTTGAGATGGACTATAGATGACACTGAAAGAAAAGGTTCTTCTCATCTTTGATGCACCTGCATTTCTACTGTATCACTAATTTTTAAAAGGCCCTTTGTGAACCCTCTCCCCTCAAAAGGGCCTCAAAAGCTGGCAGCCAGTCCCTAAAGGAGGAATGGGGAACCTGTTGCCCTCCAGATGTTGGACATGGAATTCACCTCCCATTAGCCTCAACCGGTATGGCCATTAGTAAGGGATGAAGGGAGATGTAGGTCAACAGCATCTGTAGGGCCACAGGTTCCTCAATGCCACCCCAAAGCTGCAGCATTTGCTTCTTAAATTTCATCAGATGTTGCTAGGCTCCATCTTCTATCAAGTGGCAAAGGTAAACTCCCACCACCTCCTCCACAAACTGAATTACTATGGTTGTGAATAGAGACAGGATGGAATATAGCACTGACCCAATACATTTTTGCTGCCCCCAAAGCATCCAACTCACATCACAGGGCCACTACAGAAGAGGTGGAGAAGCAGATCTGGGCAGAAGTGGACTACCTTCTGCAAACCACTATGACTGGTGAGTGGGACAACCCACCTGCCAATCACCTGAAGTCATATGATGCCAGGTGATTCAAATTTGAAGGCACAAATGAACAATGAGAAATATGGTCTGAGTGTGTTCACAATCCTTTTGTAGCCCTGGCTCGTAGAAAGCCCCTTGTGGTTTTGATAAACTCAGGGGCACACAGCACACACTGTTTTGGGACAAGGAGTTGACTCATGTACTGGTGGCATTGAGACTGGACTACTGTAACATGGTGTTTGTAGGGTTGCCCTTAAAGCTGGCCTGGAAGCTTCATGACAGAATGCAGTAACTTGGCTCCTGTTGGAGATGGCCTCCCATGAGCATATAACGGCAATTCTGAAAGATCTGTGTTGGCTGCCAATATGCTACTGAGCAAACTTGAAGGTTGACTTACAAAGACCCATACAGCTTGGGACTCTGTTCCTTGAAAGAATGCCTAGATTTCAAAAACACCACCCATCCCTGCATATAACCTGCAGTGATACAGTCATGAATTATGCCACCTCTGTCTGTCTAATGTGTAGAACTGCTCTTGTATAGGAGAAGCTCTGGAAGATGTATTATTAAGGGGGAAACATGCCAAAACATAAAGAGATACAAGCTCTGGGAGAACAGATGCCATTAACCCAACCAGCTAAAAAAAATGGTTGCTTCATTAATCATTCGCACATTTTTTTTTTAAAGAAATGGACACTTCAAAGATCAGAAAGATTAACCTGTGGGGACACATTAAGAATTTTAATATACTATAGCTTTTTCAAAAAATGTAACATTTTTTTTATTGCTTTAAAAGTCTGGCCAGTCCTTGTTGGTGCTACAACTGAATTTCAATAAGCATTGGTGCTGTGATCCGTTTTAAAAAGCACTTTATGGAGATAAAAGCAAATTGAGCTCTGTTGGGACCAGACCTATATCCTGAAGAGGAGGACACTGTCTTCATTACACAATTATCCCTACAATATAAGTAACATGCTTAAAGCTGAAGCCGTGGTTCACGTACTATGAAAGTGTTATTCAGCATAGGACAAATCCTGCAGCATTTAATGAGAGCATATATTTCCTTCTGAAATCTCTAGAAGATTATGATATCCTATTAGGTTCTTCTGCTAACTCTCTCTGTGAGGACTGGAACTACTGTGGAAACAAATAGGCACCAATTTACTGAAAAGGCAAACCAGGAGGAAGCTACTGTTTTTCCAATTTTTTTTTTTTTTTTTTACTTAGTTGGCTCTCAAGCTATAAATTGGTGGCGGGTGAGCAATCTGCGGCCCTCCAAATGTTGTTGGACTCCAACACCCATCATGTCCATGCAGGATGGTGAGTGGTCAAGGATGATGGGAGTTGGAGTTCAATAACATTTGGTTTCCACTTCCCGTTTTAGAGCATCCAGAGGCAATCTAAGTTTACACAGTGGGGTTGGGGAATGAACATGTCTAATTGAAACCAAAACATGTCCCTGATTTCCTCGTGCTATGTATTCCTTTCCTAACTTGTTGCTTGTTTAAGGCTCTCTCAAAACCAAATTCCATGAAGACTTTGGGGGCTGTGCGTGCATTCTTCTCACTGACAGAATATTCTGCTGGAAATGTATAGGGTTCTGTTCAGCTCATCCATATGCTGCTCTCTGCCTTGTGAAAGGAGTCCCAGAAGAATGCAAATGGTATGGGAACAAACGCCATAAAGTAGGAGGCTCTTTATATAATGAGAAAGCCACATTCCCAATTAAATGAAAGGCAATTTAAGCCTTGCAGAATGAAAAGCCTAAAGCGTTTCATGAGTTCGTCCGTCTCCATTGTGTTTATAATAATGTGACAGACATGAAGATGTTTTCCTAGGGCACAGACAAATAGATAGATAGATAGATAGATAGATAGATAGATATGAAAGGAAGGAAAACACATTAACATTATTTTGCTTTTGAATAAGATAGCCACAGATTTAAATATTTCTGATCTACTCGGTTGAGAGATGTCTGAGACTGGTTCAGCTGTGCTGGTCCATGTGGTTGTCGTATAATTGAGTGGGGAAGCCTGAATGGTCCAGTCCTGAATGGTACAGTAAGCAGCATGGAAGAGGCTGGGCACTTGCTTACAGTCACAACATCATCTGGCAGAACAAAAGACTGCTGCCTGGATGACCTGACTTTAATACCCTTCCTCTGCTACCAGATCTGCTTGTGTGTCTTTACACCAGGGATGGGCAAATCTATCAATCTTGGTTTCTTTGATTTTCCCCATCTCCAGTTCTCCACATTTCCACATCCCTTTGCCATGTTTTAAACTCCTCGTGAAAATTCATCAGCATCTTTGTACAAGTTTCTCTCAAATCCACATTTTTGGGGGGCATGCAGTTTTGCTTAATGCACATATTTTTTTGCAACACAGTTGTCCATAATATAATGCATGTTTGTGTCCGCCCACTAATATATACAGTTTTATGCATGTGTTATATTTGTGCATGCATTTATGCACACATAGCACATCTGGAGAGGTGCAATGGAAAATTCAGACAACTGGGAACTTCAACGGATAGCTGCATTTCAGTTTGCATATGGTTTGGAAATTGCGAATCAGTTATGTTCACCTTTAAATGTGAACTGAATTCTGCACAATACACACTCCATATACATGGAGTGCATGAAACCATATCTTCCATGTGTGTTTATGTAAGTACCACTTTGGGGAAATCTTTAGTAAAGATGATTGTGCCCCACAGGGGTTATTGCAGTGGGCACAATTACTTTAGCAATGCCAATATTACCTTGCTTCTGGTGGGGGGTGGGAATTAACAAGAAACAACAAATGCCAATACTGATTAATATAAAATTTGTCATAACACAATATGGCTGATGGTGAATAAAATGGTGTTCGCTGTTTAAATAGCAGCTAGAGAAATATAAAACAGCAAGATCGTTGGTTGTTGCACATTACAAAGGCTGCCCAAATTAATGTCGCCTGGACAATAAACTTAAACATTTTGCACTGCAGATATTGGTTGAGATTTTTGCTTATATGGAATGAAGATGGCTGCTAGGGAATATGGCCAAATGCAGGCCTAAAAACACTGGGGAGGGAATCCTGATTGACTGGACTTGGACTAACACAAGTGTTCAGAGACAGTGAGATTAGGGAAATGAGAAAGGTAGAGAGAGAGAAAGGAAGAACAACATGCCAATAATTACCTGTCCTGAGAAAGACAAATGGTCTCCTGAATTTTACCAAAACATGCAAGTGTTGTGGAATTTCTGGAAATGATTTTTTAAAAAGCCAATGAGTGACCACTCACTTGCAGACAACCTGCAACCAGATTAATCTTGTGAGCAATGTAAAGCTGGACAAACTCACAGCGTGACAATGGTAATTTTCACTTTCCCAGTGTGCCTCACAACCAATGTGTAACTTCTGTGAGCATGCTTGCTCACATGGTAGACATGTTGGAGTAGTTATATGTGCAAATAAGATGGTAGCTGTAGCATCTGAACAAGGAATGCACAAGCACCCCACTGCTTACCTCAAAAGGAGTTGAATCTAGTCCAAGTCACTTCCCTGGTTTGGAAAGATATTGCGGTGCATCCACTGCTTGCCTCCTTTATGTGCCTCCAAGGTATGGAGGCAGTGGGTGGCAGTGTGTTGTTGTTGTTGTTTTGTAAAAACAAGGTGAGTGCAGATCTTGCATCTGAGCACTCCAGCAGGGGTGTTAGCAAAAGCAAGATACTCTTGATATTGAACTAGCTCTTAATTGCACAATGAATAAGATCACACATTTCATTTATTTTGCCATTCTTTTTTCTTCCATTTTTGTTTTGATAGAAAAGAAAGAGGGATCGTATATATTTTCAAAAACTTGTAAAAAAATGGCTTTTGGATTATGAAATCTCCATCTTCTTCATTATTATTTTTAAAATGCAAAACAGAGGAGGAGGAGGAGGAGGAGGAGGAGGAGGAGGAGGAGAAGAAGAAGAAGAAGAAGAAGAAGAAGAAGAAGAAGAAGAAGAAGAAGAAGAAGAAAACCCTTCTGCGTTTCAATACCTGAGAGTTATAAGTGTGACAAATCCAGTCTTGCTATGAATTCTGGTTTTTATAAAAAAAAGGCTACTTAGGGACGAGATAGTTTTAGATCTAAGAAACATGTAAAAATGACTCATTGTTAATGGGGTGAGCTCTTTGCATTTGGATTAGGGTTAACTGACAGTAACCAGTCACCTTTTATTCTCACAGATTCCGCCAGAGGAATGCTTTGTGCAGGTCTGAAAAAGATAGAATTAGGTGTTCCATTTATACTATTGATCTTAATAACCTACTCTCATAAATACCTACTTTATGACATCAATAAAAAAGGGAATAGTGGCAACTCCTAACAATGGAAAATTGTTACTTTGTAATTGAAGTCTTTCAATGAGCATCTCAAAGAGTCACCATAGTGGTACAGGAGTGATATTTTATTGCCAGTGTTTAAATATCTGTCCAGAGAGACTCCTCTCTTCTTTTTCTTCTTCTTTATTTAACAGCTCTAATTAATTGAGCACACTCCAGCTTCTGGGTTCCTATGGTTATCAGAGCTTTTCTTTTCCATCTGTGATTCTTTCCCCCTTTCACTCATAAGCATAAAAGGCACTCTTACTTCATTCAGGGCCAGGATGGGTGCAGCAGAGAGAGGGGAATTTAGGCTGAATTTAGGCAAAGTGAAGAAGAGGAGGGCCCTTTATTGAAAATATCTTTTTATAATATGTGACTGATGAATGCTATCTGCTGTTAAGAGAGAATGTCAAAAGGAGTTTATATCTATATCTATATCTATCTACCTATCTATCTATCTTAAAGTTGGGGTGTGGAAGAATTTTTTTGTTACATTATTCAATTTGTTTTTTCAATGCTAAAGACTTTATTAATTTCACAATCTGTTTTTAATTTATTATTTTAAGTTTTAAAAAGTCTTAAATTATTGTTAATTTTTCTTATTTGGGTATTCCCCCCCCCCCAATTAAGCGATGTAGAAATTTTATGCAATAAGAAATAATAAAAAATAGACTAGCAAATTAGCCAAATCATATTAGTTTCTCTATTCATGTGTTTTAATTTGGATGCTTGTTTAATTTTAATTTTCCCCTACAATATATGTTAGCAGCAGAGCTTCCATTTAATTCCCAAATAATTCCAGAGTTTTTGGGCAGGGGTGGTGAACGAATGACCCTCCAGATATTGTTGGACTATAATTCCCATCATCGCTGTTCACTGACCACTCTGGTTGGTGCTAACAGCTTCCTATCCCTGTTCTGAGGCATTCCTGGGGGTGTTGGGAATCGTAGCAACCATAAAAAAGATGCTCCCCACCCAAGGAACACAATTTCCCCTCTGGAAAACAGCCAAATGATGCAAGAACTGGGTTATTCCCAGCTGGGACTACTGGTTCCTATGGAGAACCAGCCACTGATGTAGGGTGAAAGCAAGGAGCAATGTGTGCATTTCCTTTTTTGAAAAATGCGTGGTGTCTGAATGGAATTTGTGCAGTTGGAAAATCTTCTTTTAACCCCTCAACTTGCATCCCACCCTGCCCTTCCACCAAGCAGGCCCACTGTCCTCAAATGCTGTGGCGGATGGTGTCTTGTCACCAGCATTGACGTAATATTCAACTTCTTCAACTTCCAGCTTCTTCCTGCACATGGATTGGGGCCCCCACCATCAAGGCCACTCTCCCTGGCCGCAAAATGCCTTAGCCTAGCACCAGATAAATTTATTCTAAAATAAGCAGTCTGATTATTGTATGTGTGGAAGTTGAAAACACTTAGCCCCAGGTGAAATTAGGACATAGGCATGAAGCAAAATTAGATCACGGCTATCGTTTTAATGGTTTTACAAAAGGGAAAGTATGATCTAACTTTTTGACACCTGAAGATACAGATGGATTTTTTTCCCACACATACACATGCAGTATTTAATTAAGTTACTGACAATTTGCTGCCCTTTGATGGCACTCGAAATATGTCACCTGATGATACCACTGGCAATGAGAGCAGCAGGCGCTGACGGAAGGTTTTGACTGAAGTTTCATGGAATATGCAAAGCATTAAAACAGAATGCTGTTAATTGCAGGGCTGAACTAGATATGTTAAATGCACTGTTGCATATTCTGCCCCCTGCCCACCCTGGGTGCAATCCTGATCTTGATTGCCCCCTCCCCACAGCTGAACATATAGAAATGTAATTACACGTGTAACATCACATGTATCTTCCACTTTCATAGTTTGCACATAATTTTACTTGCAATTCAGAGTTTGAAAATTTCACGCAAACAGCATATGGGTGGAATTGTTGCCCAAACACTCTGAAGTGTAATACCGACAGGGGAAGTCAAGATGTAATGTTTATTGTGGGATTATTAATATTATAAGTGGGTTTTTTTTCCAAACCAGCCATTGCTAAATGCCCCAAATGCCTCTTAAATAACCCCACATTCAAACAATGGGTTGGAGATTTCTTTTAAGAACAGATTGCTAAGCAGGGTTGGAAAACATTTCATTTTCTGTGTACAGACCGTACATATAAAGCACCCCCTGCAAGAATACTGGGAATGGTACTTTACCCTTTACAGAACTACAATCCCCAGGATTCTTGGTGTGTGTGTGTGTGTGTGTGTGTGTGTGTGCTGCCATCTCGCTCTGACACGCCCTTCTCTTCTCCTCTCTTCCACACTTTCTCCTTGTGTGCAGGCTTCCAATTGAGGGGCAGATAGTGGCAGCCTCAGGGTCTATCAGCCATCCTTCCAATGCAGGAAAAACATTCTGTGTGAATTTAGGCTGAAGCACATACGTTTCATACATGAGTAAATCCTGTTCATCTACTGCAGATTTGAGGACAGGCCTCATTCTCAAAGGAATGCACTTGAGCCCTGCTGGTTCAGGCCAGTGGCCTAACACAGCCTAGCATCCCGTATTCACAGAAGCCAACCAGATGCCTATAACAAGCCTGCAAGCAAGACCCAAGCACAAAAGCCCTCTCCTCTCCTGTGATTCCCAGAAGCTAGAATTGGGAGACATGGCATCTCTGAAAGTACAGGCAGAGCCTAGTCAACGGCTAGTAGTCTACATGAATTTGTCTAATCCTCTTTTACAGTCATCTAGGCTGGGGGCCATCACGGCCTCCTGTGGGATCTAATCCCATCATTTACCTGTGTACTGTGTGAAGAAGGACTTTCTTTTGTCTGTCTGTTTTTAATCTCCCAATGTTCAGGTTCATTGGATGTCTGCTGGATCTAGTGGTCCGAGAGAGGGAGAAAAACTTGTTCAATTTCCCCACACCATACCTATTTCCCCCCCATCTTTATCATGTCTCCTCTTTCCTGCCTTTACTTTAAGCTAGTAAAGGTAAAGGGACCCCTGACCATTAGGTCCAGTCGTGTCCGACTCTGGGGTTGCGGCGCTCATCTCACATTACTGGCCGAGGGAGCCGGCGTACAGCTTCCGGGTCATGTGGCCAGCATGACAAAGCCGCTTCTGGCGAACCAGAGCAGTGCACGGAAACGCCGTTTACCTTCCTTCCAGAGCAGCACCTATTTATCTACTTGCACTTTGACGTGCTTTCGAACTGCTAGGTGGGCAGGAGCAGGGACCAAGCAACGGAAGCTCACCCTGTCGCAGGGATTCGAAACGCCGACATTCTGATCAGCAAGCCCTAGGCTCTGTGGTTTAACCCACAGCGCCACCCGCGTTCCATATTACTTTAAGCTAAAAGGCCCCAAATACTGCAACCCTTCCTTGTCGGGTTGTTGGTTCATGCCCTTGACCACTTTTGTTGTTGGCCTTTTATTAGACAGTAGAAAATTTGTAAATTCTTAGGCACTACCATCACTTTTCCAGGAGTAGGACAAAGGAGGTATTTCAGCCCTGGTATATCTAATGCTTCCATAGACAGTTGTGTAAGTGATGTCTATCTATATATGTTAAGGCGGGGAAACCATAAATGTGGTAGAAGATGTCCAGAAACAAAACTGAAATAATCCTTTCCCCTTGCTTCTGATCTCATGATAATTTGGAATTCTTGGGAAGCTCATTATCCAAGTGCCCAAGTTCATGTGCTTATGAGGCTCAGCCATAAATAGAAATTCCAGCACCTAACGCTTTTCGCACTACTATAATAATCTCCTTTCTGTTTAGCCCCATCCGATGCCATCAGGATGACTTTCTTCATTGCACTGCATCCACATTAGAGGGAACACAACACAATGCCTACCTCCATACCATGAAATAAAACAATGTTCTTGACATTTCCCCCCAAAAACACATTTGAATGCCGTTTGCAAATCGACCTTGTGAATAAATTAAATAATAGCTTGTGAAAATGTCCTCCAGCACTCTGCCCCCTCTCTTACCCTGAATGCATGCAAACACAGAGCAAGGTTGTTTACATTTCTTTTACGGTGTCTGGGAATTATACAGTAGATCGGTGCACATGAGTGTTGTCTTTGGGTATAGTTGTCATTTGTGCTCAGTGGGTTGCACACAATTTTGGTATGATTTGCCCTTCAAGTTGTCCAATTCTCTCTCCTGTCCCTGATGACCTGCATATTAAACTTCTCCGCTGCAAGACTCCAGATTTTGGGGGGTCCCTTCCATTTGTCAGACTCATTATAGCCACTCAATTGCTCTTCTCTATTAGATATGCTCTCACCGAACCGCGTTCGGCAGTCCCTCTGAACTAATGGATACCTTTCGGAACAGAGGTTTTCAAGAGTTCCTTTCAAGGAAGGCACAGGCAGTATCATTCTAGGGAACGGAATAAATTTGAATGTAGAGCTTGTTTTCCATGGCAATGGTTTGGAATTTTCTCTCTCTCTTGGAAACCTGAGCTGCGATGAACCTATAGTGGGCAAAAGAGCCCAGTTTACTTGCACTGGGAATTTTTTTTTTTAAAAAGATTTTTTATTATTTTCCAATAAGACAAAAAATAAACACAGCATACACATAAACATAAACACAATAAAAACACAATACATAAACACAATAAAAACAATAACAATATCAACAAGCATAAAGAAAAACATACAAACCTTACCAAACACCTGTCTTTGTACTTTTCTTATATCTATCTTCTCTACTAGGGGACTTCCCCTGTTCCCTCCACTGCCTTCAGAATCATAAAAACGTTATAGGTAACTTTATATCTTTTTCCATTAACATTTACCATATTTCTTAATACTCTTAAGCATAATTAATCCAATATAAATCCTAACTTAAACACAATATCTTAAAATATTCTTTAACAATTAAATCATTCACAAAAAATTTCTTCTAAACACTTTTATCTAAACTTCACCTGCTAAAGCCGATCTTTGCTTATTTCTGCTCAAAAATTCAGTTTTTCAGATTTAACTAAATAATCCTTAAATTTTTTCCAATCCTGCGACACCTTCTCCTCCCTCTGGTCTCGGATTCTAGCGGTCAGTTCTGCGAGTTCCATGTAGTCCATTAGCTTCATCTGCCATTCTTCCACTGTTGGAATCTCTTCACCTTTCCAAGTTCTTGCCAGTAGAATTCTAGCCGCTGTCGTGGCATACATAAAAAATACTCTATCCTGACTGGGTATCTCTTCATTGGTCATGCTCAAGAGAAATGCCTCTGGTTTCTTACTAAAGGAATTTTGTCATTATAGTGTTTGTTGAGATTAAAAAGAAATTTATCAGGCAGAATATGGCTTGGAGCCAGAGAGCCTCTTGTACCAGGTGAAAGTACTTCTGCTCGTACAGGGTGGGGGAGTTCCCTAATTTCCACCAATACTGCCTCAGCTGTAGCCCCCCCAAGCATAACTGAACAAAAGTCTTAAAAGGTAAAGGTAAAGGACCCCTGACAGTTAAGTCCAGTTGCAGACGACTCTGGGGTTGCGGAGCTCATTTCGCTTTACAGGCCGAGGGAGCTGGCATTTGTCCGCAGACAGTTTTTCCGGGTCATGTGGCCAGCATGACTAAGCCACTTCTGGTGAAACCAGAGCAGAACAAGGAAACGCCATTTACTTTCCCGCTGGAGCAGTACCTATTTATCTACTTGCACTTTTGGGCGTGCTTTCGAACTACTAGGTTGGCAGGAGCTGGGACCGAGCAACGGGAGCTCACCCTGTAACGGGGATTTGAACCACTGACCTCTTGATCGGCAAGCCCAAAAGGCTCACTGGTTTAGACCACAACGCCACCCGCGCCCCAAACAAAAGTCTAGAGGATCCCCAAATGTTCAGACGCAGTTGGAGGATTGCAAGTTAAGACATGCAAATATGTCCATTTCAGCTTCTCACTTTTTCCATCTTAGATTCAGTTTTCCACAATTCCACATCCATTTGTGAATTTTTTTAAGAGTCCTATTGAAAATTCACCAGCATTTTAATGCAAGTGTCTCCCAATATACACATTTGTAATATAATTTACATATACCGTACTTGTATGCCATTTTGCATGATAAGACACATTTCTGCAGAGCAATTCCCCCCCCAAAGGGGTTATGCTATTACCCCATATATGTTCATTTTTGTGGGCACTGCACCCCTGTATGTGCATTCCTATACTGTATGGAATACTTGGCTGGAGAGCTGCATCACAAAATTTGTGAAGGATTGCTTTGTTTTGGTTCTTGTTTTGTTTTAGAAAGTGGGAATTAGGGAGGTTCATCTTTAAAAGTGAACTGAATCAAATTTATCCCCCAACCCGCACTGTAAGGGCATTCAGATTCCACCACAGGATCAAAGCCTATAGACTGATGAAATGTTTTTTGCATTAGCTACTAGCCAATGCAAACAGATAAGATTATATGTCTTCTATATATTCACCTTGATATACATTTTCTCTTTATTCTAAACACAGGTGACTGATTGAGAACTTAGTGAAAATTATGACTAACTAGGAACAGGATAGAGAAGTGATTTCTATATAGAACCATCTCTTCATTGCCCACTGGTCATAAACATTTTTTTTTTTGTAAAACTTTATGGAGAATTAACACCTGATTTTACTTGTTCTCCTGCTCATCCCTTTCTTTCCCCCATTCCCATTCCAGGCTGTAAGTCTGGAATTGTGTTACCGTATATTCCGGCGTATAAGACGACTGGGCGTATAAGGCGACCCCCAACTTTTCCAGTTAAAATATAGAGTTTGAGATATACTAGACCACAGATTTTCCACCCGGCATATAAGACGACCCCCGACTTTTGAGAAGATTTTCCTAGATTAAAAAGTAGTCTTATACGCCAGAATATACTGTATTTTCTTCATCTCTGAGAAGTGCCTAGAAAACATTAAGCACAATAATGATGCTGTAGATCAGTGTTTCCCAAACTTGGAACTCCAGCTGTTTTTGGACTACAATTCCCATCATGCCCAACCACTGGTCCTGCTAGGTAGGAATGATGGGCATTGTTGTCCAAAAAAGCTGGAGACCCAAGTTTGGGAAACACTGCTGTAGATGTTGATGCAGAGCATGAGGTTTCTATTTTCAAGCCCAGTGGTACAGATCATGAAATATCATTGTTGGGACCTCGTGAGTGGATGATTCCAGGAATGTTTTGTTTTGTTTTGAACTCCACAACGTTTGACATTTCAGCTCTCTTGAATTCAACAGCTTGTCCTCTGTTTTCAAATATATTTATATTTGGTTTCAGTGCTTTAATACAAAAGCTCCCAAGTGTCAAAGCCCAGTTTGGCTGTATGGATTTGAATAACTTTGTTTGGAATTTTACCTTCCTAAACCACAATGACATCTTCGTCCCTGTCTCTGTATGCACTTTTAACACCGTTCCCCCTCCCCATCTCCTGTGGTTCTGTAATATAAATCCATCTGGTCTTGGGCCATTCTGGGTTGACGTGTCAACTAGATGACATCCACTGGCAACAAACATTTGGTTGTTATAATGTTCTGCTGTTTTGCTTGACCTTTCCTGAGAGAAAAGGATAACTTTGTTCATGCCTGGAAACTTTCACATGGGGATATGTGTATTGTTTTCATGATGACGATGGGTAATTTTCCACTAGCAGCATTGCCAAAAAAAGAATTATTGTGGCTGGCTATATGACTTGTTTACCTATTTTCCAAAGCTGTGGAAACTTTTGTGACTGCTGTGTTGTCTTGAGACACATAAGATGCCCATCCAAAAGGCAAATACCAGAGAATGCTTTCATATCACCGATAGAATAACTGTACTCTAGACCAGAGGCAGACAACGTTGGTGCCTTCCAGATGTTTTGGACTAAAACTCCCATAATCCCTAGCCAACAAGAGCAGTGGTCAAAGATGATGGGAATTGTAGTCTGAAAACAGCTGGAGACACAAGGTTGGGAAACACTGCTCTAGACCAGGGCAGACAATGTGGTGCCTTCCAGATATTTTGGACCACAACTCCCATCATGGACAACGGTCAGGGAAGCTGGGATTTGTGGTTCAAAATATCTGGAGGGCATCACTTTGGCTACCCCTGCAATAGACTTTGAGATCTTGCCCTGCAAAAGCCTACGAAACAGGCAATGGGTAATAGATAAACAGAATAGATAAAGCAAATAAATAGATAAAGGTAATAGAATAGATAAAGCAAGGCAGGGAATAATCATGCACCTCACATGAACTCTCTCTCTCTCTCTCTGGTTTTATTGTTTTTATGATGCCCATCCGACTGGTTTGCCCCAGCCACTTTGGGCAGCTCCCAACAAAATATTAAAAACACAGCAAAACATCAAACATTAAAAACATCCCTATATAGGGCTGCCTGCATATGTCTTCTAAAAGTCAAATAGTTATTTATCTCTTAGACAGGGCAGGTGCCACTACTGAGCAGGTTCCCTCTAACTTCACTTCTTGCAGTTACAGGTAGGTAGCCGTGTTGGTCTGCCATAGTCAAAACAAAATAAAAAATAAAAAAAATTCTTTCCAGTAGCACCTTAGAGACCAACTAAGTTTGTTCTTGGTATGAGCTTTCGTGTGCATGCACACTTCTTCAGATACACTGAAACAGAAGTCACCAGACCCTTATATATAGTGAGAGAGGGGTATTACTCAGAAGGGTGGTTGGAATGGGTGATTGGCTGATAGGTGTGGAAAACCTGTTGACGACTGTTAATGACTGCAATTGGTTTTACAGGAAAAAGCAAGGGGTGAGATGGCTAAAGGTAGCTTTGTCATGTATAATGAGATAAGAATCCAATGTCTTTGTTCAGACCAAGTCTCTCCATGGTTTTAAGTTTGGTAATTAGTTGCAATTCAGCAACTTCTCTTTCCAGTCTGTTTAGCCTGTAGGTTGGAAAGGTTAGAGAGTTTTTTTTTTTTTCCTGCTTTTTCAGTGACTCCAGTTGAGAGTGGTAAATGGTTTGTTTTTTGAGCAGCTTCTTGGAGAGAGTGTGGCATAGTTTCCTTGCATATTCAGTAGGATAAGTGGATTGTAGAGGGTTCTTAATTTTAAGACCCTCAGGTATAATGTCCAGGTTCTTGCGTTTAGTCAGAAAGATGATGTCGGTCTGTACATGTGCAAGTTTCTTGGTGAGGTTGATGGACTTCCATTCCATGCGGCTCAATGTGGTGCCTTCTTTCAGTGAGGGAATATATATTTACAGATGCAGCACTGACAATTGAAATAATGGACAGCAAGATTCTGCCTTCCTAATCCAAAAAATTAACAGCCTGGGAAACAGGAGAGCAAGTGCGCCCACTTCAAAGATGACTGGTTATTATGGGCACAGTATTTGTTGCCATGAATTACAGCTCCTGAGGACAGAATTGCAGTTCAAGGAAGGTGCTTGTTTTTCTGATATTTTTTTTGTTAGTCCTTCGTGGAGGGCCTCCCCTGCCATCAAGTTTGTGCTGTTAATATTTCTACTGCGCCAGGTATGGCCTTCATTTGCAAAGGCTGGCAGTGGATTGCTTGTCTTGTCTTTCCTCTTAACAGTCAAAACACTACCAACCTTATACTCAACATCCAAAATGTGGTGTTAATGCTTATTTTCTATTCCTTTGCTGTTGAATGTAGCATAATATATAATGCTTCCAGAGTGTGGAATTTTGCTTTCATATGATGCGTCTAAGGTCTAAGCTGTGTGTTTGTGTGAGTGTAGGCCTCTGCCCATGATTCTTGGCCAACAATTGCTGGAGTCAATTCACCCTGTGTTGGAGACCCTGCACGTTATCTTGGCAAAGGGATATTCCAAAGCCTGGGTTTACTAAGATGAATCTCACAGAAAGCATTGAGGGAAGCATTTAATGCTTCTTGTTAAAAAATAGTTTGGGACAACTTTTCACTTCAGCTCTCCTAGGAAGCAGGTGGCAATGTTTGAGGAAGGCACTGGCGGAGGAAGAGGAGTGCGGGGGGAGCGCACTGCCCCCAGCAGCGTGATCCTGGTGGGGTGCCAGCGTGGCCGCTCCTGGCCCGCGCTGGGTGCCACGGCCTCGCCGGCTCTCTGCCCCCCCCCCAATGCTGGAGCATGAAGCTCCACCGCTGGAGGAAGGGAGGAATAACAGGCAGAAGGACCAATGAAGGACAGATGGATTGCCAGCTTCCTCAACCTGGTGCCCTCCAGATAACTTGGATTTCAACTTGCCATCTCGGAGGTGCTGAGGGGAATTGTACTTCATCACTCTCTAGAGGCCACTAGGTTAAGAAAGGCTGGACAAAGGATTATCAACAAATCCCCAAAAGGCCAAAAAAGGAAAATCAAAGGCACCGGCGAATGACATGTATCTCTCTTTCTGGAAAGCCTTCTTTGAAAGTTGGCCCTGGTGGGAATAAGTGCCCCCGAGTGCACCGTATCTCAACTCTGCCTCCCGCAGACCTTCATTTTAGATCAATGTTGTCAACAAGAACCTTTTCAAAGTTCTGCCTCCCCATCTGAAGCGAGTCTGTCCCCCTTATCATTGATCCAGACCAGATTGGTTTTATTAAAAACAGAAGTTCCTCCCACGACATGTGGCGATTATTTAGCACTCTGCGTTTTTCCTGTAAATACCACGAAGCACTGTTAGCCCTCAGTCTGTACACAGAAAGTGCTGGCGAGCTTGCAAAATTAAAAGAAGAGCTATTTCTAGTGTGAGAGTTTGAAGTCTGCTCTGTGCCTACTTTACTTTAGTCATCGAGGTGGCGGGGAATGGCGACCAGATGATAAGGCGATCAACGTATGGAAAGGTCTAAAATAAAGAATTGGTAAGAGGTTGTTCAGCTACTACACGGTGAAAAGAAGAGCACAAAACCCACATGTATGGCACAGGATGCAACAATCATGACATGTATGCTGCTCTGTGTGTGCACAGTACTATTTATCATTATTTAGTAAACTTACTAGCTGCTTTTCTTAAAACTTAAAATCACTTACTGCAATACATCATTCTTATATTTGAAAGGAAGGATTGAAACATCTCAACCACACAGATAATTAAAAGCCAAAAGCCTGGCAGGAAAGAAATGTTTTTGCCTAGCATCTGAAAACATGTAGTGATGGCACCAGGCAAGCCTCGCTGGGGAGAACATTCCACAGTACTGTACATGAGAACATTCACCAAGTGAGCTGAGGTAAACATGGATTCCATACTATTTCCTAGGCAGCAAAACTTTCCATGTAAGGTGGAGACACTTTGAGCTCAAATGGCAGTTTGAAAGGGAAGATGAGGCCTGGCGTGTGTATGCTCCTTTTACCTCAGTTAATCAGGATATTATTCTTATATTATATGCCACCTGAGGTCAAGATGGCATACAGAGTCCTCACCTTCCATTTTACAACTGTGGTTGGCTATGCTGAGAGACAGTGGCTGCCCCAAGTGCTTCTTCTTCTTCTTCTTCTTCTTCTTCTTCTTCTTCTTCTTCTTCTTCTTCTTCTTCTTCTTCTTCTTCTTCTTCTTCTTCTTCTTCTTCTATCACTCATAACCAAGTAAGATTGTCTTCCATAAACGCGGTTTTAACAGTGGGTCCTTTAGTGACTGTGTGGAAGCCAATTCTGGATCCACACATCCTTCCACAGTGGGGACATTGGTTTCCGGGCAGAAGTTGACCACGGTGAGGATTTGCCAAGCGTGCCTTCCTCTTAGCACGTTTCTCCCTTGCATCCTGAGTTTGAGTGTCTTCAAAGCCCATGGCACCTTTCATAAAGGCTGTTCTCCAATTGGAGCACTTGCAGGCTAGTGTTTCCCAGTTGCCAGTGTTTATACTAAGCTACATGTCTGAGGGGAAATCTGAATCCAGGTCTCTCAGGTATTAGACCAACCATCTAACCACTGGCTCTCACAATGGCTCTCACATTTAGCATACTATACACCACACAAGATTTATGTGGTTTTGTATCATTTTTCTGGTTGTTCCTTATTCCTTCCTGGAGGGCCTCCCTCACCACCAAGTTGGTGCTGTTAATATTTCTACTGTACTAGTCATGGCCTCCATTTTACAAAGGGTGGCATTGGATAGCTTGTCTTGTCTTTCCTCTTAATGGTCAAAACACCACCAAGCTTTCCCAGCTGCATGAATGTTGTGACCCCAAAACGACTTAGAAACATGATACAAACACTAAAACCAACTGCAACAAACACAACCACCCCCCTGAAACTAATCGGTTTCTGCCATAGGGGGTCCATTTTCTACAGTTTTAAAACTAATCTTCTGTTACTTTTTCTAAACATTTTAGCTGTACATCACTTTTGGAGTAACAACAACAACAACAACAGTAATGTGACTGCTGAGCAGGGATGCTATAGCAACAGATTGAACTTAATGGTTTTTGAGCACCACTCCAATTTTTTGATTCTACAGCTATAAGAAAGAGGAAGTTCAAAAATAAGTGACATGGCCCAAGGTCACCAAGGAGAGAAGGAAGAAAACCCAAAAGCTCTGAAGCCTTAGGTGTTTCATCGGAAAAATCTCCACTCGTTATGCTACCGTATCCGACATTCAAAACATTATGCAATCAATGCCTGCTTTGTAACACATATATATTTAATCCCAGCACTTTCAGTTTGTTTATCTAATGGCCCTATTGCCAGGTCCGTAAAATGTGATGCTACCATTTTGTCCATTTATACTGGCAAGCGGATGTTGAAAATCCTCTGTTTACACTGCCAGTAGGAACATAGTGATTGACCTCTAACTTTCTAATCCTTTATAAAAGACACACTTCAGTAACGTTGCACAGCAGCAATACCGGGAGATTGGAGATTTGCAACTGTAAAAACGGTTGCCCTCTAAAATGTCACAATGCCTATTCATATCAGGTTGGGGGAACCTGTGGGCCTCCAGATCTCATCGGACTCCAGCTCCTTCCACTGTTGGAGGCACTATGCCTCTGAGTGCCAGCTGCTGTAAACTGTGGGAGGAGAGAGTGCTGTTGTGCTCAGGACCTGCTTGTGGGCTTCCCATAGGCATCTGGGTGGCCACTGTGAAAATAGGATACTGAACTATGTTGGCCACTAGCCAGATCCAAGATCTTCTTATGTTCTCCCATTAATCCCAGCCAACATGGCCAATAGACAGAAGAAGAAGAAGGAGAAGAAGAAGAAGAAGAAGAAGAAGAAGAAGAAGAAGAAGAAGAAGGGTTTGGATTTGATATCCTGCTTTATCACTACCCGAAGGAGTCTCAAAGCAGCTAACATTCTCCTTTCCCTTCCTCCCCCACAACAAACACTCTGTGAGGTGAGTGGGGCTGAGAGACTTCAGAGAAGTGTGACTAGCCCAAGGTCACCCAGCAGCTGCATGTGGAGGAGCGGAGACACGAACCCGGTTCCCCAGATTACGAGACTACTGCTCTTAACCACTACACCACACTGGCTCTCCTACTCTGGCGGATTAAGCAGATGAGACCAATAGCAGGGTCCAACAGTCAGGAAGGTGGTTTCTGCTCGTGCTGTAGAGGGAAGTGAAAGGCTCGTCAACCTGGGAAGGTAACTTATCTAAGAGAAGGAAAACTCTTATCCTAAACCTCTTCTGTGGAACGCCCTCCCATCAGGAGTTAGAGAGATAAACAACTACCTGTCATTTAGAAAATACCTGAAGGCAGCCCTGTTTAGGGAAGTTTTTAATTTGTGACTCTGTATTGTATTTTGGTAATTGTTGGAGGCCGCCCAGAGTGGCTGGGGAGACCCGGCCAGATGGGCGGGGTATAAATAATAAATTATTATTATTATTATTATTATTGTTATTATTATTATTATTATTACTTCTGCCTTGCAGGATATCTTTGGGGAAAGGAAAGGCTAAGGAGTAGACCCTACGTGAATCCAGAGCAGAGTCTTTAAGACAGTTGGATGGCACCTTGTACGCCTCCTTGGGGCAACTCCTGCAGCCAAGCTGGTGCCAAACATCTTGCTCTGCTTTCCCTTGGACCACAATAGTGAGTCTTGTCATCTGGGCAGCCCAGGACTTCCATACACACGGCCCAGGGCTTGTGCCCCAGGGAGGCCACTTCAGTTTGACTTCTTCCCCAGAGGTGCACTCCATTGTCTCTTGAAACAGATGGATGTTGATGTTGATCATCATCACCAACAACAATTTTCTTCCTTTAAAATTAAAAGAAGTTCCCACCAGTGTGGTGTAGTGGTTAAGAGCGGCAGACTCGTAATCTGGGGAACCGGGTTCGTGTCTCCGCTCCTCCCCATGCAGCTGCTGGGTGACCTTGGGCTAGTCACACTTCTCTGAAGTCTCTCAGCCCCACTCACCTCACAAAGTGTTTGTTGTGGGGGAGGAAGGGAAAGGAGAATGTTAGCCGCTTTGACACTCCTTTGGGTAGTGATAAAGCAGGATATCAAATCCAAACTCTTCTTCTTCTTCTTCTTCTTACCAGATCCATCTTTATAGAAAGTCTGTTCAAGTTATAAGAAAGGAGATTCCAACTAAACATCAGGAAGAACTTTCTGACAGTAAGAGCTTCTCGAAAGTGGAACAAAATTCCTTGGGAGGTTCTGGACTCTCCTTCCTTGGAGGTTTTTAAGCAGAGGTTGGATGGCCACCTGCCAGGGGTTATTTAGCTGTGATTCCTGCATTGCCAGGGGGTTGGAGTAGTTAATTCTTGGTGTCCCTTCCAATGCTAAATTTCTGTGATTGTATGATTCTGTGACATTCTATGATTCTGTGGCAGATGAAAGTTTTCATCCCACCCACTAACCATTATCTATACTTGCAATCCTGTTTGAATAATATGTTTAGCTCAAATGATGACTGAGCTTTGGTCCCCAGAGTTCCCTAGGAAAAGGGGTTAGCTGTTAAACTGCTCTTAGAACTGTAGCTCTGTGAGGGGAATAACTCTCAGCAACAGAATACAGCTCCCAGGATTCCTTGTGGGAAGCCATGACTGTTTAAAGTGCTATGCTATTGCTTTAAATGGGCCTTAATTTAACCAGATATAGGAATCCAGAGTGAGAAGACCCCCCCTTTTTTGCCAAGTATGCTGTAAATGTTCTTTGGAATAAACAATAAAACCAGCAGCTGACTTTTTGCAGTTAGTAGGGTTGCCATACATTCAGGAAATCCAGTACATGTCCTCTTTTGGAGGGTCTAAATGCCCATAAAATTTTACAATTTTAAGCAAATGTCCAGGTTTTGGGGGTTTAAATTTTTTGTGGGTGGGTGGGTGAGGGCTGTGGTGCAGGTAGGTCAGCTCTGTTTTGGGCTCTGGTGCTAGTGGCTCAACAACTTCTTTTGTCTGGATTTTTACCTCTGGATATACAGCAAACCTAGTAGTTAGGAAAGTAGCGGGGAAATGCACTAATAAACAACTGATTAACAGGAAGACTATATGACCACAACACAAGCAAATTGGGAAGAAACCAAGGTGAATGCTCACTATCATATTACCTCCTTGCAAACAAATCAGAATAAGGTGTAGGCATCATATAAACTCTGTGTAAGTTCTGTGCAGGCAAATCAGGATGAATGCTCAATAAACAGGTCGTTTGGGGGAACACTTTGCTACCTAATGCCCCCTAATAGGAAATGACAGGGAGGCAGGGGTGGTAGTGGCTAGGAGTACAGACACCCGGGGACAAAAGCAGGATGCTAAACAAAGCCACATTGTATTAATTTTGAAAAGGAAACAGAAGCTGAAATATTAGGAATCACGGATTGCATACACACCATATATTTAAAGCACATTTAAAGCACACGAATTCACTACCAAGAATCACGGGAACTGTAGTTCAATCTCCCACAGAGCTACAATTCCTAGCACCTTTAGCAAACTACAGCTTCCAGGGTTCTTTGTGGTAAGTTTTCTAAGAGTGACCAGGCAAGGCAAAGCCTGCTGTGGGTTGTTGGTATAATCTCTTGCTGCCTTGCTTTCTTTAGGAATTAATTTTCTATCCTTGGGCTTTTAAGGTGAACCCAGCTTCCTTTTAGGTACCTGAATTAAAGTGCCAAATTTACTGTGCCAAGGACCAAAATCCTTTAATTACTCACAGAACCAGATTCAGCTAGACAAAAAGCAACCTCTGCTTTCCTTTCCAAGGCAGCTTACTTGAATTGGTCTCTTAAAGTATTCTGCATTATGCCAGGAGGATTCCTAGGTGAAGGTGAGACTGGAAGCATGTGCAATAGAGGCCACATCCACACTGTACATTTAAAGTACTATGATACCACCTTAACCATCCTAAGGAAAAGTGGGACATTCCGGGATCAAATCAGAAACTGAGACAGCTTCTGTAAATCCAGGACTGTCCCTGGAAAATAGGGACACTTGGATGGTCTGTTTTGAGACCTCTGTTTCCCCTCACAAAGCTTTAATGATCAAAGTCAGGACCAGCTCAAGACATTTTGGCACCTGAGGCGAACCACAAAATGGCGTCCGCCTGCCAGAGAAGAAGGGGTGAGTGAAGATCTACAATAGGAATGGAGGGGGGGGGAATAAAGATCTACATTGGGAACAAGGGTGGGAGAAGACCAGCAGCACCTCCTATTCTCCAAGAGGTCACTGTAGAAGTAGCATGGGGGGGGGGAGGGGCTGTTGAGGAGAAAACAAATCTGACATCCAAGGAGCGTTCCAGATCTGCTGTCCCTGTGAATCCTACTGTGACTCCTACCTGCCTCACCTTGCCTCATGGGTGGGTTGGCCCTGCTCAAAGCAGCTGAACAACCCATGCATCTTCCCAGACAACTCTGGGAACTGTAGATCTGTGAAGGGAACAGGGGTTTCGCAGCACCACAAACAAACTTCGACTCCCAGAATTCTTTTGGGGAAGGCATAGCTGTTTAAAGTGGTTTGTTACAGCTTTAAATGTAGTGTGTATGTCGCCTGAATGCTGCTAGAGTAGGGCTTTAGAGATACTAAGAACAAAGGTGCAGGATTATGAGTCTAATGGACGATTAGAGAATTTTTATTTTTATTTATTATCAAAATAAGATTATGTATATGCTGCCTTCATGGGCATAGCCCACCCAAGGGAACTCAAAACATCAGAAAAACACAGTGCATGCAAAAATATTAAAATAATCAAAACCAACAAAGGCAGTAACATTAGCAGTTACTAAAAAAAAAAGACAAGTTAGAACAGATAATGGGGACTAAAATGCCAGCTCAGACAGCTATCTTCTTCAACATAGCACTTTTTTTCGGTGGTGGTGGGGGAAGCTTTGTTTAAGAAAAGGTTGTCTGAAAAAAGTGGGCTTAAAAACAAGAACTATTTAGAAATCTTTAAACAATAGCAGGAATTGAAATATATATACAGCCGATGGAAAATGAAGAAGGAAGAAAGTTAATGTTAAAATATTTTAAGTATTCTAAACATTGAAATGGAATTAGAAAATATATACGGTATATGTAACATTGAGCAGCAAATAAGGGAGGGAAGAGAAACACATTGAAGCAGGGTGGGAAGCCAACTTTTTAATTTGTATTAAATTTGAATTAATCGGTTATTATTATTATTTTTAAAGCGATAAAATTATTTGGGGGAAAATATTATGTGCAGAGACAATGCATACCTCTGAAGGGAGTGAGCTCCATGATAAAATTATGCAGGGTGCAGAGAAAGTGGACAGATAAATTTTATTCTTCCTCTCTCATAACAGCAGAACTCGGAGCCACCCAAGGAGACTGAATCTTGGAAGATTCATGACAGACAAAATAAAGTACTTATTCATACAACGCATAGTTAATCTATGGAACTCGCTCCCACAAGATGTGGCGGTGGCCACCAACCTGAATCACTTTAAAAGAAGATTAAACGAATTCCTGGGGGATAAGGATATTTGCTGGCTAGCAGCTAGGATAGCTATGTTCTGTCTCCACTGTTGGAGGCAGTATGCTGGGAATCACAAGTAGGAAGAATGCTGTTGCACTTGTTGTTGTTTAGTCGTTTAGTCATGTCCGACTCTTCGTGACCCCATGGACCAGAGCATGCCAGGCACTCCTGTGTTCCACTGCCTCCTGCACTTTGGTCAGACTCATGTTGGTAGCTTCAAGAACACTGTCCAACCATCTCGTCCTCTGTCGTCCCCTTCTCCTTGTGCCCTCCATCTTTCCCAACATCAGGGTCTTTTCCAGGGAGTCTTCTCTTCTCATGAGGTGGCCAAAGTATTGGAGCCTCAGCTTCAGGATCTGTCCTTCCAGTGAGCACTCAGGGCTGATTTCCTTCAGAATGGATAGGTTTGATCTTCTTGCAGTCCATGGGACTCTCAAGAGTCTCCTCCAGCACCACAATTCAAAAGCATCCATTCTTCGGCGATCAGCCTTCTCTATGGTCCAGCTCTCACTTCCATACATCACTACTGGGAAAACCTGTTGCACTTAGATTCTGCTTTTGGGTTTCCCACAGGCATCAGGTTGGTCACTGTGAGATCAAGATGCTGGACGAGATGGGTTATTTGCCTGATCCAAATGGGTTCTGGATTATGTTCTCAACGTAGCAGCAGCAGCAGCAACAACAACAGTATGCCTAATAATTAATAAACAATTTCCATTAGTGGGAAGTATAAGTATTCTGCACTTGGGAAACAGCCCTATTACACATTTGCATATGAGTGGTGAAAAAGAAAAGTTAAATGTTAGTGAGTTCCTAATACAAAGATTATTTGTGAATGAATGCATGTCATTTGCATTAGCCCTCATGTCTTATTTGCTCAAGTGTATTAATGCCTCTTGATTCCACCATCCACACTTGTAGTTTATTCCATCAACTTATGTCTTTCTAAAATAATGCCTCTGTAAGTTCTTATCACATTTATTCCCTCTTTACATAAACTTAAATCCTCTGGTACAGGTTTCTCCAATGACCTCAACTGGATCATCAGACTTAATTGCATAAAAAACCCTTAGCTTGTCAGTCATTTCACCTTTTAAGTACCTTTACTCTTCTTTAAAAAGGAAATCCGCCTCATTTATTTTTCATTAGTTATTAAATGGCAGAGTCTTTCACATAGTTGCACTACTTTGTTTGTACTTAACCTTTGCCTTTCCTTAAATATGGAGGTTGGTCAGACCCAAGCCAATGAAATAATACACTGCAAAATGGCAATAGTGCCCTGTTACTACAAGTGGTATATGGTGTTTTTGGCAAGTGCATTAGATTCCATCTCTGCCCAAATTTCCCTTATAAACTCATCAACCAAGTATGTGGTCCATCCTGGTCATAAGCTCAGTGGCAGAGCATCTGCTTTGCATGCAGAAGTTCACAGCTTCAACACCTGGCACCTCTGGTGGGGCTGGGAGTGAATCCTGTCAGAACTCCCGAAGAGCTGCTGCCAGTCAATGTAGACCAGTGTTTCCCAACCTTGGGTCTCCAGCTGTTTTTAGACTACAACTCCCATCATCCCTAGCTAGCAAGACCAGTGGTCAAGAATGATGGGAACTGTAGTCCGAAAACAGCTAGAGGAGAACCAAGGTTGGGAAACACTGGTATAGACAATACTGGACTATGTGTGAAGCAAGAGGAAGAACAAGCAAGTAGCAAGCGTTCTGCATGGAGAAGATGGAGAAATGCTCTTGGGTGACTGAGAGAAGGCAGAACTGCTCAGCACCTACTTTGCCCCTGTCTTCACCCAAAAGGAAAGCAATGTCCAACCCGGTGATAACAAAATCAACGATGCAAAGGAGGGAGCTGCCGCCCAAGATAGGAAAAGAGGTGGTAAGATAACTCCTAGCTACTTTAAATGAATTCACATCTCCAGGGGAAGATGTGCTGCACCCAAGATGCTTGCATAGCCTTTTTTTATAATCTTTGGGAACAGGTGAAGTCTCTGCAGACTGGTTGCAGGCCAATGTTGTCCCCATATTTGCAAAGGGGGGGGAGAGAAGACCCAGGTAACTATCGAAGCATCAGCTTGACATTTGATGTCCTTTGTCATGGATGTTTTACCTGTGATGACCCTTGGGGGTCCTTTCAACTCCTCAGATCTATGATTTTACAAAATAGTGTGGCTCTTCCAGTATTTTAATTATTATTATTATTATTATTATTATTATTATTATTATTATTGAAAATTATTTTCATTATTAACAAGCCACTAGGGGTCAATAATCAAGTCGCAAGATCTGCCCAGCTCAACTGCACCATTGAGGCCATGTTGATACATGATGAGCTCAAAGGAAATGACCAAAAAAAATGTGAAGACCTGTGGATTTGTTATTCTTTTAAGATGGGAACTGGGATGCTTTGGTGGTTTTTTTTAAAAAACAAAATCTCAGTGAATCAAACATATCCCAAAATAACTCCTTATTGCTAACCCCTGTGTCCATTTATTTCTCCCATAAAAATAGAAATAATATGATGGTCCATCACAGAAATATACAGCAAGTGTCTTGCATCAGCTATATCCACCTGGCTATCAACCGTTTGCGTGAGATATGGCCTACTACAGGGGAAATAATACTTTTTCACTATCATCTTTAATACTAGATCATAAACTGCCTTGTGTGTTTCATGTACTCCCGTAAGCCCTGTGGAAGTTAACAAACAGCTTTCCCAAAAGATGCTACTTCTGCCAATGTGATGTCATTGCTTGGGCCCAGGGTAACCTCGCCAAATGCAAAGAAAGCAAAATGCATGCTATTTCCTTATAGCCTCCCCCCCCCTCCATTGGTACCTCATTTGCTATGTGGGAAAATTCACTCTCGGTAGCTTTGGTGTGGACTTTCTCCCCCTCCCCGTTCTCTCTGCTTCTGATGTCTTTTCAAAATGGTTCATTCCTTTTCACTTAAAGCATCCCGTTATTTTATTTTCTTTTGTTATGTGATGAGTGGAGACAAGCACTACAAACTTTTCATTTCGACCATATTTATAGCTGTATTCAGTAACCGAGCTTGATTATTAAATTTGAGCGTTATTCTGCATCAATCCACTTCTGTGCTATGTTCTCAGGCCAAGTCGTCTATGCATAGACCATAAACCAGATGTGGATCTTAACTTTTTCAGGACTTAATTTTGCCACTTGGTTTGGATCACAGAGAAGTTTTCAGACTGCTGTCTTTGATGCCTTATGTTTGCGTTCATAAAAATTATATGGAAAGTTATAAAAGGGTGATAAGACTTTCCAGTTTTACCACCAAATGGAAAAGCTGTCTGCACAAAGAATTTATAAGCATCTTGTAGCAATTTTGAAGATCTAAAATCATTTTAGCTGATTATGCATTAGCAATGTTGAAAAGAATGTAAACCTAGCAGATTGTGTGTTGGACTCACGAGGAACAGGTCTGCCTCCTGCTTTCTTGCACTAAGGCCTATCATATAAATAAGGGCATATGCTGAATTTCTTCAATTTCATCATAATATCCATGAGTAAGGGGAAACGCATGGCGAACATCCCAGTTGTAAAAATGCTGAACAGGAGGATGAATTTTGCAGGGGAGATGTGGGAGTTGCTGCTTCAAATGTCTCTTTCCTACATCTACAGGGAGTAGCTAAAGCAGCGTTTGGGAAGCTGTAACCTTCTAGATGTTCTTGGACTCCAACTCCTATCAGCTCCAGTAAGCATGGCTAATGGTTAGGGATGATGGGAGTTGTAGTCCGACGACATTTGATAGGCCACAGTTTTCTCACAATGGTGGTTGATGACATTTTTGACACTGTAGGGCTGGAATTCCCCCGAGGGCTCATACTTATTGTTTCCCTCTAGAACTTGCACCGTACAGCACTCATTTAGGAAAGCATGCCACTCAACATGTATATAGTGCCACTGTCTTCTTACTGAAAACATCTATTACTCTCTGCACATCCATGTACAGGGAAAGACCTTCCATGCAAGAGGAATTTTCAGGCAAGATTTTCAGACTCTATACTTCTTATTTGGAAAGTAAGCTGTACTGAACAATGTAAGTTTTTGAATGCATGTATTGTTTACGCCTCCACACGCATTGCCAAAAACCTAAACAAATACATTAAAGCTTTTGAAATGTGAGGGACACTTGCTTCTAGATGTATGCAGTTTTCCTTTCCAAAAGAGATCGGTTTAACTTTTCATTATCCAAGACACTCCTTTCACTAAACTGACAGAACAATGTATTCCAAGCAACAGACATAAAGATGATGGTTTCATTTGAGTCAGGGCACATTGGGAAATGTAGGACCCAGTTCTGAAAATGTGAAGTAAGCATCTCTGCTCATGTGCAGAGTAGATCAAACCAGTGAGTAATCATAATCAGCCTCTCCTGCGTCGGAGATCAGGGAGAATACCTTCCAGCCCTGAGTGCTCACTGGAAGGGCAGATCCTGAAGTTGAGGCTCCAGTAGCCTACTGTGGCCACCTCATGAGAAGAGAAGACTCCCTGGAAAATACCTTGATGTTGGGAAAGATGGAGGGCACAAGGAGAAGGGGACGACAGAGGATGAGATGGCTGGACAGTGTTCTCGAAGCAACTGGCATGAGTTTGGCCAAACTGCGGGAGGCAGTGGAGGATAGGGGTGCCTGGCGTGCTCTGGTCCATGGGGTCACGAAGAGTCAGACACGACTGAACGACTGAACAACAACAACAACCTTCCAGGTCAGGAAAGAATGAGAAGTCAGTTAGTGTGATAAGCCTAGATCCAAAGCATTTCATTTCAGATATTCACTGGCGAACTCCCCCCAAAAGCAAGACAATATAAAAGAAGTTAGCAAGACTCAACCAGGAACAAAATTGATTGAATTTTCCCGCTCCCTACATCATATTACTGGCATTATTCTGAATTACTCCCTTACCCTCGCGCTTCCTGCAATCCCTTTCCAAGACACTCAGACTCATTTAAATGACATAATTCAATGAAATGCGCAAATACTGTACTTTTGTTTTGTGAAGTTTTGACTTCAGGAAAGTTCTCACTTTGACAGATCTGCTGTTTTTAGCCACATAGGCCCATATTGTCATCCTTGACACATTCTACACAGGCATAAGGATTTTTCAATCAAAACCTAAAATAAGGATGGATCCATGGATCTTAAAAAGAGGTCTGCCAATTCCCTTTTTTTATCTGTAAAAGTAGAGCTGCAGAAAAGCTCAACAACTCTCCCCTGTCCAAACTCTCTCCCCCCCCCACAACTTCTGTGTCTGAATTTTCACTTTTTGAAATATGGCAACCCTAGAAAAGTGTCCTATTCTGCAGCAGGGAGGGAAAAGTTCGCATCTCTAGGGAATGCAACATGCTTTTATGAGTACAAAAATTGCAGGTTCGTGCAAGATGGCAAGCAGCCCTTTGAAGCACCTTTGGCTATTGAATGGAGGCAGTGACAGCCCACAAGACTCAGGGAAGCCTTTTTCAGGTCATATCTGAGAAATGGGCTTCATTTTATATTTCACTGTATGGAAGAAGAAGAAGAAGAAGAGGAAGAAGAAGAAGAGGAGGAGGAGGAGGAGGAGGAGGAGGAGGAGGAGGAGGAGGAGGAGGAGTTTGGATTTGATATCCCGCTTTTCACTACCCGAAGGAGTCTCAAAGCAGCTAACATTCTCCTTTCCCTTCCTCCCCCACAACAAACACTCTGTGAGGTGAGTGGGGCTGAGAGACTTCAAATAAGTGTGACTAGCCCAAGGTCACCTAGCAGCTGCATGGGGAGGAGTGGAGACACAAACCCGGTTCCCCAGATTATGAGTCTACCACACGGGATAGGCCTCTGTAGTGATTATCCCATCTTCAGGGGAACCACTCCAGACAAATCCATTTCCTACCCCTGCCAAGACCTGCCAATGGCATGAGGAGGGGAATCCCACCGCATTATGGTCTGGTTTCATGTCTTGAGCACTCCTAAAGACTATGGCTGGAAGAAACTGCCACTGGAAAGACAATCCCTTTGGTGAATGTAACAGGAAGCCCACGCTGAATTTGGGGCTACAAAAGCAGTAACTGTATTTTATCAACATCGTAGTTCCATTGTTTGGATTGATATTTTACTGCAATGTTCTTCTGGTAGACAAGAGTCACGCACACCCCACCCCCTACTTTTAGCCTCAATTCTTTAAACACACCAGAAAAAGCAAACTTCTCTTTAAAAAAAATAAAAAATGATTCACCAAGGAAAATATTACAATAACCCTTCTGTTTGATAGAATAGCACTTCCACTTGGCAGGTTGCATATACAATTTACTTGTAATAATAAACTCTTTCCCCAATAAGTGCAGTTGTGGCACCCCCTGCTATTAGCGGTGCTATTTCATGCACCTAATGATAGCTAAGCAATGGAAATAATAAGGCAATTTACAAATACTAAAACAAAATAACAGAAGTAGCTGCATTTCTCCACATCTGTAGGGTCTGTTCTGATCCATTTAGGTTTCTACTGAGTTCTGCTGAAGCATGAAAAGGGTTGTAAATCATATTTGACATACATCCCATGGGTCAGCCACCACTCTTCTAAGATAACTGAATGGAATGGGAATTGCCATGCGGGAGACAGACTGCACGAAAAGAAAGAGAAAGTGATGTACTGTATGGGCAGGAGAAACCCCTTCCTGTCACTGAAGGGCTGGGGGTGAGGAGAAGCAATTAGCAGCATTACAATTAAGCAGTGGCATTTTTACTTTTCCATCTTACAGCCTGACAGCCGACGGCGCTGCAGCGCCATACAGACGGTCCCGGGATCCTCCACTCACGGCTGCAGCCGTGAATGGAGGATCCTCTGTTCGCGGCTGTAGCAGCAATGGAGGGATCCCACCGTCGTCCGTACGGCGCTCGAGCGGTGCCGCCGGCAAACCGCTATGTACAGCGCATGTGCAGCGTCATTACGTACAGCACATGTGTGGGACGCCGCACATGCTCTGTACATAGTGGTTTGCCGCTGGCCCTGGGATCCTTTGCTTGCGGCTTCAGCCATGAACGGAGGATCCTCCACATGTGGATGCGGCAGTGCGATGTCTGCTACCACCCCCGTGAGCCCCCACAGGGTGCCTTCTTGTCACCCCCCCAGACATGGCACCTGGGGCGCATCGCCCCCACCCCCGTTGCGATGCCACTGAGAAGAGTATCAGTCTTTCCTATCAGCTGCCCTCCAGATGTTTTGGAATATAGTTCCCATCACCCCCAGCTATCACGGGCAATGGTCAGGGATAATGAGAGTTCTAGTTCAGCAACCCCTGGAGGGCACCAGGTTCAGGAAACTTGATATATGTTCATTCACATAATATTGCGCTTAGGAATGTTAGCACTGGCGGAAGTTTCAATCAATATCAGACATTATCATTTCTTATTTATAATCACGCTCAAGGGGCAGGGAACGGCAAGTTATGTATATATAAAATCGTATTTTTCCAGCTAGAAATTTGCCCACCATATACATGGCAATACATGCTTATCCCTTCTTTGGTCCTGTTTAGCTCCTGTGTTTCTTTGGTACAATACCCATCTCCATGGGCATGATCATTAGCCATACAGCATGAGTAGCTACAGTATGAAGCATTGGTGAATATGTAAACAAGGAATTTTTTTTTTAAGCAGGGTGAAAACTGCTCATGGTTCTTCAAAAACATTTTCAGCTGTTCCAAAATGCACATCACTTTGAAGGATCAGGCTTCCACCTGGGGGTACTTTTGACTTTGTCCCTAATGGAATCATATAGTGAAGTACATAACAGACCCTCCAAGTGTCCCAATTTTCCAGGGACATCCCCGATTTAGAGAAGCCGTCATGGTTTCTGATTTAATCCCGGCATGTCCAAAATGATAGATAATGAATTGGGGGGAAAAAAAGTTTAAATTAATGTTTGTTAAAAAAAAAAACCCCAGAAGCATTCTTATCAGGAATTCTAGGTACCAATATTCCAAAAGATCAGAAGAAACTCTTCATGTATGCTACCACGGCCGCCCGGATGCTGCTAGCCCAAAGATGCAAGGAAGAGTCAAAGATGAATGGCATATCAAGTTGATGGACTATGTTGAAATGGCAAAACGAACAGGGAAGCTCAGGAACCAAGAAGACAAGAAATTTAAAGAAGAATGGGAAAGGTTTATAATGTATATACAAAATTATTGCAAACAGGTTAAAAAGATAGCAGGGTTTTAAATGCACTTGTAATGTGATAGAAACTACAGATAATTTAGGAAGATGAAAATGTTAGAGAAGTATTGATATGCAGATGAAAACAGAATTAAGAGGACTCATGGATGGGATGGCGGGAAGTCAGGAGATTCAGAGGAATGTGTAAGATATTTTGATCTAACTTTATCATTATTATTTCTGAGAGAGAGAGAGAGAGAGAGAGAGAGGGAGAGAGAGAGAGAGAGAGAGAGATCCCGGCAAGTCCCACATTTCCTCAGGATGTCCCTGTTTTCATTGGAGAAATGTTGGAGGGTATGGAGTTATCTGACCCCTGAACCATCTGTATAGGGAAGTTTTTAAATGTTTAATGTTTTGTTATATTTTTGTACGCAGTTGTACCTCCGCTTACGTATCCCACCGCTTACGTAAACTTCGGGATATGTAAGCGGCAAATGAGGAAATATATTTCCGGGTTTTTGCTGCGCGCACATGCGCGGAAGCGGTCTCTCCGGTTGCGGAAACCTCGGGATCTGACCGGAGCTCTGGAATGGATCCCGTCTGCAACCGGAGGTACCACTGTATGTTGGAAGCTGCCCAGAGTGGCTGGGGCATGGGGCAACCCAGTAAGGTGAGTGGGGTATAAATAGTAAAATTATCATTATGGAACAGGGCATCCCTATTTTGATCTGAGAAATGTTGGAGCGTATGGCTTAGAGTTTGAGGAGTTAAAAGTTTTGGGACTAGTAAAGACAATTTGCTAGTATTTATAACTTCAGTTTGAGTAAAAACTGTACAGAAAATTCTTTCCAGTAGCACCTTAGAGACCAACTGAGTTTGTTCTTGGTATGAGCTTTCGTGTGCATGCACTCATACCAAGAACAAACTCAGTTGGTCTCCAAGGTGCTACTGGAAAGAATTTTCTATTTTGTTTCAACTGTACAGAAGACAGTAGTGTCCAGCGAATGTATTCCACCAGTACAATGATTTCTGCTTGTGCAGTGGAATTCTCTCCTCTCTCTCTCCCCACCCCAACACACCCTATGTTTTCCCCATATCTGCTCCAGAGGGTTGGGGGAAACTCCAGCATACATTTAGGGGGTGCATAGGGGCAGGGAGAGTACCATTGCACAGGTGACAGTCTTTCCAATGATGGAACACACTAGTTAATGCCAAGGGAGCTCAATGGAGCAGCAAACAAATATTCCAGCTTTATTCCACTGTTGTTCTCGTGTCCTAGGTTAATTTAAATACGCTGCCCAGATTTGCCAATCTGAGCTGCTGACTGTGGTATTGTTTAGGTAGTCAATTACACTAAGATGAAAATAAAGACACGAGGGAGGCCGTGATTATTCAGGGGCTGTTTTTCTCACTTTTAACAGACCTATCTCAACTATATTCCTCAAATTTACAACCAATTAAATAGGTTAACTGGGGACAATGCTTGTAAAAAACTAATCACCCTTCATTTCTGATAGTGTTTATACAATTTCAGGTTGTACTACAAATCTTAAAAAATTCCTGCTCTGCCCACATTTGGATGCAACTGATCTGTCAATGAAGCTGATTAGAACCGTCATTTTGACTTCATGAAATAAAAATTGGGCTCTTGGGCTTTATTTTTATTGCTGCTTTGCATTTGCACATGGGAAGTGGGGGGGGGGAAGAGGGGAAAAAAATCTTGATGCTTCAGAGTGGATTTGTATTGCTGGAAATGAATGCGGTGGAGAAAGATGAGGTAGCATGAAATCCTGACAGAAGTCCCAGATATCTGAATGTGATGATCTTCCACATTACGGTGCCAACTCCAGAAGCATATGATGAATGTGCTCTCATGTAGCAAGTCAGACATTTTGTGACACATGGTGCCAATTTTAAATGGATCGGAAGTGGTGTTCACCTGCTAGTTTGCTTTGGCTGCCTTCTCCTATTTAGATCAAGCTCTATCCATGTTCCCGACTCCACACTGACTCTAAATTGGGAAAGAAGAATGAAATAGCCCCATCTTTGACCAACAGCTACAAGAAAACTCCTCCGGTGTCTGGTCTGGCTCGGCATACGGCGCACTAAAGAAAATACGGCGCACTAAAGAAAACCTTTGAGATCCTTACAATGCCGCCCCTTGTTACGTGGCAGCTCTCCAGTCTAATACTACAGGCCCATTAGTATCAGGGTATCAGCAAAGCGGAAGATTTTTTTAATTTTTTCTTTTTTTTGATGAAGCGTTCATGCCGTTGTGGATGAAGGGTAATCGCCAATGTCATGACGTCACAGGGGGGCTATAATTGCCCATCAATCTGTAGGCTCTTTCCCTTGATCTGCAGGTTCTCATTACTGGCAATAATGTTGCTGGTGTAATCATGCATATACTTGGTATTCCTCTGGCCAGGATGAAGCTGTAGGAGCTAATGTATTCTGAGTCAGACCAACTGCCGCTCATGAAGGGGGGGGGAAGAGAGAGAGAGAGGGAGAGACTTGCTTGAGTAACCGTAATAATTGGAAAATTATTTTGATAGCCTGAAACAATCTAATATATTACAGAATTTTATTAAAATAATATCAAATCAAATTAACTGCTATTCCATAATGAATTAGGTAACAAGGTAGGCAGATATTAATCGGCCCTGGCTCCCAGGCAGGGGAGCCAGGAATTTATTAGCTCTCGCAGGTTGTATGAAGGCGAAGTCAGAAATCAGTATCACAGGCTGCGAAGGAAGCCCCTGAGACAGGCAGGCTCTTCTCTCCCCCTCTCTCTTTTACTTCCCTCCTAACTTCCACTTTATAATCCATCATTAAACACTTGTATTCCTTTTATGTAAGGCCTTTTGCATTTATTTTAATAAATTAATTGCTTTTCAATTTAATCGTTGTACAATTTAACAGTTGTATATATTTTGCGAGCAGATTATCTGAATGACCTGGGTGCTGATACTGGGCAATATTACTCTGCTGCCCACTTAGAACTAATCTCTAGGAAGATTACACCCCCACCCCCCCCACCCGCTGCCACCCCCCACCCCCACCCCCACCCCACCCCCCAGCTTGTTTGAATAGCAGGAAGAAGATGATTGCCAAGTTAAGTAGTGCGCCATTTAATGTGGAGATAAGCCATGCTTAGTATAGCAATAGAGGCCTGGAATGCAAGTTAACAGCACAAGCAAATGTTTTTTTTTTGACTTGGTGCTCATTGAGCTAGGGCAGACCTGTCCAACCGGTCGATCGCGGGTGTCCCTGGTCGATTGTGTGGGGGGGAAAAGAAAAAGAAAAAAGCTGAACAACTCTGGTCCCTCCCCCTCAATAAAGCTCAATAGCTATGTTCTTTTCCCCTCAAAAAAGCTCAGCAACCGTGGTCTCTTCCCCTCAAAAAGGCTGAGCAGCTATGTTCTTTCCCCCTCAAAAAAGCTCAACAACTTTGGCTCATCCTCCCCAAGAAACTCTGGTCGATCCAATGGGTATATCACTGCCAGTTTATTTATAGTGGGAATAGATTGCAGTCTCTTGGAAGCTGGACACTCCTGAGCTAGGGAATGCACAGAAGTTGCGTTATACCAGATCTGGCTATGTCTCTGTCCAGCCCCAAAACAAAATAGAAAATTCTTTCCAGTAGCACCTTAGAGACCAACTGAGTTTGTTCTTGGTATGAGCTTTCGTGTGCATGCACACTTCTTCAGATACACTGAAACGGAAGTCACCAGATCCTTAAATATAGTGGGGGAGTGGGGAGGGGTATTACTCAGAAGGGTGGTGGGAATGGGTGATCAGCTGATAGGTGTGGAAAACCTGTGTGGAAGACTCTTAACGGCTGCAATTAGTCTTGCAGGGAAAGGCAAGGGGTGAGATGGCTAAAGATAACTTTGTCATGTATAATGAGATAAGAATCCAATGACTTTGTTCAGACCAGGTTTCTCCATGGTTTTAAGTTTGGTGATTAGTTGCAATTCAGCCACTTCTCTTTCCAGTCTATTTCTGAAATTTCTTTGTATTAAGACAGCTACTTTGAGATCTTTTATAGAATGTCCTGGGAGATTGAAATGTTCTCCTACTGGTTTCTCTGTCTTGTGATTCCTGATTTATGCCCATTTATCCTTTGGCGTAGGGTTTGGCAATGTCCACCCCAGCATTGTGTACTCTGACCGGCAATGGCTTGCCAGAGTATCAGGCAAAGCTCTTTCCTGTCACCTGCTCAGGTTTTGATTGGAGATATCAGGGACTGAGCCTTCTGCACGCAATGCATGTGTTCTTGCATTGCACTGATCTATGATCCATAACATCCATTCTTGCTTTGTAGCAGTGGGGCTTACATTCCAGGTAAAGTGTGGAGAGATTGGAGTCGTGTTGCTGCGGGGTTTTGGTTGCTGAAGTTAGCACATTCTTTGTGTATCTGAGTGAACTGACAAGGAAACTTTGCAGCAATATCTGCGTAGCCATAAGCTGTCCAAATACAGCAATTGCACAGGTAGCTTTCTCATGTGTAGGGATGGGCAAACCTGTCCATTTTGGTTTCTCACAGTTTCTCATTTTTCCAACCTAAAGTTCAGCCCTCCACATCAGCTTGTGTGTGTTTTGATGTTCTAATGAAAATTCACCAGCATTTTAGAGTCTATTTCTCCAAATATAGATGTGTTTGGCCTAAGGTACATATTTTTGCAAAGCAATTTCACCAATATAAGGCATATTTTTTGTAACTTGTTTCCCCTGTCATACAGCATGTGTCTTCATGTCCCTTTCTCCCTAGTATATGTACACATTGTTGCACACATGGCTGGAGAGCTGCTTTGAAAAATTCAGAGAAGTGTGAATTTTTAAGGAGGGCTATGTTTTGGGGAGTGTGAATTTCATAGGTTTGCCTTTAAGTGTCAGCTGAATTGAACTCTCCCATCACTAATACTGAGAAATGTTTAACGCTTCTTTGTAAAATCTGTTTGAGGCAAATTTCACCTAAACAGACTTGATAAAGAGTTTGCCCAAAATGCCTTGAGAACCATAGCAGTCTTTATTCTTTATTCTTTTTCCTTTTTGTTTTTACTGCTTTCCACTCTAAGCATTTTTTAAAAGTGTCTTCCTAGAGAGAAAATTAACGCTGTGTATTTTCCACAGTTGAGTCTGATTAATTTCACAGATGCCACCTGTTCAAATCCCTATTTCTTAAATTTGTTTTTATTTTTTATTTGGTCAAAAGAAACATGCTCAGGTTCAATTTGCCAGCTTGGGAATCCAAGTTTCCTGTAGGAAACCTGCAATATTTTACATTGCACACTGTGAATCTGAATACAAAATTTATTAAAGCAAAAAAGATGGATTTGAAAATGTTAAAAACACTATTAATTTTAGGGTTATAGTCTTTAATTCATAAATTATATGGTACTTTAAATAAACTGTGGTTACTTATACAAATTTCCCATACAGAAACTGAAATGTTTATAGTTTGTAACCATAATATTTGTGGTATTTTTTCTTAATGTTTGAGGTGCTAATTTATCTAAAATGGGGCTAAACTGCTCAGGGATATATATCTGCTTTAGACAGAATGATATTTTGTTAAGGACTGTTGCTAGAGATCACCACAAAATTCTTCAACCAGAAACAAGCAAAACAATGTTTAATACGATAATGAGGTACTAAATTAGCTTATGGTATGCTTTTTCAGGAAATATCAAAATTAAAATCTCACAGGCGTGCTGCTGTGCTTTTCTTTTCTAAAGCATAAAGGAAACAACCAGTTTCTACACTACGGTATGCCAAACTGAAATTCTAGCTTATTTCCTAGAGAATGATTTTTGAGTAGTGGTCCATAAGAAAGCCTTCAGTGCAGAAACCAAATGTTTCTCAAAACCTGTTGTGTTTCTCTAAGACAGACCGTACAAAGAAGCCATGATATTAGTATATAATTTGGCATGTGAAAGAATAGGGGGAAAACAGAATGTGGAATTATTGAACTGAGGATTTATATTCAGTTAAACCTAAGGCAGGTTTAGGATAAAGTCACTTGGGGTGGTGGTGTTCTGGGAGTTATGTACGGTAAATATTTTTTATCATGGTGTCAACTGCGCTATGACAAAACCTTTAGCCTACTTTGGAAAACATTTAAACCAAATATATGGACATTCACGCTAAGCAGACAGAATTTTCTCAAAATGTATATGCAAAATTCCAACTTCTTTTCTTTGCCAATAATATTTTATTGTTTCTGTTGCCTTAGAATGATTCTGAGTAAGAAAACTTTAAGTAGGTTGGATATAAAATAATCATTGCCATAAACTGCAGAAATTCTGTCGAGAACATTTGGTTGTGCAGATTTCTCTCTAATCACTTGTGAACACTTTAGAAAGTTTTGAAATCAACAGCACTAGTTGCTTGTGTACTATTAGACTCAGAAACATTGAGGAATACCAGGACACATTCAACACCTTATTTGGAGCCACAAAGAGAATCTTATAGTTCTGACTATGGGTGCTGGTGAGCTAGGTTCCCTGTTCAATAAAACATAATAAAAAGTATGGGGAAAACCTGTGCTTCTACAAGGCAACATCAAAATATTGATCTTCATTCTAAGTATTTATGGAAACATAGATTACAATTTTTAGCAAAATCTATTCAAAGTCAACTGATTGTCTTGATCACTAAGAGTGAGTTTCCATTTCGTTGATGAAAACGTTGGGAGGGTTGGCATCCCAGAACAAGAAATACAGATGTATCTTATGTATTCCAGTCAACACCATGTTTATTCATGGAGCTAGCTCACCTGTGTGAATCACTCCTTTCTTACATATGAGACTATGTGCCTTGCCTGGTAGCACAGAAGACTGCAGAAGATGAGAAGTGGTTTTCCATTTGCTGCAATGGGTCAATCCATCTGAGGCCCATCAAAAGGCATGTCCCCCAACCCACACAAAAGACATTTGCTCTATCAACTCCCATTTCTTACAGTACTCTTCCCCACACCCCCTTAAGTACTCATTATCTTTAAAGCAATGGAATGGAAAGAAGCTTGTGTTAGAATAACTACAAGAGTTAATATTAGCTTTAGGTTGCTTTGCTTGTTAAAAGCTAACCTAAGCAGGGAGGGAGGAGAAAGAGGAGAAACTTTTGCGAAGTGAAGCCAAGTTATTTTAACTTTTTTTTTTGGCTTAAATTAATCAAGTGAGAATGATTGTTTTAAAGGACCGAAGAGTTCACCACGGCTCCAGAAAAAACATCAAGTACAAGAGCTTAGATTATGGCAGGAGACATGCAACAGCCCACGCATTAAGCTTGAAATCTGTGCTCACACCTGCCCTAACTCATTTTTTCCCCATTGCGTTTATTGAGATGACACGATGTCAGTAGAATTTTACAAACTTTATGACAAAATTGTGACAGATCTGCAATGGCAGAATGACTTATGGAAATGTTGGAGTGGTTTCTCAATCAAGTCTCTGGATAGTTTGTGATGCCATTGTCCTGTAGGTCACAAGTCAGACGCTACCAAGGAGACATCACTTGGGGCTCATCCAAAGCTTTGCCATCTGCTGGAAGCGGGGGAAGGGGGGGAGGGAGGGTGGGTGGGTGGGTGAGTTTTGAAATGTGAGTCCCGATGTCTTCAGATCCAGGCTACCGGCAGTTCCTATCACATTCTCAATTCTTCCTAGGTTTTTCTTTCCTTCGTTTAAACTGTAAACTTGAAAGGATTTGTTATCGTTGCAATGGGTTGCATCCAATTAAATCATACTCAAAGTTAGACCTATTGAAATCAATGGACCAAAGTTACTTGTGGCTAACTTAAACCCATTGATTTCAATGGGTCTGCTCTCTGAGCATGGCAACCCAGTGTATAGGCTTGGCTGAGCTGCCCAGAACAGAACAGACAATGCTGTGTGTACCATGTGACTTGCCCTGTGCCCCCTAAGCTAGCCTGCCCCCCTCATATACATTGGAGGAGGATGCCCTGTTGCCATTGCTTATGTCACACTCAACTGCCTGCTACTGCGCATACAGTGTTTAACAGTCCCATCTTGTAATTTGTCTGCAAAATATTTTAGGCCAGCCTTGAATGTATGGAATCAGTTATGCCATGCGCCAATGCCCTTTCTGTAATATGGGGAGTAGAATGACCTAACCAGCCTTGTGACAATGGACACACTAGAGATTGTCAAACGCCTTGTGTGCATGAATGACATATTCTGTCAAATGCCAGAACATTAGCAGTGGCGATGTTTCTATCGGTGGTTGCAAGAACCAATGATCCCTATTTTAAGTCTGAACAAATGCTTGTGTAACCTGAAGGCAGGCTGTCCAAATTGGGTATTGCTTTGTAACGAACTGATGGGTCTATGGACTGTAATAAAGATTGTATGTATGACATATTCTGTAATAATGTTCCATACATTAGCAAGCCAATATATCTGTTTGCCAAGCCCAACCAATTCACCCTGAATAAATGTGCCAGCATGGGCAGGAAAAATAGCATTAGGGAGGAACGGAAAGGTAACTGGCTTGTTTGAGGAACTCCCCAAATGTCTCATCCCTCCAAGAATAGCACTTTCAATGCAAAGGGCCATTCTGATGCCAGGTCCCAGTACACCAATCATCTCCTTCCACTGTCTTCTCTTATTTGCATAGCTGAGCATTCTGAGATCATAACGCCAACCTAGGGTGTATTTCACATCTCAAATATTCTTGCAATTTTGCGAGCATCTCACTCGCGGAGAAACATTGTTTAAGCTGGTGTTATGATAAGAAACCTCTAATAAGCACGATTGGCGGGAGGGCAAGTATTCAGTAAACATTCAAGAGTAATGGATGTGCAAATTATAGAAATAGCCCGAATAGTGATTTTCTGCCACAAGAGCTGTACAACTGAAAAATCTACAATATATTAGAATAGATCAAGATGCAAGAAGCAATAATTCCCCCCACAACCTACCACCTTGCCAGGATTTTCCCTTGAACTAGCAATAATTAATGGGGCTTGAGGAAGGGAAAAAGAAAAAAAAAGTATTCCACCCATTAACTAAGGCTCCAACATTGGCTGAGAATAATTGTAATATTGAATAATAATATATCACAGCAGATTAAGCCGTTTAATTTTTCTTCTAATGAAATATAGAGTCAAATTTGGAAAGCTGGTGGGGTGTGTGTGTGTGTCCATGTGACGGTATCCACATTTCTGTTCAGCTTTAACAGAGAGAGGATTCTCAACTTATCATGAACCTCGTTTTGTGATACTGCCAAGTTTCCTACATTCTCTCACTTAGTTTAGCTGTGAGGAGATTTAAACCATCACTTGTAGAAATTAATGCTTCCCATTCCCCCAAGAGTCTCTGATATATCAGGTAGTATGCACCCTTGTTTAATTTCCACCATCCTCCCATCTATAAAAGGTTGAGTAGGATTGCAGAAAAGTCTAGCGCATCCTTGGTGTAGAAAGCACATCATGTAATGCATTCGGTATCGCAGGATCAGCCGTTCTGTCTTTGCAACCCAACACCAGGTACAGAACCACAGATTCGGCTCTGAGATGGATTGTTTTATAGCAGACTGACCTGCCGGTCGATAAATCACCAGCAGGTCAGGGGGCAAGCTGACAAACTTACCCAAGATTTGCTGGTGAGATATGAGTGGGCTGAGAGAGGATGAGAACTTTTAGCTCTCTGTCACCCCCTCTCCTCTTTTGACCTTCCCATATCATACTTTTCCCTGCTCATGACCCCGTCAATGGCAGTTTCTTGTACCTTCTCCTGTCTTCTCCTTCCTGGGAACATAATTCAGTATTTGCCCACACGATCCATTTGTCTTCTCCAAGCAGATGCTAATTATTATGCTCCTCACAATGAAGAAGTGCTTTGAGCCCAACTAGACTTGGTAACCCACTGGGAAAATATGGGATATATGGATTTATGGGATTCAACCATTTTCAGGACAATTTGGGGGGAATGAACTAGGGCGCAATGGAATGGCTGAGGGTATCCTGGCTGATTTCATAGATCTATAATCAGAGCTTTTTGATTGATAGACTGCGGCATTGCATTGCATGTTAGCTAAATTGAGATGGTGGGCAGCCACCATAGGGTGGGAGCCAGGTTTTCCTCCCATTCCAAAGTGGCACTGCCCACCCAGAGCTAAAACAGCCACCCAGAGGCTCAAATGGACTTGGTGGGGAGTGACAGCATGGCCAGGTCAGTCTGGCCCTCAGCCAGTGTCCAATCTGGTTGACCACTGGCCCCAGGGCCAAGCCTGAATTCTTGTTATCGGGGCTGCCAAATTATTGTGCCGTCTGCATTTTGCAGAGAGGAGCGAATAAAATAGAGGCAAACCTGAAAGGTCTTTCAAACTTAGGCAAAAAAATGCAGGAGAGCCGGGCAGAGGTCCTGTAGGTCAAAACAGGGCCGCCAACAGCATGGCATCATGCAGGAAGCACCATGCTGTCTGCTTCAGCCACCCAGCTAATTGGAGAAGTCGCTCCGTCAAGAAAATGTTGAAAAACTGGAGAGCTGACTACTGTTCAAAGTGCTTGTTCAAAACTATTTTACGCTTGCAATTTGTTGTCCAGGTGCTCTTCTCCTGCAGGCTGGCGTAAGGATCCCTTTCCGTTTGAAGAACAGAAAAGTGATTAATGGGATGATTTCTCCCCTGGCATGCCACGAACCCTTTCACAATTTGGATGCGGTGGTCGGGGAAATGAATAGGAAATTCAGATGAGCCTTCACAAGCTCAGCATACCAGCCCAGGATAACATGACCGTGGCTGGTTTATATTTAATGACTATAACATTACGGTACTATTTGTTTATTTAAAGCTGAACTTCTGTGCTCAGTCAAACTTTAGACACATTATTTAAACATAAGTCAATTTGCCAATTGCGTAGCTATGGCTATTTCCTTCCATAAGTGGTTAATTATTAAAGAGAAATGTTTGTAAACAAGAGCTTTTCCTCTCAGTATTCATATTCTTCTCCTGCTCGCTCATACAGAGATGTCAAGGCACACCTCAGTTCACTGTGACTTAAACAATTCTTTTTCTGGTTTTGCTGGTTGTTGTAGCTTTGGCAAGGTCAGTAGACAAATGTCAGAAGGAATGGGTAACTTTTGTTTAGTGTGAAGCAGGAAAAAAACAACAACTCTCTTATCACAGGGTTGGGCAGAGTTACAGCGAACTGATTAAGTAACAATATACTGAGGCCTGGTAAAGTGTAATAAATAAATAAATGTCGAGAAGCGTTTTGTCTATTGTATAATCTTTTTCAGCACTGTTCACTTCTCTTGCTGTCAGTACCAACCCATTGGCAATATTACACCCCCCCTTTTTACCTTTAAGATACATGGCTTTTTGTAAATACTCATGCTTAGGAATCCTACTTTTAAAAAAATTCTTTGACTTCTACATTGTTTTCCATATATTGGCAATTTGCTGAAGTATCTGGGAAAGGAATAGTGAGACTGTGCTAATGCTTTTAATATTAACCTTTAAGCATGGTCTGAAATGAAATGAAAACATAACATTCGTATGTAAATCCAGCTACATTTCAACTTGTCCCTTTCATTCCATCTGGTTGCCCTCTTTTTGCGAGACAAAGAATAGCAGGTTATTAAGAATAATGTCTATATGTTAGGTGTGCATGTATATGTTGGACCGGGGAAGAAGGGGAAGATCTATTTCCCTTATTAAAGTCTATGGAATTTAATATGACTTAGCTCATCGACGGTACATTATGTCATTCTCCAGAGGATTATTCTGCTGCTCTGAATTTCTAGACCAGGGGTCCCCAAGCTAAGGCCCGGGGGCCGGATGCGGCCCAATCGCCTTCTAAATCTGGCCCATGGACGGTCTGGGAATAGGCGTGTTTTTACATGAGTAGAATGTGTCCTTTTATTTAAAATGCATCTCTGGATTATTTGCGGGGTCTGCCTGGTGTTTTTACATGAGCAGAATGTGTGCTTTTATTTAAAATGCATCTCTGGGTTATTTGTGGGGCATAGGAATTCGCTCATTATTTCCCCCCAAAAATACAGACCCCACAAGGTCTGAGGGACAGTGGACCAGCCCCCTGCTGAAAAAGTTTGCTGACCCCTGTTCTAGACCATGATTACAACATGCAAGGAAGTGATTTGAATGAAACTTTCTTGATCTTTCTAAGCTTTTTTTTTGGGGGGGGGGGGGAGGTCAGGCGAACCTATAGAAAAAACGCACCATTTTCACAACCCAAAAATGATCTCGGGGAATCAAGGTCAAAGATGGCTGCTCTCACATACTAGCTTATACTAAGTTTGCAGGGACCCTGTAGCCCTCCAGATGTTGTTGGACTGCATCTCCCATCCACCCAAGCCATCATGGACAATGGTCGGCGTGATATGAACAGAAAATCCATCAACATACGGATAGCCACAGTTTCCTCACCCCCTGCTTATAGCAAATTTTGAACGGGTTCAGTTGAGTTCATTTTTTTGTTTGGAAAAAATGTGGTGAACTGCTGAACGAGAAAGAGTTAACCATTTGTCCCTAATTTTCTTTCACGAATGTGTGATTATTAGTCTGAATTATCGCGAAGACACAATGTCTTTATTCGTCCTGTCAATTCTGTGTGGGGAAGAAGTCTAGATTAGCGATTCCTAGGGATCAGCAGCAGATTTGATGCAGGCAAGCAGGGGGACAGCTAACTTTTTGAACCTAAGATGGCTTTCCTGGGCAAGGGTGACAGTTGCTGTGTCTTTAGCCTGGATTTGAATTTGAATCCTATCTGCCAGAGCAGCCGATGCTGTGACTTGGCAATATAATACTGTAATAATCTTCGCGACACAAATGCCGGGCGTTTTTGTTGTACATCCTAAAAGAGATTTAGGTAATTAATGTTAAATTGATGATTTTTTTTTTAAACCACCCACCCCTCTCTCTCTAATACACACATAGGCCTACTGTACTAATTCGTAATCTGCAATAAATATGAGCAAAAATTCAGAGGACAATCTGCTTTAGGCTGTCTGGAAAAGATTTGGATCTGTATTAACAGCCGCCACCCAATCATATCAACTTGTATTCCTACACTTAAGAATAAGTTTCACTGGACTCAGTGGGGCTGACTGCTGAGCAATGTGCTTCAGAAAGTATTGCAAAAGACCACTTGCTTTCATTGTGGGTAGAGATGTCAGAGAATCATGGGGACTGGAAGGGAAATTGATGGTGTTGGCTTATTTGTCCCATGTCCAGAACAGAAATTAATTCAGCAAATCTGAAAATGATACCTCATGTATTACATCCCTCCTCCTGCATTTGCATTGCACTTCTTCTGCATTGAGATGAATGGGGTGGAATAATGTAACAACAGCACAATTTATATAGTTGTTTGTGCAAGTTATGTAATTATGCCATGGTGGACATAGCTTTTGGCAGAAGGCAAACTGCAGCAGATTGGAAACAGTGCTGCGTGCGAAGAATAAAGGGTGGAATGAAAAGCCTTGTTACACCTCTAATTGTGGGGATGTCTAGGGTGAATCTAAAGGGGGGCATCTATGTCTGTCTTCTAGCCCTTGTCAATTTTGCATGTGCTCATGTGTAAGTCCACTCCACCCAATTTCCGAGATACTTTTTTAAAAGACCCATATTAAGATTCATATTTAAATAAGTATCTACGTGCATATTTTATCTCAAAATACTTATTTAAATATGTGTTTTATCTCAAGGTACACAGTTCTAAATGTATTTTGTTCAGATATACGCATTTTGGTTCCCCACCACTCCATTAAAGGAACTGAAATGGGAAGGGGTGGACAACAATCCTAAAGGATTTAGGACTTTTAACCAGTTGAAGAGTTTGCAGTAAATTGTCTAATGAATTTGAGGAAGGGTCATAGCTCGAAGGGGAGGGTCTGGAGTTCAGTGATAAGAGTTTTGCATACAGGGTTTTAAACCCCCAAAGGCTGGGAAAGAACTCTGTCCGAAAATCTAGAAACTCTGGAGAGCCAGGAAGTGTATGCAATAATAAACTGAATGGTCTGACTCAGCAGTATTTTTGCTATATTGAAGGGTGTGTGAGATCACTTTGCAGTGCTTTTTATTTTTATGTTTTTTTAAAAAAAATATCATTATTATTATTATTAATTAAATTTATATACCGCCCTATACTAGGGGGTCTCAGGGTGGTTCACAGAATAAAACCACAAAATACCTAATAAAAATAAAAAAAACAACCTAATAGTGCCCCCTCCACAAACATCAACAACACACATACAAAAAGTACTTCCCACAGTTTAGAAGGCCACAGATTCCTGGAAAAAGGCGAATGTTTCTTCTTGGTGCTTAAGGATACATAATGAAGGCACCAGGTGAGCTTCTCTGGGGAGAGCGATCCGCAAGTGGGGAGCCACCACAGAAAAGGCCAATTCTCATGTTGCCTCTCGTGGAAGGTCTATTGATATGGGGAGAGCTGGTCCTTGAGGTACTTTAATCAACAGTTGCCACCACTAATTGATAGAAAGGACTTATTTAATATTTTATTTTTCAGCTGAAAGAGGTTCAGTAAACAAACAAGTCTTCATGGCACAGGGGGATGTTGCATCACCCAAGGTGTTTATATAATAATCTGAATATATTCCACTCACAAGTATTAGAGGCAAAATGCACCAATCCATCCAAGCACAAGTTCCTATCAGCACTATATCTAATTTTTTTCCCTTCTTCCCTTTATATGTTGTTGTAAGAGTGGCCTGTTTTCCATTTGTTCTCAGAAGCTATTGAGTGAACTGATTAGCTGTCTGCTAATCTAGTATATATTAGTTCTTTCATTTCGAGTTATCCTGTTGTAATGCTTATTTCGGCTGCCTTCCGTCTTATACTGCTTGTCTGCTACAAAAGAGTTCCATGCTGCATCTAAACCTAAATTCTTCCATCTCCTGTGTGTCAGATCTCGTCCTACATTCAACATATTCTTCTGTGGTTTGTAATTCTATGGTTTGCGTTAATAACTTTTAAAAGCACATCTCTGCCACCTCAGTCTTCGCTGGTATCTCTCTTTTATCAACTGGGACCAGGCCAAAAACTGGAGTTCGTTGATCTTTAAAATATTGATCTTAATCAGGTTTATGGTCAGGAAACTTTTCTTGCTATGTTTAGGAGCAAAGGGACATAGGAACCTGTCTTGTGCTGAGTCAGACCATCGGCATTGAGCTCAGTATTGTCTACAGTGATTGGTGGAGGCTCTCCAAGAGTTTAGGTAGGAGACTTTCCGATTACCTGCCTGGAGGTGCTCAGGATCAAATCAGGGACCGTCTGCATTCAAAGCAGGTGCTCCACAGCTGGACTACAGCCCATCCCCTCAAATTTAATACCACAACTGGCTATTAACTTTAAGTGGAAGCTCCTTGGGGCACGGACCTGTCTTTCCTGCATTTCCTACTTCTCAGTTTTATTATATAACACCTTTCCTGTTACGACACCTATTATTAATCGTGACCAACTGATCAAATACTTTTGTGATTCTTCCCGTCTTGCTCCAAGGCCTCTTGATTTTATGAGAAACAATGCATTGGGGTTGTTTTTGTATTTTTTTTAAATGTTAAAAGCTGCTATCATGTACTCATTTACCTGACATGACAAACCCCCTCCCCTCCCCGTATACCTCCTTGAATAAAAGATCCCTCTGTGCCAAAGAGGGATTGTCAAAGAGAACAGCTCTGGTTTACCTGGTCTCCCAGGACAACAGACTTGATGGCAGCCAAAGAGATCCAAATGCAGTCAAGCGTGACAGCCAACATCAAAGCGGGAATGCCACACCTTGATCCAGAGTTTGCTCTACCTGCCAGGGCAAACCTATTAACATGACCACCCTGAGAATTCAAAGGAACACACACACACACATATATACACGCATACAGTCCTACCCTTCAAGTCTTGAAACAACTTTTTTTATTTTTATTTTTATTTTTTTAAAAATCCCAGTCTAGACAGACTTTTCTTCAGAAATCACCTACACTGACCTAATTATTCAGATCATGGGCTTTAAGCTCTGCTCTTTCCAAAGACCCAAGAAGAATAGTTAATTTCACTTAATGGAATAATTGAATGTCATAATTACCTTCAACCCCCACCCCACCCCCTTTATTCCAACAATGTTTTAGCCAAGTTGCTGTCCCTCTTTGTAAATCTGTTAATAAATAGGCGGCTCAAACAATATGCTGGCTCCTTTATTGTTTCCTCACTTGGTTATTTGGACTAGCTTAGGCTGACAGGGTGTGTGTGTGTGTGTGTGCAAGTTTCTCTGATGACTGTTTTTGTCTGCAATTGCCTGGTGGGAGAAGGGGAGTAAGGCTTTTGTTTTCATCCGTGAATTCATTTGCCACAATTGGGAAAGCAGGGATAGTCCAGGTTGGTGTCTAGAGATACGTCTTGAATGGGCAGAAATGCCACTGTGGTCTTAAGTTTACCGGCCGGTCAATGCCAATCAGAAAATCTGACATTGCACTAGATTCACCTTTGAAGCGAATCAGGTCTGGATGTCGATGGGAGAGCACCTGGGAAGATCATGTATAGCTCCTTCCCCAAGCTTTATGGAGCAACAGTCGGATGGAGAGCTCAAGGAGAATGATTTAAAGCTGTGCTCTTCTGGGGGTTCTCCCAACTCCCTAGACAATTGTAGGGGAAGGCCAGTGGGAGGAGGATGGAGAACCTGCTGTCCAAGTGGAAGCCCATGTGCAGAGTCTTTCTTAGGTGATTCCTGCCCAACTCTCTTTTCACATTTGTACAGGTTTTATGCCTCTGACAATGAAGCTAGGACTAGCCATGGTTCTATTTTTAAAAATTATTATTGCTAAAACTGTCCCACCAGAGTGGTGACCTTGGGCTAGTCACACTTCTCTGAAGTCTCTCAGCCCCACTCACCTCACAGAGTGTTTGTTGTGGGGGAGGAAGGGAAAGGAGAATGTTAGCCGCTTTGAGACTCCTTCGGGTAGTGAAAAGCGGGATATCAAATCCAAACTCTTCTTCTTCTTCTTCTTCTTCTTCTTCTTCTTCTTCTTCTTCTTCTTCTTCTTCATCTCCTGCTTGGACTATTGCAATGTTCTTTACATGGGGCTACCTTTGAAGGTGACTTGGAAACTACAACTAATGCAGAATGCGGCAGCTAGACTGGTGACTGGGAGTGGCCGCCGAGACCACATAACACTGGTCCTGAAAGACCTACGTTGGTTCCCAGTATATTTCTGAGCACAATTCAAAGTGTTGGTGCTGACCTTTAAAGCCTTAAACGGCCTTGGCCCAGTATACCTGAAGGAGCGACTCCACCCCCATTGTTCTGCCCAGACACTGAGGTCCAGCTTTGAGGGCCTTCTGGTGGTTGCCTCCCTGAGAGAAGTGAAGTTACAGGGAACCAGGCAGAGGGCCTCCTCAGTGGTGGTGCCCACACTGTGGAACGCCCTCCCACCAGATGTCAAGGAAATAAACAACTACCTGACTTTTAGAAGACATCTGAAGGCAGCCCTGTTCAGGGAAATTTTTAATGTTTGATGTTTTATCATGGTTTTAATATTCTGTTGGGAGCTGCCCAGAGTGGCTGGGGAAACCCTGCCAGGTGGACGGGTGTAAATAAATAAATAAACTGTTGTTGTTGTTGTTGTTGTTGTTGTTGTTGTTGTTGCAACATACAGGGATTGGCCACCAGGTCAGCTGGCTTTGACAAACCAAGCCCAAGGAATAGTAGTCCTTCAGTATCAGGTGTAGTATACCTGAGTCTGAATGCCAATGGCCAGGGACAAACGGTGAGGGAGAGATGTTGCCTTTGTGTGCTCTTTCTAGAAGCATCTGGCTACCCACTGTTGGAAACAGGATACTGGTCTGCATTGACCCATTTGTCCAATGCAGCAATGCTCTTCTAATATGTTTGCTTTGGGAAATGCCAGCGCACTTGCGGAAGTCTCAGCAGGCCTCTTCTGAATTAAATTTTAAATGTTTGCCGAGAACACTTCTGTGCCGCCAGGTTCATGCAGACAATTAAGATTTTCATTTTTTTTAGCCAGCTGATTTGTTATCCTAGTTTTTTTTTTTATTTTGTATATGTAGCTACCGTATAATACTCTGGTGTTGTTGTCTTTTTTGTAAAATGAAATTGCATTTCGTTTTATGCCGTTTTAATTTTATTGTTTAATTTTGGTTGAGGTTATGTATGTTCTCACCCTGTGGCCTTCAGGTTATGAATGCTTCCAATCTATAAAATAAAGACATAGTTCGAAATCTCTGGCGAGCACCAGGTTGCGGAAGCTTGAGTTAGAGATTCCAAGCCAGTGTGATGTAGTGGTTAAGAGCGGTAGACTCGTTATCTGGGGAACCAGGTTCGTGTCTCCACTCCTCCACATGCAGCTGCTGGGTGACCTTGGGCTAGTCACACTTCTCTGAAGTCTCTCAGCCCCACTCACCTCACAGAGTGTTTGTTGTGGGGGAGGAAGGGAAAGGAGAATGTTAGCCGCTTTGAGACTCCTTCGGGTAGTGAAAAGCGGGATATCAAATCCAAACTCCTCCTCCTCCTCCTCCTCCTCCTCCTCCTCCTCCTCCTCCTCCTCCTCCTCCTCTTCTTCTTCTTCTTCTTCTTCTCCATTGTGTTTTATATGAAAATAAGCAGTGGAGTTCCATTAGTAAGTAGCAGTTTCCTCTCTTCCTGTAAGCCTATTACAGCAGTCCTGTAAATCGTGGAGCAGCATTTGTGCCCTTCCCCCTCCTTATGTTTTTCTCTAACAGCATGTGGGGTGAACCATATCATCACCATCCCTATGGGGAGTGCATAATCTGATTGACCCATATTCCTTTTTTCTAGCGTGAGATGCCCATTTTGAGACCCTCGCTCTTCTCTCCTCCCAATGCATTGCGAGGTTTCTCATATATACTGGCTAGCAAGACAAGCCTAAAACCTTGCATGATGGCAGAATAAGCAATCTCAAATCTGCTGTTTTATATATGTATATATCTCAGGCACCCCTCTGGACACATTTGCATAGAGCCCATGTTTGCTGCAGATTTCAAACATGAAGGCATGCCTAATGCTGTGAAGTCCCAGACTTATTCATTTCCTGACTTTAATGTGCTCATATGGCATGTAAAAGTTCTGAAAACAAGGCCTGAAAAGATCACAGGCCACGTTGTCAGCATCTGGGGCCACTTCCTTGCTGTTTGTGAAATGCAGAGACTTTTTCCTATGGAAGGTGCTGTATAAATGCCATGTATTATTACTATTAATATACAGGCAGAATTTTCACCAATATGAAATCGTAAGCCAAGAAGTAACACCCAAGACAAACCATATAGATAGGAGGGGAAACAACATTCCGCCCTCCCCAACCCCCTTCTAGTACTAAAAGATTACAAGAACATTTTTTTTTTAATGCATCACAGATACTTGGTTTTGGTTCCAAACCAAATATCCTTTTGGCAATGGGATTTCAGTGATTTCATCTGGGTAGGGAATTTAAATCTCTAAAAACTTTAAACCTATGTAGTATCTAAGACACATTATATTAGAAATTGTGTGTTTGTGTGTGTGTAATGCAAATTGTGCATAAATACATATGTGTGAGGGACAGAGCACTTCAGCTACTACAAAAGAGCACAGAAGGTGCGAAGGGAGCTATCCTGTATTTTCTAGCTAAAGAGGAAGCTCTGTGGTGGGCCCTTCCTTGAGGGATAAACTGGACCATCTGGAAATAATAAAATTAATTCCATCACCATGCATTGACGAGTGGTTTACAAAAGGCTGGAAGGCTTATCGGGGAAGAAGAATTAGGAAGGAAGGGTATCTGGCAAATATCAGAAAAGGGCAAGAGATACCATCCAGTAAGTGAACTACAGTAGATGGAACGATTTGAACACTTTAGAAAATGGATGTGGCACATTCCTCCTTGGGCTGCACCATGTCGGAATGCAGGTATAGGGTTCCCTGTTTGTTCGGATAGATGGGAGTGACTGGTACACAAGAACTTGAGCTCATGCTCTACCAGCCTGTTGATGGGGACTGGCCAGTCATCCTGGACAACACTTGTTAGTATTGGAAGAATTTAACTGGCTTCTGGTTCGTTTCCAAGGACATTCCAGAGTGCTCATGCTCACCTTTAAACTCTTATAGGATGATTTAGACCCTAGGTACCCGGTGCTCCCATGACGACCTGCCCAAACACTGATGTCATCTCTGGAAGCTCTCCTCCAGATGCTCCTGCCATCTGAGGTCAGGCAAGTCGCAACCTGAGATAAGCCTTCTGAGAGTTGGCAACCTGTTTCTAGAATGAATTTCCCAACCTTGTTATCCTTTTGGTACCAGGCAAAGTCCTCACTAGTCTCTCAGTTTTCTAGCTTCACAAACCACCCCAGAAGCTCTACTGGAGGACTCTCTCTCTCTCTCTCTCTCTCTCTCTCTCTTAAATAAATAACTAATTCTGGGTTGACAGAGCTTTGGATATACTGCTAGACAGCTAGTGATGCACTTGACCAGTTGTGAAAGTCATAGAGCAATCTATTTGAACTCATGCTCACCCTCCTACGGAAGAGTTCCAGTGGATTTATAAACTCCCCCTCCCCCCCCCCACAAAAAAGAGGGGAGGAAAAATGAAGCCCATGCCAAGGCATTTTAAATTGGACTTCACGAGAAAACTGAGATTTGATATTCTTGGATAATTACTAATGAGAGCACTTTCCCTTTAATTATCTTGTGGTCACCATTTCAAAGGTGATTAAAGCTGTTCTTTCCTAGATGCGGTTACCGATTTAATGCAAACCTGGTCTTTCTTGTGGTTTTTATCACAGCAATTAAATCTGGCTTGCTCACAGACTTTGTGTGGCATGAGGGATTTCACCAAGCAAAATGATTTTCCCCTTCAGGCAATGTTAAATTTAGGGAAAAATATAATTAATTATATCAGACAGGTATCTATTATACAATATGCACACATTCTTCACAGACTAGGGGGCCCATTTCAGAACAGAAATCTTCATTGCCTTCTTCTGCTCTGTGTTATACAGAAGCTGCCAAAGCCTGTCTTGACAAATCCTTATATGATTATTGTTTTCTGCAAAAAAAAGTCCTTTCCTCAAAAATTAGCTGTGTGGGGTAGGTAAGTGGGGGAACCATCTATGTTTGGCATGTAACTTCCTTTTTTCATTCCTTTGATTCTCTCTATGGCCTTCTTACAAGCTGGTGCCTATTCAAATGCTACTAACTCCTCTGTGGGGCCAGAGCCATCACCCTGAATGAACTGAGACTTTGGTCTAGACGTGCAACTGCATGGAATGGGAGAAGGCTTTGGTGGCAGAATGGACGACACCAATTCTGCCTGCCAATAGGAGATACCATTTCTGTATGCTCCCATTTTCCTTAGAAAGGCCCTTACCATCCCAACGTTTTAAAGTCAATTTGTAGCTGATGGTTTGCAAGTCACTGAGAGCCAGTGTGGTGTAGTGGTTAAGAGTGGTAGACTCATAATCTGGTGAACCGGCTTTGCTCCTCCACATGCAGCTGCTGGGTGACCTTGGGCTAGTCACACTTCTTTGAAGTCTCTCAGCCCCACTCACCTCACAGAGTGTTTGTTGTGGGGGACAAAGAGAAAGGAGAATGTTAGCCGCTTTGAGACTCCTTTGGGTAGTGATAAAGCGGGAAATCAAATCCAAACTCTTCTTCTTCTTCTTCTTCTTCTTCTTCTTCTTCTTCTTCTTCTTCTTCTTCTTCTTCTTCTATTAGAGGGTGAGAGCAGGGTTTTCCTTTGCACAATCATAGCCTGAATTTAGAAAAGTTTCATGGCTGAAGGCTTTATATCCTCTCATGTTCCTCCAGCCAGTGAATGCCAGAGTTGCGAGCATGTATGCAGGGATAGCTGAGGAACTTTCGTGTTCCCTGGGATTCAGTATGAACATCACCGATCAAGATCATCACTGAGTGGCAATGGCCCTCTAGGGACTCAGGCAGAGGCTTTTCTGAGATTCTGAAAAAGGGACCGCAGGGATGCAGCACATGCGCTCCCCCATTCAGCTGTGGCTCTTCCCTCGTGGTAGTTGATTCCCAGAAGTCATGGGTTGAGTCAATGCTTTAGAGACTTGACATGGTTACCGTTTTTTGTTTTTTTGTTTTTTAAAAAACATTTTCCTATTCTACTGTTCAAGCATCTTTCTGCCTTTGCTGAGGACTAGAACCATGTCTGTCTGTCTGTCTGTCTATCTATCTATCTATCTATCTATCTATCTATCTATCTATCTATCTGTCTCAAGCCATTCTACAGACAAATGTTTGTGGACTGCACAAAAGTGCTTTGGGCTGGTGGATATACAACTAGATATTTTCTTTTGTAATGGCTTAGGCTATACAGATAAATAATATTCCTAAAGAATTCATAAAATAGATATGGAAGGAAGACCCAGTGCGCGCACGATGTTATGCTCACATATGTGCACTTATGTTTATATTGTGAGTTATACATTGCAACTTATGTTGTGGTTTTAATTTTGTCTCATTGCTGCATTTTTTTATTGTGAGCCACCCTGGGTGAGACATCACCACCACCATCATAGAAATCATTTGGGAAGGTTAAAAAGTTTTCTTAACTCATTTCTCTCTGTCTCTCTCTCTCTCTCTCTCTCAAATCCACAAATTCTTGGAGGAGTCTTGGCAGGATTACAGCATTCAGAGCAGCGACTTTGTAAAATACGGGGTAGTAATCGCAAGGAAGCTGTGCAACATCCAGCTTTTTTCTGCTTGTCATATTTAATAACTAGACTATCATATCATATGATTCTCAGGTGCCAGATTCAAAGCCCTACCTCTCAACAATTTGGAGCTGTGACAAAAATAATATCGGCCAGGCAGTCTTGCGATTCGAGTGACCTTGGCCTTTGACCTAATCAGATCTTGTCAGCTCTTCACAGGGTCAACTTACACCTGTTTTCAGTATTTTAGTTTGGCTTTCTTTTTCTTTTTCTTTTAGCCTTAAGCATGAAAGGGCTGCAGGGGACAGACAGCGCTTCGAGGAAGTGGCAGAACTGCATTCTCTTCTCCTTTCGGTGCATTTTTAATTATGCAATATGTTCTTTTAGAAAATGCCTTTTATCTAATGCCTGATGAATATTTCTTTCTTATGTATGGAATACAAATCAACTCCATTGTCTCACTGACACTTTATATACATAGCTCAAATGGACCGCGTTGCTGTTGCTGATTTTACTGGGTCACACTTTAATTAGGACTATGGTTCCAAAACTCAGTGGGACCCAAATGTTGACATAGATCTCCATGTGAGCTGGGGCTCCTATGGATTCTTCATTGTTGATGCTTGTGGATGGCTTGATGCATACATCGAGGTCTCCAAGTGATCAGTGAATCTAGTGGGTCACTGCACAAATTGCTTAAGTGTCTGTGAAAACAGAAGAAGCCTGTTTGCCACATACTAAACTGGTTATTTTGCTGCAGAAGTATGAAACAGCAACAACAAAATGTTCACCTCTTTTTTTTTCAAGTTTTCTGTCCGACAATGAATTTCTGTAATTAAAAATACAGTAAATTATCTGTTACGGTGTTATGCATTTTTAAAAGATCCTGATGGCCTGATTCAGTCTCTCTCTCTGTGTGTGTTGCTTGTGTTGTCAAACTGAAGTATTTATATTTTGTTATTTATGGATTTAAGGTAATTTTTTTGCCACCCTTCAGTTATGTTTCCAGCACAATTTACAATGAAACAGTATAAATTTACAATGAAACAGTATAAATACAAAGGGTGGAAATCTTACTTGGTCCATCCACTAGTGGAACAAGCTTGATCAATGGAGTCCTTCTGCCATGTAAGGCCCTGCACACCTACAAAATCACTGCATCCAGAAACTGGTCTAATGCTTTCACGACCTCTCCTGATTCTGATATTATGGAGAAATTAAAGTTCCCAGGATTTTTGGGGGGAAGCCATGTGGTTTAAATGGGCTTTAAATGTATGGTTTGGATGTACCTACACCACCTCCTCCTCCTCCTCCTCCTCCTCCTTCTTCTTCTTCTTCTTCTTCTTCTTCTTCTTCTTCTTCTTCTTCTTCTTCTTCTTCTTCTTCTTCTATCACTCGTAGCTGAGTATGATTGTCTTCCATAAACACAGTTTTAACAGTGAGTCCGTAAGGGACTGTGGAGGCCAATTCTGGATCCACACATCCTTCCGCAGTGGGGACATAGGTTTCCGGGCGGGAGTTGATCATGGTGAGGGTTTGCCAAGCGTGCCTTCCTCTTAGCACGTTTCTCCCTTTCATCCTGAGTTTGAGGGTCTTCAAAGCCCATGACACCGTTGGTAAAGCCTGTTCTCCAATTGGGGTGCTCGCAGGCCAGTGTTTCCCATGTGTCAGTGTTTATACTACATTTTTTTTTTTTAAGATTTGCCGTGAGAGAGTCTTTAAACCTCTTTTGTTGACCACCAGCATTATGCTTTCCATTTTAAAGTTTGGAATAGAGTAACTGTAGTTGTTTGGAAGACAATAATCAGGCATCCACACAACATGACCAGTCCAACGATGTTGATGTTGAAGAATCATTGCTTTGACACTGATGTTCTTTGTTTCTTCCAGTACACTAGTGTTAGTTCTGTCTTCCCAAGTGATGTGTAATTTTTTTCGGAGACACCATTGATGGAATCTTTCGAGCAGCTGGAGATGGTGTTTATAAGTGGTCCACGTTACACAAACATACAGTAAGGTTGGTAGTACAATAGCTTTGTAAACAAGTGTCACGGAGACAAGCCTGGATCGGGAGAGGAGAGGGGGAGGAGGATCAGTGAGGGAAAGTAGCAAAACAGACAGGCAGGGGGAGGGGGCGAGGTATCGAGAACCGGGCCCATTAATCTCAACAGATACGTCCGACGATGATGACAGCAATCTCTTAGAGGTATCGCCAGAAGAAAGGGGGAGTGCTGACGTCAGTAATAAACAGGGGGAGGGGAGCAAAAGCGGGAAAAAGAGATTCACGCGTCACTTCCGGAACACCAGGGGGTTATTGTGCTGGAAAAGGCGCGTAACGGAAGATAGCAGTTAGGATGTTTGTTGTAATGGAATGCAGACGTGAATTATAGCTCTGTAATTAGTTAGGATAATAAAACGCTTTCAAAAGCGAGAAACGAGCCGGCTGTTATCTCACCGCAACACCAAAGGCAAGGTTGCCGTGACAACAAGCATTTTGGTTTCCCTGTGAATGCCACAGTCCTCCAACACTCTGCACTTCAATCAGGAGAAAGCTGCCCTTGCAGAGCTCAGGCGATGCTGGATTTCAATGTCTGGCCTTGTGGAAAGATAACTGCTGAGGTAGGAGAAGTGATCAACATTTTCCAATGTTACACCATTGAGTTGGATTTGTACCTACAACATATGTTGGCTGGACCCAAATCTGCAGGAGAAACTAAACCTCTATATCCAAGGAGACTTGCACCCAAATCTTCAGTTTTGAAAACGGGATGCTCTTCTATAGCATTTGTGTAAGAACTCACCCATTTCGAGGAGATGCTGTCTGTCACATTTCATATTCCAGATGCAAGTATTATAACGTTGATGTGAGGTTGTTGTTTTTTTTAGCCTACTAACTTTCTAAAACATTGGCGCTGTCTCAGCAGACTTGAATCATGTCAGAGTGAAGCGGTTAGGATTATGTTTCTCTTCTGAGTTCTTTTTTTTTAAAAAAATGTCTGCATTTGTTGATGCTTTCGTCTCCCCGTGTTTACCAATAAAAAACACTTTCTCTGGTTAAGTGCTTTAAATTGGTGTACTCTTGCACATCATGCAATAATACTCCCACATGCCTAGACATTTGAGTAATATTGCTAGTTTGAAGAGGAAGGGGGAATGCATGAGGTTGGGAAGACCCATTCTCAGAAGGGAAATTATGCAAAGACGCTCCCCCAGTAGAGTGGAATTATTGGGTGTGATGACAGATAAATAGCTCTGCAATCTAGCCTGGAGCAGCAGCTGCAAGGCAGAACTTGCTAGAACTTGTGTAAAAAAAAAAAAAAGTGGGTGGTCAGACTACCTTGGGTGATCAGGTCTGTGGCACCATCGTTGGGATTTCACCACCCACTGGTTGGATGAAGTAGATACACATTTGGGGAGGGTTATTTTAAGAAATCCTACAAACCTTTGAAACATCAGAATGTTGGGAAGCTGTAGCATGTGTAATTATAATATGACATAATGGCTAAAAGTGTTGCCTTAGTGTCTCTTTTATGCTTCTGTTTAAGGGGGGAAACACATTTATTTATTTATTTTATTGCTGATGATGCTTTTAAAAAAAACCAAATACACAGCATTGATTAATTTGGATGCATTTCATGGTAGAAATGTACAGCGGTATTGTTGCCATCACATCTCGGGTTACAGATGCTTCAGGTTACAGACTCCGCTAACCCAGAAATAGTACCTCAGGTTAAGAACTTTACCTCAGGATGAGAACAGAAATCGCCTGGCAAGGGAGGGGCTACAGCGGGACGCCCCATTAGCTAAAGTGGCACCTCAGGTTAAGAACAGTTTCAGGTTAAGAACGGACCTCCAGAACGAATTAAGTTCTTAACCCGAGGTACCACTGTATTGTGCCTGTTTTAAAGCTCTGCAAAAGAAAAAAGAAAAGAAAAATCCCACAGGCAGGCCCCTGACAATTTGAGACAGCATAAAAGATTAATGGGTCATTTTAGGCTTTCTAATGAGAATGAGGCTACATCTCGGACACAGGTCATAAAACTGGCTCAAGAATGACAACAGTGCATAATGACTGTGTTTCGCAGTCCCCCATTATCAGCCTAATAGGCAGGAAAAGATAGATTAGGATAGGTCTACAGATTCAGGCAACTCCTTCTCTATTAGTTGCAGATCCGTCCCTTAGCAGGCCTCCATTTTATAACACCTGCCCTTCTATTTAACGTGTTGTTTCAGGATTCCCACTTCCCCAAATCATAGGAAGTTCCAGGGGTAGCCTTTCATGTAGCATTGCAAGGAGATGGTATTGGTATCTTGCCAGGCTTGTGCTCGCTGTTTATTTAGAAAGAAAGAAAGAAAGAAAGAAAGAAAGAAAGAAAGAAAGAAAGAAAGAAAAGGGCAGAAGGTGTCAAGGGCGCTTCACAGCCAAATAAATGCCCAATACCTCTTATTGTCAAAGAGAACACTTACATTCACTTCTACAGCTCTGGGTACCTATAAACACCAATCTAGCATCTAGGCAGCTATTCCCAGGTCTGTGCTTAATGGAGCAGTTGCAGCAACAGTTTATGTACTTATCCACCATGGGCTGGGCACATGCAGCCAGAGACTGAGCCTGCATGGAAGCTTCCTCTGTTCATCTATTTTCAATCCGCTCCTGGTTCTGGGAGACAGTGGTTCAGGAGATGGTGGAGAACCACCTTGCCCTTCACTGGACTGCCCTGGCTCTTCCTTCTGACCCACCCTCCAGCTCTGAAGCTTCCCCTGCCTCTGACTCCTACCTCCTGGCTGATACAGTTCCCCACAAATCACTGACCCCACCTCCCAAGCCAGACTCCAGCCCTTCTTCCCCTGGTGCACACTCTTCAGCAGTGCCTTTTTCTGGGGGGCGCAGGGGTATGCGTATCCCTAAATATTTTGCGTTGCCCCAACCAACCAATGGACTGCTGCTGCATCATTCTCCCCGCTGGTGACTGGGGAAGGGAGTCTGGGATGGCCGCAGTGGAGGCAACAGTGTTGCTTCTCCTTCTCCTCCGGGCACTAGCAACCTACACTACACCACTGATTGTGGCTACCCTTCCTCCTTCTTTTCCCCATTAGAGTTCAAATGATTTCAAAAAACAATGTACACCAAGTCTGCTCCAAGGGCTGTAGCAATGAAAAAGGCAAATTCAGTGAGGAGAGTTAACAGGAAAGAGACTGAAAATAAAACATTATGCAGCGTTATGTAACATAGGCAAGCTTTTTATAACTTTTTTTTTTTTGCTAAAGGCAGCTCCCACTTTGAATCTGCCCCTATTACGATGTTTTAAGATTACTGCTGTAATATTATTGGTGCTCGTTTTTTTTCTTTCTTCAACAAAGTGGCTGTTGGAAAGTGAGCACAAAAAAAAGAAAAGACACAAAAATCCCTGCCAAAAATAAAACGGAATAAAAATAACTTTAGATTGCATCTGCATTTAGGAGGGTGTGATGTTCTGGCATAGTTGTCTTAATAAAAGGAGGGCAAAATAATATTATCAGCTGAATGGGGAAAGACTGCTGATTTTATAGCACTAATTTTTAAAAAACGGGCCTTGTCTGGAACACTGGCCCTTTAAGAGGCAGCAACCCAACTGGGCTGCTTGTGGTTCACTACCCTGCGAAGAACACTTACAGGAAAACGATGGTGTCCAGCTGGCAAGGCTGCTTTATAGCTGAACCAGTTGAGCCTGGTCGAGGACTGGCTGCAAAAGTGAACAGACGGCCTTACTGGAATCCTGGCCAGGGAAGAAACGTGGGCCAGGAATTTCAGGAGTGGAAATATGGCCTTTAGTGTAATCCTAGTACCGAAGAGCTGGTGGAAAGTCCGATTCAAGAGCACAGCAAATCACATTCCTGGAGGTTCTTCCTTTTGACATAATTTAATGCCTTCCACCACCACCCCTCCACATTCTCATTTCATGACAATTATCCTGTTGCCTTTTTAGCGCCGTCTCTGTTGGTTTTCTTTGCTTCTCCAGTGTCCCGGTGGTCTCTTTACAGTTCCTACCAGGGCAGGTAGTCTTCCATCTTGTCGGATCTACTTTGCGTGTGTGTTTAAAAACTAGGACCCCCGTGGTCTACCAACCAGGGCTAGGTGCAGAAGAGATATGGCTAGAATGAAAGGACAGGGTGCCTCTGAGCATGTTCTGAGCCTGGGAATTTGTTCTCCAAACCAGAACTGAGCCCACAGACCCTGCCCTCCAAAGACCACTCCTGATTAGCCATTTCTTCTTCTTCTTCTTCTTCTTCTTCTTCTTCTTCTTCTTCTTCTTCTTCTTCTTCATTTCAACAGCCTCGCTTCGTTTTCCTGTTGCTATTGTTAAACACACTATGCAGCTGCAAATGAAATATTTTAAGTGTGTTTTAGCTGCAATATACAATGTGACATTAGACATTTTTATAGGTGCGTAGATTCTATATTGGATGTCCCAAACGCTTGCTGACCTACTCCAAATCAGCCAGAGATCTACCAATAGATTCCAGTCTACCATCTGCCCACCCCATGGTTTTAATAACGAGCATATTTAAGTGGTAAAGCATTTTTTCGTAACTTTACAGAGTTCATTTATGGAGGAGATGGCTACTGATGGCTACTAGCAATGATGGCTATCCCCTGCCTCTGCTATCAGAGGCTGGATACTGAACTAAATGGGCCATTGAGCCACCAGGCTATTCTTATGTTCTAACGTGTAGCCCTCAAACAAGGTGCAAAAGCAGTCAGCAATATTTAGCATTCTTGTTTCCCGTTGGCACCTGTCTGTCTCAAGAGACAATCATGTGAGCCTCCGGGGGTGAAGTCAAACCGCTGGATAATCACAGCGCCTGCTGTGGCTGCAGAGAACGAAAAATTGCAACTGCTGCCTGTGGCAGTTCGCTCAACCTGCACAGGTCCCCCAGATGTTTAACGGTCCGTTGATACCTGCACTCACCACTTTTCAAAACTCTCAGAGATTTTAGGACTCTCTCCTGCAGGTGGGGTTTCAATAGGGCCTGGTTCCCCTTGCAGGTCCCCACTTTCCTCTTCAGCACTTTCTATAGGTGATTCCCTCACCGGGTTCTTAGTCTTTTTGGGTGGCATATTCTTAAAAATAGGAGTTTGAAAGTCTATTAAAGAAAAGAACGTTTTTCTCTGTCTGTTTTCTGGGCTAGGTTCTCCAAGTCTATGGTCTCAAAGTCACGCCTAAGGTTCTTTCTCTAACCTTTTCCAGCGTACTTTCCCCCGACCACAACTTAAACCTTTCTGCCAGAATAACTTTTGAGATCACCAGTTCTTAATTCTTTCTCAGCCTCATGGTGATCAAGAGTCTCCACAATTACACCCTAGGACGGGATAATATCCTTTCCAGATTTATCCTCTCCCCCTTCCAGGTGTATTGCTCCTCTCTTTCCAGTCACTGGACTTTTTGATCCCACCGCTGAGCCACCACTTGTGGCGGTTCGCTCAACCTGCACAGTCCCCCAGACGTTTAACGGTCCGTTGATACCTGCACTCACCACTTTATTAATTAACCGCTGCCACCAACCAGTCTGTCTGGTATTTACTTCACTCAGTTCAGTCAAGGAGAATATTGGAACAAAAACTGTTTTATTTGAAGTTTGGTACATAAGCATGTGGTTTCTGAATAACCAGTACTTTCTTGGTTGTGTTCTTGTTAACAACAGTGCCCAACGATTTCTCCCACCCCTGTTCCTACTCCTTCCCTTGCCACCCTCCTTCCAACCTCTCAATACCCACAACAAGCCCCCTAGACAAAGACAAAAGACAAGCCTAAAGACTAAAGAACCAAAGAACTCTCTTCCTTCCCTGGGAGGGGTTTATATAGCCCACATAACTCCGCCCCCTAAAGGTTCTTTCCTGGTTATTCCTTTTAACTCCTTCTATGCCATTCCTAAGTTTGGGTGATCGCCACACTGCCCATGGCATTGTTTTTGTTGTGTTACCAGAACCAAAGAGGCCTCTCCCAGGCACAAGTTTGGGCAGTGTGAAGGGAGGTCCTGGGCTGCCCAGATAAAAAGACCCTCCTCTCAGCCTCGCTGACGTGGTCAAAAGGAAAGCAGAGCAATACATTTGGCACCAGCTTGGCTGCAGGAGTTGCTGGAATGAGGCGTAGAAGGTGCCATCCAACCAGATTTCTGTAGGGTTTATTCCTTAGCCTTTTATTCTCCCGAAGATGTCTCACAAGGCAGTGGTATGTTTTGAGGTTTTGTGGAAATTTAAGAAATAGATCCTCAAAGAGGATTTTCAAAATTTGAAAAATTCAGACTTGTTCGGACTTCTAATTCTGAAATAGTGCAGTCTTTGAAAATGCCACACAATTTAATTATTAAGCTCTGTTTTGGACTACCGGCAATCATTGCCAGGATTGGCACAATGCCTACGTAGCTTTCAGGTGTTAGGCAACAATGCACCAGAGTGTCTGACCCTTGGGGGGGGGAGTCACCCTTAGATGACCTATTGGGTCCATTCCAGTGCTCAGATGCTGCGATTTCGTTAGTAGTAAATCACACCAGTGTAAATCTGAGACGTGAGAGCAGGGCAGTGAAACAAAAGATTCCCACCTTTGCAACTTCCGCTGCGAGTTCATTCATTCCCCTTCCACGGGTTGTAATGATATGGGTAAGTACAGTGAGAAGCAGAGGGCCTGGTATTTTTTTTTTTTTTTTTTTTTTTTGAGTCTGATTGCTAGCCACAACCTGCTGACAGTGGAATTAGAAACAGCCTGCACACACTGCTTGCTATTTGGCTGACAAAATACTAACAGAGCAAATTATAGGTTGTTATTCTTTTGCAACATGGCCCTCAGGAATTTGTCTTTTGCAATGTAGTCTACCGGCCCCCGAGTCTCTTGAGGGGCTGGGCATTGGTCAGTGTTAGGCTGAGCGAAAGCAAACGAAGGAGGGCAGGGAGGGAACTTTGTCTCTTCCATGACAGCTGGGTACTTAGTTTGGCATTTCCCTGCAGTGCTTGGTCATTAGGATGATCGCTACCTCTCAGCTCAGCATCCCTACCTGCTGGGGCTGCTGCTTGACGAAACTGGGGCTCTGGCTTAGGAAACTGGGCTACTTGCTGTCGGCAGGGGTGGTGTGTGTGTGTGTGTGTGTGTGTGTGTGTGTTTTACAGTTCATCAGAACCCTTGTACTGCATATTCTGTGAGCCAACGTCAGCCCTCAAGATTAAAGCAACGGCTTTGGGAAGAAATACCCCTCGCGTAGTTTTATTCTGTTAGTTCTGCTTAGCAGAACACCCAGAAAGGCAGCACAGCAAAACCGAACCAAAACTATTCATCCACATCTGTCTACAGTATTGGCAGAGTTAAAGACAAAGTTGGGAAGTATCAAATGAAAGCACAAAATATGTAGAATCCAGAATGCAAACAAAGGCACCAAAGGACTAACTGAACCTGTCACATACTGTAATATCTGGCTATGTTAACATCTTCCTATAATAATAATAATAATAATAATAATAATAATAATAATAATAATAATAATAATAATAATAAATTTTATTTTATTATTTATACCCTGCCCATCTGGCTGGATTGCTTCAGCCACTCTGGGCAGCTTCCAACACATATAAAAGCATAATAAAACATCAAACTTTAAAATTTTTATATTTACACCAGCAACCTTCGGATTCTCTCCACTTCAGTGGTTATAAGAACTTTACTTTTATTTAGATCTGAACTATGCCTTCTGGTTGGGTAAAAGGCAGAAGAGAAGGGAGGTGGATGTTAAGTTTGGCATTTCCCCTCTTTTCATTATTATTATTAAAAAAACAACAACAAACCCACAACCCACATATAGGTAAACCATAAAAAAGTGGGTGCGTCAATTTACTCCCCTGAAATTAGATCATTTCAAGAACAAAAATTAAGTAAATGTAACTGTTATGTACTGAGTTGAATAGGATCCAAAATGCAGCAGTCTGATTGGTTTAAGAAAAATACGTAGGCGGCCAGCATACCTTGAGGACTATGAATGCAACCTCCCAGGCAGGACTGGCACTTAGAGGGGAGGGGTGTTATGTACTGAGTTGAATAGGATCCAAAATGCAGCAGTCTGATTGGTCCTAGAACAATAGGATTCAGAATGCAGCAGTCTGATTTGTCCTAGAACAATAGGATCCAGAATGCAGCAGTCTGATTGGTCCGCAGGAGCCACCCAATCCAGCTCCAGGTGGAAGTGAATCCGCAACCCAATTGGCATACAGGAGTATCCCGGAATTAGCCAATCACGTGGGGCCCATTGTGTAAATAGTGTATATAAAGCAGACGTTTTGGGGGAACTGCATTCCTCACTACTTTGAGCTGAATAAAGAGCATGAAATTCACACTGGACTCCGAGTATATTTCAGTAACCTTTGACAACTCTATGGATGCTGCCAGCAAGAGTTCTGGCTTCAGCTGATTAAAATGAAAGAAGCTATTATTTATTTTATGCATAACCCGTCCTTGCTCCAAGGAGTTTGGGGGCAGTGTGGGTGCCCACCTTTTTACCCTCACAACTTTGTGTGGTAGACTGGGCTGAAACAGAGCTTGTTCCAAGGTCACCTTGTGAGTTTTATAGCTGGGCAGATATTTCAATCTGGGTGTCCCCAGTCCTGATCTGACTGTACAAATGCACACAATCTGTGAATGTATGCTTATGTTATTTTTAAAAATAAAAATGCAATGTAGGGAAGGAGATAAAAACCACCCCACATCTGTTTAGACCCTGTTGTTGTTGTTGTTGTTGTTGTTGTTGTTGTTGTTGTTGTTGTTGTTGTTGTTGTTGTTTTCAATCAGCCAAAGGCAAAAAAGAAGAAGAAAAATGTCTAACTGTATTTCTGGAAGAAAAGAAATCAAGTTGAGATTGTAATGTATTCCTTCTCATTCATGTCCTTTCCCCCCCTGCTCCCATTCCACACCTCCTAGAACAGGCACTCCATGCGGCAATTGTGTAAAGGTAAATGAAGGAAAGAGCTGTCAGCCAATACATTATAGAAACATATTACGCCGATAGGCTGTTAACGTCCATTCTATCACAAAAAGTTACAAGATGACAGCAGCCGACTCATCCTAAAGCTGGAAGAAGAGCGCAAGCTGAAAATGTTAATTTTCAGCTATCTTGAAAACCATAGGTGGTCTTGGCATGGAAAGAATATAGTTCCTCCAAATATGAATCTCTATGGCATAGCAGGAGGCAGGTCTAACCAGCACTGTCACCATATGTGTTTGGGATTTCTCACACCATAATTAATATTCATTCTGCAGAAATGAATAATTTAATGCAACTTCTTGCACTCAGAGATACAACCAAATGGGCACACCAGGAGAAATATATTGCTGTGCTGAGTTGTTGGTGTGTTTTTTTCTAATCTGGATCAGGAAAACTAGATCAGCTCCTAATAATCAGGACACAACTTTTGAGCAAAAGGAGCACAGATGAAACACAATGAAGAAGACCCGTTTCTAGTGGTAAAAAATGAGCAGCATTTCTCAAGGGGGTAGACTCCCCCACCTTTGATGTTAAGTATGGGGGCATACTCTTGGGGCCAGCGGCGTTTTCGTTGCATTGGTGAGGAATTCAGCTGTGCTGTTATTTTGGATATATTCCTATCAACTTGATTCCTGCAAATCTCCAAGTGGCATATCAAGTAGAAGCTTGAGATTATGTTATGTTTATAACTTTGGTCATGTCTTCCCACCCATTTTCTGTATACGGGGTCAAAAAGAAATCTCACCCCAAAATTGTGTACAGTGGTACCTTGAGTTAAGAACTTAATTCATTCTGGAGATCCGTTCTTAACCTGAAACTGTTCTTAACCTGAGGTAGCACTTTAGCTAATGGGGCCTCCCGCTGCTGCCACACTGCTGCAGCGCGATTTCTGTTCTCATCCTGAAGTTCTTAACCCGAGGTACTATTTCTGGGTTAGCGGAGTCTTGTCAAGTAGATGCCTGAAGCGTCTGTAACCCGAGGTACCACTGTAAATGGAGGGACACAGGTTTTGGTGTGAAATTCTCATGTGTGCTGGGATATGACACTTAACTTAATTAACTTAATTAAGTGTGGAGGTGGCCTGAGAGTGTGTGTTCATCCCCCACCCCAAATTCAGGACCCAGTGCTTTTTTCTGGGGGGATGCAGGGGTACACATACCCCTAAACATTTTGTGAATCTTTGAATCATTTACTGTATTTATTTTTCCTGATTTGAACTATAAAATGGTGATTTTCTTGAGTCAAAATGAGAGTACCCCCAAACATTTTTTTAAAGAAAAAAAAACACAACAATGTCACGACCTCTGTCTGGGTACTCATTCATTCATTCAGCACGTTCATTCCTTCAAATCTGTTCTAGGGCTTCCTCCAACCCTCCAGTGCAGATCTGAGGAGGTCATTCCACAAGAGGAAATCCTCATACTGACGTGACATGTTAATTGGCTACTACCTCATGTTTACATTTTGACTCGCTCTCGTCAATGAGTCCTACACCATTGCAAAGAACCATGGTAGCTACAATAACAGGGGAATTTTTACTGCAATAACTGAAAGGCACAATGTATAATGCAAGTGTAAATTTAACGAGCCACCAGAACTTCTATCATAGCTAATCCAAGTAGATGCCTTCATTTAGCATTAAGTAACTCTGAACAGTCATGGTAGCATCCTCCAGCAAGAATCTTCCCCTGGTAATTGGATTAAAGTATAAATGTATATTTCCTGGGAAATGTCTCAATCATTTCATCTGAGGGGTACCTCAGTCAGCTGGCTGGAAATTCTGATTGGACAGAGGCCCCTGGTAACCTCCCAGCCACTCTCTGATGTACTGACATGTCTGTGGTGTGTCAGTACTTGAATTAATTAGCATTTAGTGCCTCTTCCATCCAGCCCTTTCTTTAACAAGCCAGTGTGGTGTAGTGGTTTAGAGCGGTAGACTCGTAATCTGGTGAACCGGGTTCGCGTCTCCACTCCTCCACATGCAGCTGCTGGGTGACCTTGGGCTAGTCACACTTCTCTGAAGTCTCTCAGCCCCACTCACCTCACAGAGTGTTTGTTGTGGGGGAGGAAGGGAAAGGAGAATGTTAGCCGCTTTGAGACTCCTTTGGGTAGTGATAAAGTGGGATATCAAATCCAAACTCTCTAACTCTCTCTCTCTCACACACACACACCTTTTGTGTTATAGCTTATGCCCATCAGGAAGTTGCTTTGTTATAACTGGCCAACCCTCAAATGTCACACTTCTCTGCATCAGTCCCCTTCAAGCCTGCTCTGACGTTTTGGAAGACTGTGGGAGCCATCCTACTTTTTCAGCCTAGGTAGCTTTTGAATTATGGTGCTGGAGGAGACTCTTGAGAGTCCCATGGACTGCAAGAAGATCAAACCTATCCATTCTTAAGGAAATCAGCCCTGAGTTCTCACTGGAAGGACAGATCCTGAAGTTGAGGGTCCAATACTTTGGCCACCTCATGAGAAGAGAAGGCTCCCTGGAAAAGACCCTGATGTTGGGAAAGATTGAGGGCACAAGGAGAAGGGGACGACAGAGGACGAGATGGTTGGACAGTGTTCTCAAAGCTGCTAACATGAGTTTGACCAAACTGTGGGAGGCAGTGGAAGACAGGAGTGCCTGGTGTGCTCTGGTCCATGGGGTCACGAAGAGTCAGACACAACTAAACGACTAAACAACAAGTTTCTTACTCTTCCCTGCTTTCCTCATCCCAGTTCCTTAGCCACCTCTGTTGTTTTTCTCTGATTAGGCAAGGCCCCAGCAAGGAGCACAATCCAGTGTTATCTCCAAAGGACACACCCTCCTCCCCACTTATTTTTTAGTCTTATTGGCAGGGCTCCAAGGAACTCAGGTTTGTCAGTGGCCTTAGATAAGGGGCAACCCATGAAGACTTGCCTGCTTTCAGTCAGCAGATCATAGCCTGAGCCTGCTGGGCTCCCCTTCAGAAGACAAAAGGCAACTAAATGTTTGTGCCTGCTGAAAGGACCCAGCACTCAGTTTCAAACCGGTGCTGAAGAAAGCTCAGACTCAGCCATAACCTTGCACCTGCAGGTTACGATGCAACTCAGGAAACCACATCTTTGCCCCTTCCTTCCTTGGAACAGGTAGTTATTTGCACCATGCTCCTTCTTGTCTCTTTTCTGGCATTTCCCTAATCTTGCTGTTGATCTCTCAGGTTACTCCAAGCCCTCTCATTTGCACTTGAGCTTTCCCCCCTGGTGTGTCTAGACCTCCACTGTTGTTGCGCCTGGTTAATGCCCCCCCCCCCCCGTTCACTCCACATAAAGCCAGCCCTCCAACTTTCTCTACCTCTGCTGTAAAAACTGTTAAGCTTAGGGTCCAGGCAGCATGGGTTTTTTGAGTAGCCCGTTTAACGTGTAACAACTAACCATCTCTCTGTTTTCTATTTCTGTGCAGCTGCAAAGCCATTTTACTTATTGCCTGCCATTTTGTGTAAATACACATTTGCATTAATTAAGATTGGCAATTGTTGGTGCTTCCACATTTCCCCAAATAAACAAGGCAATATTGGTATTTACAGAGTAATTGCATCCATTCCAATACTGTCTGTAGCATGCAATCATCTCCAGCAAGGATTCCCCATATAGTTTTGTCTGCAAACATGCCTGCAGAATGCGTCCGTGTTTCTAAGATACATGGGCAGATCTGGTACTACAGGGGAGAACATTACATTATGGGATTCTACCATAGGCTTTCCAGGAGGCAGGGAAAGTTGAGGAGCCCATCTGTGGAGCACCTGGAGTCTTCTTCAGCATCTTTTATATGGAAGTAACCTGCCTCTGACAGTCCAGATTTCATGTTCACAGAATATCACCACCCTTTTATGCCACTTCTGAAATAATTGCACTGGCTGTCAATTAGGTACCAGGCTAGGTTCAAGACTCAGACAAAGCCACATGCATCTTGAGACCTGGATACCTAAACGGTCAACTCATTCTCTACTCACTCATTTGATCACTGTGTTTTTCAGGAGAGGGACTCCTGCGGATGCCATCCTATAAGGCTTTTAGTCTTCTCAACTGAAATCTTTCTCCCAGTTGGTATCTCTATTAGATCTGAATTGATTTTATAGATGTGCTGGTGTTGTTTCAAAACAAACACACATGCACAAACACAGTTTTCATATGTGTAATTGCTTCAATTTTTTGTGTATGGGACTGTTTTATATACACTTTTTAATATATTGTAAATTGCTTTGGGGTGCCACATGGGAACCGACTGAAAACTGTAATAATGCTGTGCACATATATCTTTTGATGTGTGTGTGTGTGTGTGTGTGTGTGCCAATTAAACCAATACACTTAGACTGAAGTTTATATTTAGTTCCTCTGCAGTTCAGCTGGCCAAGTTAGTTTAAAACTAAGTAGCTTGCTGCAAAATAGACCACTGGAACTGTTCCCTCGCCATCTCTGATATTTGATTATGTTAGCCAGTTACACACACACACACACACACACACACACACACACACAAATGCTGGGTAGCATAGTGTAACTAGGGTGATGGGGGGAGGACATTGCCATTCTGCAAGGTCTCCGGTTTTCTGTTCTGACTCCTGCAAATGAAGCTGCAGGCTGTTCTGTCTGTCCCTGGTTTCCTGTGTCTGGATTGGTTTGAGGTCGAGAGTGGTTTCCTGTTTCTTTGAAGCTCAGGGTTAGTTTAATTGAAAAGATATGTCTTGCAAATATGTGTCCAGTATGGTTTAAAAAAGAGGAGTCCAGCGTTTGGTGCTGATAGCTGCTAACTAAACAGAGAAAGCTCTGAAGGATAATTAATTAAAGGAAATGACTGAGTTAATGTCTGAGAGGTGATCTACAACATTCCTCTGTTTCTCCTGAGATGGTTGGGATGGATTATTGGCCCTTAGTAAGAAGTTAGGGACAAATAGGGGAAATTAATGGGGGCAAAATATAGTACTGACTCTTCCCTGTTGTTTGCTTGCAGTTTGGTGTATACCAGGCTTCCTCAGTCTCGGCCCTCCAGATGTTTTTGGCCTGCAACTCCCATGATCCCTAGCTAGCAGGACCAGTGGTCAGGGATGATGGGAATTGTAGTTTCAAAACATCTGGAGGGCCGAGGTTGAGGAAGCCTGGTGTATACTGTATGAATGCAAAGGGAATGATGCACAGGTGTGTGCATTGAGAGTACATGTTCTTTGACACAAGAGAGCTATCAACAGGGCCAGCCCTACCATTAGGGAGAGTGAGGTGGCTGCCTAAGGCATCTGATGCTGGAGGAGGAGGAGGAGTGCCAGTAAGGCGTTGGAGAACAGCACTATGTGTTGTTAGCTAAATATTGGGAGATTCAGGATCAATGAAAGGAAGCACTTTTTCCAGGAAACCATTAATGAGTACCCTGGGTTTGGTCAGTCAACCAGCTACAAATCCACCTAACAGTTACCTCGTTCAACCCACATTTTGACCAGCTTCTTCACGAGAATATCATGGGGGACTTAATGTTCTAACATTATTTTCCTCGGGCAGCCAAACATCTTGTGCCAGCCCTACCCATCAAGTTTATATCCAAGTTGACATCATAATTACTGTGGAAGAAAGGTAGGTGCTAAGACTGTTTAGATGCAAAGAAGTTTCATACGTGTTTAAAGAAGTCGTTGTCACTGTGCTTGGTTTGGAAGCTGCAGGATGTTCAATTGCTAGGTATTTAGGGGGACACCTGGTTTTATACATACCCTGTTTCTCCTAAAATAAGACATGGCCATAAAATAAGCCATAGCAGGATTTCTATGCATTTGCGAAATATAAGCCGTTCCCCAAAAATAAGCCATACACCGAAAATAAGCCATAGTGACGTGGTACCTCCCATTAAAACAGCCTGGGGAGGCGTGGCTATGCAGCGTACCGATGCAACGCGGTTAAAATAAGACATCCCCTGAAAATAAGCCATACTGTGTTTTTTTGAGCAAAAAAATATATAAGACGGTGTCTTATTTTAGGAGAAACACGGTATTACTCTGGTGTAGAAAGGTCTTTTAGCTCCTGAGCCCAATTCAAGGTTTCCTTGCTGATGTTTAAATTCTTAAATAACTTGGAGCTAGGGTACCTAGCAGACCCACCTCTCCCAGGTCAAAACAAGCCAACCTTTATGTTCTTCCAGGGAGAACCAACTGGTTTTTCCAAGACCAACAAATTGTCAGTTTGTGAAGATGTGAAATCAGGCCTTCTTGGTGGTAGCACCCACCCCCTGGAGTCTTGCTTTCAAGAAGCTCATGAGGTGGGAACAGTAATGAGCTGTGAAACCCCATTTTTAAAAGTTACAGGTGGGTAGCCGTGCTGGTCTGCCATAGTCAAAACAAAATAGAAAATTCTTTCCAGTAGCACCTTAGAGACCAACTGAGTTTGTTCTTGGTATGAGCTTTCGTGTGCATGCACACTTCTTCAGATACCATTTTTAAAAGTATAATTAAATGAAACACTTTCCTGACTTTTAATTTCTAATTATCTGCTTTATACATTGCTCAGTTTTATCCGTGATAAACAGTTTTTTTCATTCTGCTTTTTAGAGGATTTCTATTGAATTTGCTTGAATTGACATTGACTTTTCTCTTGATTATGTTCCATGTAAACCACTTAGAGAGTTTTATTGCATTAAGCAGTATATTTATATATATATATATTAAAAACCCCAACCAACTAACTAAAAGAGAGCAATGTCTCAGCAAGAAAGCAAGAAACTCATTTGTTGTATTTTATCTCATCCCCTTCCCTCAAATGTATTTATAGCCATTGGTGTTGCCTCATTTACATGCTGGTTCCCTCATTTGTCTGTTCCCTGCTGAGTGAAGATTTTCCTATACTAGTGAAAGCTATACCACTCTATACTACTAAGCCTAGGAGGTCTTCCATGTTGGGGTTATTCCCTGTCGCTTGGGGGATTTTCCCACAATTATTCATTTAGCAGTCAAACCAGCTGTGGTGCCTTTTTAATAACAGATAAGATATAGGGAGAAATGAATCACAATTTGGGAAGAAAGTTAGCAGCCAGTCAGAATCTTGTGGAGAACATTAAGTAGATCAAATTCCCAGAGCAAAGCATCAAACAGGGACCTACCACAGGCCTGTGTGTCACTAGGGGAGGCCTGAACAACTCGAAACACATCAAGAAAAAACACACACAAAAAAGTCTCCCAGAAATTTAACGTGGCCTGTCATAACCAGGCTCATGATAACCCTCCTGCTTTCGAAGTTCTAGACATGCTACGAAGAAGTTTATCAAGACAGACGAAGCAAGCTAGTTTTCTGGGTCCAGGAGAGGTCAGGTGTCACACAACAACTGAGTAGCTCAGGAACAACAGCCAGGGACCTGCCTCCACTGCCCAATAACACCTGCTGTTGGAGCAGGTAAACCCACCTTGTCAAACGATAGGACCAGTCCTGAGTGTTAGGGGGTCCTGAGGCTCCTATCTTTGGGGGACTTTTATGGCCTATTTAGTAACCTCATCCCTGGTTTTCCAGGGAAGGTCCCGGAATTACGAAAGCCACCCCGGCCTCTGATTTGATCCTGGAATGTCCAGCACTGCCAGCACTGAGCTTGGGGAGGAGGATGAGCCAGCGCTTGTCTCAGGTGACAATAGTGGCTGCCGCTGCTGCGCGGGATCATCCCGTTGCCTTTCCATGGCCTCTGCTGCTGGCCTCCTCCCTCGGGCAGCTTGTAGCAGCTGCTGGAGAGCGGGCAAGGAGGAGGAGGGACTGCTGCTGCCTAGGCCCAGCCCCATGTGGCACGGTGGTTCTGAGGGGCAGGCAGAGGGCAGGGCCACCCTGGGTGGGAAGAAAGGGGGAGAAGAGAGGAGCACAAGGAGTCTTGGTTGTTTTTTTTAAAAAAATATGTTTCGTGCATCCACGTCTAATCTTGCCAAACCTTTCCCAAACTTATTTATTTGCGCATGTTTTTCTTTTCATAAATCTACCAAATAATAAAATAAAATAAAATCGGGATTAAGGGGTTTTGTCAGGATGGTAGAAGCAGTGCGTAATGTGCCCTGTATTTGTGTGGTGGTGGTGACACTCGCCCTTCTTTGGTAGGAAATGCTCTGTGGAGGGGGGGAACACAAAAAAAAATGGGGGTCAAGGAGGGGAAGGTGAAAAATGTCCCTATTTTCATCTGAGGAATGTTGGAGGGCATTTAATCTAGCAGCTGGGAGATCAATATGGAGCGGATCTAGATCATTTAAGATGTAGTGCGTTGCTTAGGGATGTTTTGTGCACTATCAATCCTTCTAAGACATTTCCACAGTACAGGTGACACACACAACTTATGTTCATTTAACCTGTGTGCATTCAGCTTTATGTGTTTGGCAAAATAATAATAATAGTAAAAAATTAAAAGGGGGAAAGAGGGCAGGCATCTGGGGAAAAGACTTTGACAATCCCACCCACCATTGAACCCGATGTGTATTGACTTTATGCACTAACCCCAGAACGTAACCTCAGCATGAACTGAGAGTCGCCTGTAGTACCCTTGGCGGTCTGTTCAAGTGAGCGCTTCGCCACGGCCACATTTGGTCAGGCAGAAATGGTGTAGGCGATAAAGCTTTAAAAGTGGTTGTGTTTTCCTTCGGAGTATGTGATAGGGACAGGATCTTTCATTTTAATCCACTGGGTGAAATCTATACATTAGGACATGGAGAGCCAGGGGCTGATGGAAACTGGAGTCTTAACAACTCCAGGAGGGCCACAGGTTCGCCTTCCTGGCTCCGAATAATCAGAGCATGAGGCCCTTGGCTTCTGTGATGCTCCAGATAAGAGTAGCCAGTTGCTTATAGTCCTAACGCTCACACAGTGCAAGACGTGCCCTTTTGATTTTAGCAGCATTAGGAGCTGGAGCTCTTGTGCTAAGAAACAAGTTTCCATTGGCTTTGGCTGCCAGAGCTTTTAATTTCCGTGTCTCCGTTTCTTTTAAGTTCACTCCCTACTTGATGGCCTAATGGGCTTTTGCAAATGTCCCAGAGGTTTGCTGCTTATGATAACTGGCCTTCTGAAGGTCAGGCGAGTCCTTATCTCTCTCCCCACCCCACCCCCACCCCTGCCCTCTTAACGCTTCTTCTTCTTCTTCTTCTTTCCACGAGAAGCGCCGAGGAGCAGGTGCAGCTCTCTCAGCGTGGACTCTGCAATGTTTCCACACAGTGCATCCAGAAAATGCATGCCTGCAGGGTAGAACAAAATTATCAGTGTTCCCCCATGAGGGTCCTGCACCTCGAGAGGCTCCCGTCAACTACACAGCAGTTAGCTGCATGGCTGAGCACTGGCAGTAAATGCTTACTTCAATTGTGGCAACTGCCGCTCAGAAGGGATGCATTTAATCTTGAAGGATAGATGTCTCAAGACATCCTCCCGGAGTGGCAAAGAAACTTGGGGTGTGCAGGAAGCATTAGTGGAGGGAGACCGTGACGGGGAAATGCCCTTCTCTTAAAGCGATGCCAGGGCAGTTAGTGGTGTGTGTGTGTGTGTGTGTGTATGCATATCTATAAATCTACATGGATATATAAACGCTTCGCACCAGAAGCTTTTGTTGTATTTTTGAAATCTTATTGACAAAGGGGACAGAGAGAGGAAAGATGGGGCAGTGATTTTGTTCTGAATAGGCAGGTGGCTTGCCTCCTTGTCTCCCCGCTGAGGCCACGCAGGGCATTGCTGTTGCATTTTGCTCTCCAACCCCCCCCCCTTTAAGGGGTTCAAATGCATTTCCAGCCACACTAGGTATCCACCAGCTCTTCTTCTTTTTTCGGAGAGGTGGTCATTTCTAACCTTCGTACGAATGTCCCACTACTCTAAAAGTTCGTCCTGAGTGCCGAAACCCTTTTTTCCCCTAGAAGAAGAAGACTGTCCATGTCTATTCAGTCACTTCCTGCAAGATCTGCTCTGAAAGGAAGTGTGATCACAATGGTTTGTTTGTTTGTTTTACTTCATTCAAATCACTCCTCAAAACCTTCCCATTCTAAGAAGCTTATGTCACTACCTTAGTTCCTTTACCACACTGAACGCAACCTGCATATATGTAAGTCGCGCATGGCCAAACTTGGCCCTGCAGATGTTTTGGGACTACAACTCCCATCATCCCTAGCTAACAGGACCAGTGGCCAGGGATGATGGGAATTGTAGTCCCAAAGCATCTGGAGGGCCATGTTTGGCCGTGCTTGATGCAAGTGAAATAAATGCACATTTTCGCCCTATTTCCCAACCTATGTTCTGCCCCTTCATTTGTTGTCTCTCCTGTGTTGAATTTTTCATGGTAAGTTTCTTGAGACAGGGGCCTGGCCTCTGCAGAATAACATAGCTCAGTGGTAGACAATACATGCAGAAATTCAACCCCCAGCATCTCCAGGTAAGAGAACCCAGTCTGAAATCTTAGAGAGCTGCTGCTGGTTGGTGTGGATGGTACTGAGAGAGGTGGACCAGCGATTTGGCTTGTTTTAAGGCAGCTTCTCATGTTGCTATGCTGTGGTTTACAAGTCTCCACGCACCAACAAATACAAATGATATTTCTGTAACCCAAACAGTGCAGCCTGGAATAACTCCACACCAGTAGTGCTTCTGAGAGTGAACACAGATGGATTCTTGAATCGAACTCAAGACTGTAGCTTTGCTTAGTGCAGATAAGTGGCGTGCATGCGTGTGTGTGTGTGTGTGTAGGGTTCATTGTGCACTGGCACTCATCTGATAAATAGAGAGTCTATTCACACAAAATACTATTGTAGCACAGTCTCACATGTAGGCTCTGAAGTATAAATCTCAATCCAAAGTGGTCTGCAAAGCTTTAAAAACATGAAAACAAATTTGCCATGTATTTGTTTTCTGCATTTATACCCCCAGATTTCCAGAAATAAAATGTCCCAGGTAGCTGACATCAGTTCACAATCCACAAGAATATGTCATCCATAATAAAAAGCAAGTAAACAACATAAATACAACGAGGTAAGAGTGGATAAAAGAGAGAGCCAGTTGAAAACACAATTAATAGTGCAATTTTGGGTGGAGAACTGTATTGCAATATTCAGAAAACTGCGAATCTCAAAGGAAAATTGTATTTCGGTTTGTGTGCTGGATTGAGAAGTGTGTATTGAGTAGCTTCTCATTAAAATGAAAACAAATTTTGTCAGCCCTATAATCTGACCCATTTCTACTGTGTTGTATTAATGTCTGTGTGTGCCACTTTCAGTTTTTTTTTTTTTTTGCAAAGCAAAATATTAAATTGAAATATATTTTGTGATCCTTAAACACTGCTGTGTTTTCTTTCTAATCCCAAGATGGAAAGGTGGAAAGAACAACCCACAAGAGGCATACCGAGCCCTTGCTGTTAAGCTGCGCATGGCAGTGGCCCGTGTGTCTCAAATTCTGCAGCCCCATTGTATGCTCACACACGTGAAAATGTTGCTATGGGACTGGCAGAGCCCAGTGCAATTCAAGGTTCCCACTCATGGAACTGTTCTTGGGAAGTTATGCAACCACCAGTTCCAAACTTTTCCATGTGAATGGTAAACCCAGCAAGATGGGCGGGGTATAAAGAATAACATATTATTATTATTATTATTATTATTATTATTATTTACACGTTATAGGATCACATCCAACAAGTGCCAAACATTAGGTCGGAATTGGCCAAGAGGTGATTATAAGAAACCGACTTGTGTTAAATGCACAATATTCCTTAAAAAAAAAGAAACAGAAAGAGAGGAAAAAGAATGCATATACTGTCAGTTATTTTGGATTTTAAAACGCCAACCTGTAAATGCTAGAGTTGCCTGATTTTAGATAACTTGCTGTAAAACGTAGAGATACAGACACCCACAATTCCCCCCACCTAAATATATTGGTCTATTTACTAGGGTACTTACCTGTTTAAGACCCGCAGTTATATTAAGTAAAACAGAGTGCCTGAACTAATACATTTACTGAGAGCCTATTTGTTTTACTGAAGAATTTATTGCAGCAGTAATAACTGTCAGAGGAAAAGCGTGGTTAAAGTGCTTGAGAAGGGACCAACTGCATAGGGTATCTATCACACTATCGACTTCCTGACAGTGGCGTTGTGAACTCCTTTGTCATAAACTCAAGCACCCAGAGTCGAAACCTCGATCAATGAAAGGGGAAGCTGGTCTCCAGCTTTCAGAGAGGGCATCTTTTCTCTTTGACCCATTAGGACACAAATAACAGAGGTTCCCCCCCCTCCTGCTTCCCCCTACACACACACACACACACACACGCACGCACACACCCCTCAGTGCAGGCTTGATTTATAGCAAGCCTTCCGGATAGCTGCTAGCTAGTGTTTATATTTGAAATGACAGCAGCAGTACTTAACAAGGGAAAGAGTTAATATACAGATTGCCCCGATTACAGCCCCATAAAACGGCCTACCCCTGGAAGTTGCAAACTGAAATTCCATTACATTGTGTAATTACTTACTACGCTGGTATTTTTCTCCCCACCCCCTCCACTCCCATTCCCCTTTTATTTCACATTCTTGGCATCTACTGTAAAGAAACAGACTGGTACCCTTGAAAATATTATAGTGATTTTGAGTGCATTTTCCACCTCCTTAGATAATTCATTGTGAGACTCAACATGCTATTCATTCAAGAAAACTTTTCTAAATTGTTTCTTTCCTCTTCTGCGCTCTCTCTCTCTCTCTCTCTCTCTCTCACACACACACACACACAATAATAGATATATTAATGATTGTAGAATAACGACAATGTAAAACTATACCACACATGCCTTACCCATATTTGGAAAGCCAAGAGAGCAAGATGTAAGTTCTTCCTTCTCATGTAGATTCCCTGTATCTGTAATCTCAATTGCAACTGTTTTTTAATCGAAGGGATATTGAAATATTTAGATTTAGGGTGGTGTGAGATTTCTCTGCATTGGTGCTTTGAGCAGGTATGCCTCAGGTGAGGTGGTTCATTCTGCTTCTCGACACAAGTTCCCCGTTTCATCATATCACCAAATCAACCAGGTCCTCCCTCCTACTCCAGTTACTTTTCAACAGTTGCCCAAAATGTTTAATATCCACAAACGAGAGCTGCAGTTCTTCGTGGTTTGGTAGGATAATTAAAACACCACACCAAAACTGATGGTTGGGAAAGGGGCAGCTTCTTCTGGTTGAGTTAGGAGATATATGGATTATTTTCCCAGCCAGAACTCACTGGAACTCAGTTCTGGCACCTCTTTGGTGGGCGCTATTGCCATTATAAGAGAACAAGGGAGGTGTCCATGGTGAGTTCTGGCACCTCTTTTTCTAGGAAAAATAGCACTGTATTTGCACCAAAGCACGACACTTACTGGTAGTTAAACTTAGTTGAAACACACTTGATATTTTATTGATCACTCACCCATTGTTTTTTGGCTGCACAGAAGAACAGGGGGCTTCTATTTCTTTCCAGGACCAATACAAAGAAACCACCTTTGTACTTTTGCTTAAGTGCAGTGCAGAAAGTGTATTGCTCTCGTTGGAATCTACAGGGAGACATAATCTTACTTTACCTTTCCGACACAGAAGATGATGATGAAAAATTAGTGCAAGCAGAACAGAAGGGTGGGCTCCATATAAACGTGTTCTAATGGTGTCATAAAAACCCACTTCATTTTTATGTGTTGCTATGAATGGCCACAAATAAAGAATTATTGCAAGAGCCCGAGCACCTTTCAGAAGTGTTGCATGAGTAACCTATTTGGACCAAGAACAAACTTAGTTGGTCTCTATGGTGCTACTGGAAGGAATTTTTTTTTATTTTATTTTGTTTTGACTATTTGGACTGGTCTTTGGGTCTCAGGATAAGTTGGGGGGGGAACTGGGAACATTTCAGTGCATTTAAACAAAGTCAAATGAGGTATGCAGACAACTCAAGCCTAAAGATGCTGTCATATTTTGATCCCCAAAACTGTTGCACCTCGTCTGGCTTGTTTTAAGCATTGCCTGATTCAGGAAATGTTGCAGTCTGCCGAATTAGGTTTGAGCCAGTCAACTAGTCCAGTAAACTTCGCAGGAAGGGTCCTTATGTAACCCTTGGAGCACCCAAGGGCCAGGTTCATGCACTGCAAGGTTTATTTCGTACTGACCAGGATGCTTATCCCAAACCTGGAGCCTTTTTGAATGGGTGTCTTGCCATACCATATCAACCTAGTATTGACTACAGCACACTAAGCAAACAACAGCATAGTAAAAGTGGAGAGGGATCCAGATGTCTTAGAGACTGTGACATTTCTTGCTCGTATACAGATGCTGTAGTTCAAGTGGTAGCTCAGCAGCCTGCGTGTTCTTACACTTCAAGCAGTAACCTGGAATATGTTTAGGAGCAGATGGAACCAGCCCTACCATTATGTTATGTAACTATTTATATGCCACTTTTCAGCTGAGAAAGCTCTCAAGGTGGCTCTCAAGAATAAACAGATGCATACAAATACAATAATGCAAAAGCACAACAACAACAACAACAACACAGTCATACCTTGGATCCTGAATGGCCTGGAACTCGGAAGTTTTGGCTCCTGAACGCCACAAACCGGGAAGTGATTGTTCCAGTTTGCAAAGGTTCTTTTGGAACCTGAACATCCGACAGGGCTTCCGCAGTTTCTGATTGGCTGCAGGAACTTCCTGCAGCCAATCAAAAGCTACAATTTGATTTTTGAATCTTTTGGAAGTGAAACAGACTTCCGGAACGGATTCTATTCGACTTCCAAGGTATGACAATAATAATAATAATAATAATAATAATAATAATAATAATAATAATACCCTGCCCATCTGACTGGGTTGACCCAGCCACTCTGGGCGGCTTCCAACAAATATAACAGCATAATAAAACATCAGCCATTAAAAACGTCCCTATACAGGGCTGCCTTTAGATGTCTTCTAAAAGTTGTATAGTTATTTATCTCCTTGATGTCTGATGGGAGGGCACTTCACAAGGTGGGCGCCACTACCGAGAACACAGATGATACAAATTCAAACCTTTCATCAGTATTAAAAACCAAACACATCTGTGTTCCAAAGCAAAGAATATTCTCTACAAAAAATGTTCAGAAAATACATGAATACTTAAGTGGCATCTTATAAGGGTCCCAGGCAGGTGGGTGGGGCAAGAAGTTTCCAGCAATATCTCCCATGTAGCAAAGGAAGGTGACCTCCTCAAGCCGCACATGCTAGGGGGCAGCCATGGCAACTTCCCTGGCTGTTGTTCCTAAACCTCCTTGCTGTTAGGTATAATAGTTTAATTGACACTGAGATAGGAATGGCTGTATGTTTTGGTGAAAAGCTTTAACGTGGGGATTTTCCTTTTTTATTATTATTAAAAATTTATAAAGTTTTTCAATTTAAAGCACAAATCATTACATGGTTAAATTTTTCATACTCCCCCCTCTCCCACCGAGGAGAGCAAAATATCCAAACCCCCCTCTCACAGGAGCACATGTAATATCATTTTGCATTTAACCCATCCTTTTGCATAAATCATTGCTTGATCCTGACCCTTTCCTAGGCCAGGTATTTCTAATCCTTCCAATTTCATCTTTGGGGATTTCCCAAGGGGCTATTTTGAAGTCAAGAATGGGCTCTCTGAGCTCTATCTGAATTCATAATAAACTCTTGTTGTTTTCTGCTAGCTAACATGTGAGTGTTTAACCTTAGATTTTATGAGAGGTAAAAAGGTAAAGGTAAAGGACCCCTGACAGAAGTCCAGTTGCAGACTCTGGGGGTGCGGCGCTCATCTCTCTTGACAGGCCGAGCGAGCCGGCGTTTGTCTGCAGACAGTTTTTTCCGGGTCGTGTGGCCAGCATGACTAAGCCACTTCTGGCCAAACTAGAGCAGCGCACGGAAACACCGTTTACCTTCCCGCCGGAGCGGTACCTATTTATCTACTTGCATTTTTGGTGTGCTTTCGAACTGCTAGGTTGGCAGGAGCTGGGACTGAGCAATGGGAGCTCACCCTGTTGTGGGGATTCAAACCGCCAACCTTCTGATCAGCAAGCCCAAGAGGCTCAGTGGTTTAGGCCACAGCGCCACCTAGGATGTCCCTTTATGAGAGGTATTGAATGGCAAATTACCATTTTGAAGGGAGTTGCCTTTGATTCTTTGTTCCCAGGCTCCATGAAGGAAGGACATGAAAATAGCTTTCCAGGAGCACACAGCCTGGGGGCTGGAATGCAGGCAAAATGGAGCCTGTAAGAGAGAGAGAACTATATTTGTCAGCTCTGGTTATAAGTTATTTTGTTTCTAAGAAGTTGCTGAGCCTTGGACTTGCATATGCCTTATGAAACTGTTTGGGTGTATCATTTACTTCTTTTTTCTGTTACGTTTTGAGGGAAGTTCTACAAGCAAAGTTTCAATTTAAGTTATAGGTCTTAACAATGTTTTAGTTCCAAAAAAGGTGTCAGTTTTTGTGCATCCAGTTGCTTCAAACTGCACAATATTAATATCTGCAATACTTCCTTGGTGATTCACTTCTGTTGGGGGAGAAGTTGCAAGTGCAACATGGTCTGGGAATTGAGCACCCATGGCCACCATCAGCACCTTCTGAGTTTTCACATGGTAGCAATAACTCTTGTTTTCTTGCTTGTTTGCTTTAACAGGAGTGGATAAAATATTGCTTGGACACTCGCGTGTAATATTTCTTCCTCTGAGCTTGAGGTTTTTATGGTTTGGCTTAAATGTATTCAGTTAAGAATCAATAAAACTTACTTTGGGCTCAGTAAGACTAAAATTAATTTAACAAAATCATCTGTAATTCAGGCTCTCTGTAAAGCAAGGCCTCCTTTTAATGTCTCCCATTAAATCACTGTGGGAGATAGTGAGGGAAAACAAGCCCATAATCAGAACTGCCAGATATTCATGGATTTCCCCTCCCTTTCTCCTACTTAATCTGCTGCAAATGAGATACAAATTGTAAAGCACTTTGCACACTAAAAAGAACAACCACTTCCACCTCCCCCCCCCACAGACCATGAGCAGAAAAGCAGTTGGGGAGGTGCAATTTTGATAACGAAAAAGCGAAAATTCTCCTCAAGTACCACTGTTGAGATTAAGGTTGCTTACGCACCATATATTTAAAACACATTTTCTCTCTCCCCCCCCCCCCAAAAAAATATCACAGGAACTGTAGTTTACCACCCACAGAGCTACAATTCCCAGCACCCTTAAACTACAATTCCTGAGGGCTTTTGGAGTGTGCACACATCCCGAATTTGCAGCACACTGGTTGAAAACCACGGTCCTAAGCTATTTCTGTTCATCATTGCCCCTCTCTGCTTGGTACATTTAAAGCAGTAAAGAAGAACAGCATTACTGTGATTATTGAAGGGAAGTGGGCAGTTTTGGCCTGATCTGTGCTGTAGGTTTAAAAACAGTACCGTGCCTCTTGATAGAGACATGTTTCCCCCCCCCCCAGACATTCCTGCGAAATGTAGTTTGTTAAGAGTCCTAAGAGTTGTCGAAGGACCATTGTTCCCCTCAACTGCAGTTCCCTGAGTCCCCTCACAGAGCTACCACCCTGGAAATTGTAGCTCTGTGAGGGGAATAGGAGCACCCTAACAAACTACAGCTCCCAGGATTTTTTTTTTTTTGGGGGGGGGAAGCCATGACTATTTAAAGTGGTATGATACTATTTTAAATGCATAGTGCAGGTGGAGCCTAAGTCTCACGTTTCCTTCAAAAATCAGAGTCACACTTTTCTCCTCCACCTCCTCCTCCTCCTCCTCCTCCAAAAAATAAAATAAAAATAGAATTGTATACTTTCAGAGTTTGGGATTACATAATAGACCCTCCAAGTGTCCCTATTTTCCAGGGACAGTCCCATATTTACAGAAGCCATCCCAGTTTTTTATTTGTTCCTGGAATGTCCTGCTTTCCCTTAGGACATCCCTATTTTCATCAGAGAAACGTTGGAGGGGACATCTCTATGTTCACTGGAGGAATGTCGGAGAGCATGGAATGAGGATGCCACTATTTTCAATGGCCCCTTCATGGTTCACTGCTTTGTTGTGGTGAAGGGGCTCGAATAACTCCAAGAAGCGATGAGCTATGCCGTGCAGGGCCACCCAAGACGGACAGGTCATAGCCGAGAGTTTAGACTAAATGTGATCCACCTGGAGAAGGAAAATCACTCAGTATTTTGCCAAGAAAACTCCATGGACATAAAAAGGAGAAGCTTTGAGAAGAAAGTGAGAGTTTCCAAGGCATGCTCTGGTTCATGGGGTCACGGAGAGTCGAACATGACTAAACAACAACAGCAACAAAAATTTCCGCTGGAGAAATGTTGGAGGGCACGCATAAACAGGGAAAATAAGTGCAGAAGGAATGTCAGAGAAGAAGGCCCTATAAGGTTGCACTTTTTATTTAAAAGTGTAGAACTCTTCGGATTTTACTGGTGCAACATCCCACATAAAGCATCAGACTCCCGTTCCGTGATTCTGTCTTTTGAGTCAGTGAACGTCACGGCCCCAAGGTAAAAAGAAAAGTATTCTCTGTGTCCTTTTAGAATTATGCCAAACCTAATAATGTATGACAGTTCGGCATGTGTTTCTCCAAACATATGATACCAGCCAGTTCGAGCAGACTAATGTATAATCAATACATCTTTTACCGGTGACCAGAGGTCTAGTCAGGCATGCAGAGAAGCCAGTCAATAAATAATAGCTGGAGGTCATTGTCATGGCGACGCTAAGCTCTAGGGTCATATTGCCTCACTTTGGACCTGACCATGACTCTTAGGACTTCGTGACAGCTACAGGTCAGAAGCAGGTCAAGTTTATGCCCAGCGGGGTATTGGCCTCTTAGTGCTTTCTCTCTCGCTTTTGCCCTTTGACCCCCATCCACCAGTTTTGGTCTGGAGCTAAAGTTAACTCTTTCCCTCCTAGCAAATGTTTTACTCTCCCCCCCCCTCCTGATATTAAGTGTTTGAATAGTAATTACATGTAGTAAATTAATATTCATCAGCCCCTTTCTTGCACCTAACTAGGGCTGGGGCAGAAATTTGACTCAGTTCATATTTAAATCTGAATCTATCAAATCTGCACTTCCTGGAACCGTACAAGAACTGAAAACCAGCCACAAATTTGTAATTAGCTGGATTTTGTGACGAGTTCTCCAACCGAACAATGTTTACAAAAATGCATATGCTAGAGAAAAGTGTGCATGACTATGTTAGTAAAAGCAACAATCCAAAATACATTATATTAGGGGGAATTGCTTCCAAAAATGTGCACAGTCGTAAAAGAAAAAATAAACACCAACCACTCAAATAAAAAAGTGTTCCTTAGGAGAAATTAGCACTAAAATGCTGGTTCATTTTCATGAGGATTAAAAAAACAACCATGATTTTCTGCAGAAATGTGGAGGGCTGAATTGACGATTGGAAAGAAAGGAGAAAATCATGGAATCATAGAGTTGGAAGGGACCACAAGGGTCATCCAGTCCAACCCCCCTGCAATGCAGGAATCTCTTTACCCAACATGGGGTTCAAACCCAGGACCCTGAGATTATGAGTCTCATTCTCTACCAACTGAGCTGTATGCATGTATGCTTTTATGAGAGAAATGAAATGAAATGAACAAGTCCTTCCAACCGTACCCCTAACACAGACAAGTGATATAAACCAAGAGACTGGATGCATGCAAATCCACTCTCTTTCTGTATTAGGCTGTAAGTACTTATCATGTTTGTGAAAAGAAAAAAAAAAGAGCCTCTTTGATGACCATGAAATATCAGACAAGTTTCAGTGCAGCAACATGGAGCCGATTGGCAGAACGCGGCACTGCAGGAGATAATCAAGACAAACACGTTACCGGGATTAAACAAGGGCAGCTTAATTTTATGGTCACTAATAACATTTTAACAGCTATGTATTCAGAAGCAATAAAATAATTGCAGTCAGTCAGAGAAGATATTAATGACTGCAGAGTATACCTTCTTCTCCCCATCTGATCTCTATGCAACACCTTTGCTGAAGGAATTGTACTAGCTGTCAATGTGCCACTGGGCCAAGTTCAACATTTTTTTGTTGGCCTATAAGGTCCTATTCAGCTCAGGACCAAATTACCTGACAGGCTGTCTCTCCCCGCTATTCCCCATCCCCAGTGCTGTGGGTCCTGCTTTGTTTTGTTTTACTTATCAATTAATTAAATTTTAAATACAGCTTCTTCTTCTTCTTCTTCTTCTTCTTCTTCTTCTTCTTCTTCTTCTTCTTCTTGTTTAGTCGTTCAGTCACGTCTGACTCTTTGTGACCTCATGGACCAGAGTATGCCAGGCACTCCTGTCTTCCACTGCCTCCCACAGTTTGGTCAGACTCGTGTTGGTAGCTTCGAGAACACTGTCCAACCATCTCGTCCTCTGTTGTCCCCTTCTCCTTGTGCCCTCCATCTTTCCCAACATCAGGGTCTTTTCCAGGGAGTCTTCTCTTCTCATGAGGTGGCCAAGCCAAAGTCTTGGAGCCTCAACTTCAGGATCTGCCCTTCCAGTGAGCACTCAGGCCTGATTTCCTTAAGAATGGATAGGTTTGATCTTCTTTCAGTCCATAGGACTCTCAAGAGTCTCCTTCAGCACCATAATTCAAAAGCATCGATTCTTAGGCAATCAGCCGTCTTTACATCACTACTGGGAAAACCATAGCTTTAACTATATGGACCTTTGTAGGCAAGGTGATGTCTCTGCTTTTTAAGATGCTATCTAGGTTTGTCATTGCTTTTCTCCCAAGAAGCAGGCGTCCTTTAATTTCGTGACTGCTGTCACCATCTGCAGTGATCATGGAACCCAAGAAAGTAAAATCTCTCACTGCCTCCATTTCTTCCCCTTCTATTTACCAGGAGGTGATGGGACCAGTGGTTAAATACAGCTAGCAGAAGACAAACATGTAAATACAAACCACCAAAGGTTGCAGATTGCAGTGGAAATTGTCTGAATAGGCATAATTTATGATGGGTGATAAAGCAGATCAAGAAGAAGTACAAAAGACAGGCAGGGTTGGAGTCTGAAAAAGTCTCCAAACACAGTGGATAACATGTTGATAACACAGGTGAATACCCTATTCGAAAAGTCCAAAGGTGGGCACTGTGCATCTATGTTCCACTACATTAGAAAACAAAAAAAGGCACCCAGAGAGCTTCACATGTGTCCTTCTTCTTTTGAGCTAATAGAATCAAAGAACTATAGAGTTGGAAGGGACCATGTGGGTCATCTAGTCCAACCCTCTGCAATGCAGGAATCTCAACTAAAGCATCCATGACAGGTGACAATCCAACCCTCTGCTTTAAAAATATCCAAGGGGGGAGAGTGCACCACCTTCCAAGCAAGTCTGTTCCACTGTCAAATAGCTTCTACCATCAGAAAGTTCTTCCTGGTGTTGAGTCGGAATCTCCTTTCTTGTAACTTGAAGCTATTGTTTTGGGTTCTGATATGCTTATTTTCTCCATGTAGGGGTTCCTTCATGTGAGGAATGGCACATTCAAGCGTGCAACCTCTACTTGCCTTCTGAAGTAGTAACAGTCCCAACAGAAAAGTGTCACCTGAACTGATTACCCCGAATGTGTAGATTGGCTCTTAGTGACATAACACCAAGTTGGCTTTTCGTTCCCCCCGTCATCAGTCTTCATCTTTGAAAAGATGTGTTATTTACAAACCCATCTCCACAGAAACATTTTCCATGTGGTTGACTTTCTGGCCCACTCACTGCTTAGCTGGTAGCTGAACACCACGAGTTAGTTCCAAGTGAGTTAGTGTTTGCAGACACTTGAAACACAAGACTGAAGGATGCAACCACGTACTCTCGCCTCCAATTCAGCACTTACTCATACAATTAACTTTAAGAGCATTAATAATCCAAAACAAAAAAATAAAAAAAAATCCTTCCAGTAGCACCTTAGAGACCAACTAAGTTTGTTCTTGGTATGAGCTTTCGTGTGCATGCACACTTCTTCCTTAGAGACCAACTAAGTTTGTTCTTGGTATGAGCTTTCGTGTGCATGCACACTTCTTCAGATACCACAGACCACACAAAAGCTCATACCAAGAACAAACTTAGTTGGTCTCTAAGGTGCTACTGGAAGGATTTTTTTAATTTTTAATTTTGTTTTGACTATGGCAGACCAACACAGCTACCTACCTGTAATTAATAATCCAGTAATAGACCCTTGTCTGTAAAAGGGAAACATTATAAGACTGTTATTTTGTTTTTGCTATTGGGTAGGCACTGGGAATCTTAAGAGCACACTCTGAATACAAATGTACTGTGTCAAAAAAGAAGTGTTTATACCATTTAATATTGGTGCTTTTTTATTTTCAGCACACAAGGGACAGTGGGAGGTGTTGAGCAGCCTGCATTTCCCAGCACTGTTGCCTTGACCTGGCAGGGAACTTGTTCCTCTCAGGAGAGGTTGTACCTCCTAGAGCAGAAAAACTGGGGCACGCAAGGACCCCTGCCAATATCTTTCTGGCTTCTGTCAAAATTACCAACATGCAATTACATTTACCAGTCAACTTGGGCTCTTGAATACATTCGGTTGTTTTTAAGTATGCCTGCCTTGGACTGTAGCAGTGGTGAAATGCAAGGCAACCTAAATTGAGGATCTGAAAAAATAAATGGAAGTAGATCTGGTGGGAGAAGATAGGAGAATCTTTTAGGTTGGGCAGGGCTAAGAGACGTGATAGGGTTGATTTGGCAAGTTGGAGAGGACTTGCATCATCTGAATTGTATTATCTGAAAAGTATGTAAGCAGAGATACCGGATTCATGAAGCATCTTCCATATGAAGTGCCCACTTTACACCCAGGGCAAATGTAAACTTTATGGGGTTGAATGGAAATTGTTTCCTTGCCATCCCCCGGGCCAGGAATAGAAACACAATTGAGTGGGGTTTCACAGCCAATTTCAGTCAGGCAGTTTTGTACTGCAGAGATTAAAAACCAAACAGATGCATAAAGAAGTAGAAGACAACATTGTATTATTTGATGGAAGCAGAATTAGAGCAAAGGTGCAACTTACAAAGATCTAACAAAGAACACTAGAAATAGCATCCGTCCATGATTCTGTGATTTGCCATTGCTGCAATGATTCCCACTGGACATTCCATCAGTCTCGCACCAACTGTAGACATTTCCATGCTACCATTATCCTGGGAGAGGTAATGCTGCTGTCAGAACTCTCTTGGCTAGGTATCAGAATGATTACAGCATAGCAGCCTTATCCAGCCTGGTGACCTGCAACTTCCACCATCCCCAACCATCAGCTCAGACTGATGGGAGGTGTAGTTCAAAACATCTGGAGAGCACCAGGCTAGGGAAAGCTGGACAAGATTACTGGAAGGTGCACCAAGGGTAGGTTATCAGACAGGTAATTTCTGGTTGTCTCCATAGCAAGTGCTCCATCTCATTTTAGATTTGTGCTCTCTGAATACTAGTCTGAGAGCTAGATTTCTAAAGATGGAACTGGTCTGTGACTGAAAAAAATAAATTCATTCATTCATTCTAAAGATGATTTATTATTGCTTCGTTTAATGCACAAGACACATTTTGCCTTAGGGAAAATACGAAGCAACATACATGTGCAGGAGACGCCTAGGCATCGACTAGGGCTTATTCAGTTTCAAGCATGTTTGCAGCACCCTGCGCCCTCAGACCATTCTGTAGTTCAAGGGGCCTCAAATGCACAGGTTGCTTAGTGATCTGCAAACTCATATATTGGTTGTAAGCAAATTAGTTTACCTACTACAGTGGTACCTTGGTTCTCGAACTTAATCTGTCTGGAAGTCCATTCGACTCCCGAAACGTTAAAGAACAACAACTGCGGCTTCCGATTGGTGCCGGTGCACAATCAGAACCATGATTCAAAATCATCGGTCAGTCTTCTTTATGGTCCAGCTCTCACTTCCATACATCACTACTGGGAAAACCATAGCTTTAACTATACGGATCTTTGTCAGCAAGGTGATGTCTCTGCTTTTTAAGATGCTGTCTAGGTTTGTCATTGCTTTCCTCCCAAGAAGACATATAAAAGTTAAACAGAAATATACTGAACAGTTACAATAAATAATTTCTAAACTATAATCAATAAAACAATGGCAAGCCACAGTACATAAAATAATACAATACAAATTGAGAAGCAGAGAGTAGAGGGTGGAGCAAGGCAGGTGGAAGAAGGCCTTGGAAGAATTTTTACCCACATTCCTCAACTGGGGAACTGCATTGTAAAATTCAGAGAAGTGGGCATGTTGAAGGATGACTGCATGTTTTGTTCGCATGTTGTTTTGGAAAGCGCAAGAAAGGTAGGTTTGCCTTAAAATGTGAACTGCATGAGCTTTCTCCCTGAACTCTGATTGGGGCCTTAGTTCTAAGAAACCTCTCTGTCCTGACAAGCATGTTCTGACTTTCCATAATTTCTGCCATAAACAATGGCTACAAGAGGAGCATTTGAAGGAACGAGGGCACTCTCTTTAAAATTTCCATTCAGCACTTAATTGAGTACAGGAAAGAAGAGGCCGAAAAAAGCAGCTTAGAGTTCTTGATGGCTATCTCAAAACAGATGGGCAGTTTTATCTCAAAAGTGATGACCAGGCAGTTCAGCAGTTCATTACCGGCTATCACACATAATCTATATCATGTTTATCCTGGCTAATCAAGAACAGGAGGTTTATTAAGATGATATCACAGGAAGTTATCAACAGCTTAGCTCTCTAATCTCAATGCACTTTTTGTGTGTGTGGTATAGTCTTTAAGAGGCCTGAGAGCTAACAAAGGCTAGGGATTGAAGAGTATCATTTACGGAACTGCAACAACACTCTACTCAAGAACAAGTAACTTTAAAGCTCCGTTTAAATTGATGGCAATAGGTTAGAGCCACTACAACTCTTACAAGCTGTACCCGAGTGCTCCAATTGCTGCATGGCAGGTGGGATATATTGGAAAATAATCAGTTCGTTGTGTTTTGCAATAACCCCTGGCCCTGGGCACCTGAGTGACCTCTTGTTCTCAACTGGCATAAAATAGTGCAGCTCATTGGGCATTTTTAGAATTAGAGAATCTAAAGAACTGGATGTCCTTCACACGCAAAAATAAATAAATGAATATGTAGAAATGATGCAGTGTGGTACCAGTGGTATAGGAAGGAAAATTTGTAAATTAAACAAATTTCTATCTGGATTATTGAATGGTACATCCCAGGAAGAATTCAATATGTGTCGTCGCCCCCCCCCCATATGTGTAGTTTGCCACTACCCTAAGCCAATGCCAACTCACTGTGAATGAAATGTTGCTTTAGCTTAGTTATGGGGTGCTGGATTGGCTTTGCCAGTTCATCTTCACCACCCAATGCTTGCCCCCACCCTGTTTATCATCATCCTGGTACACAGCAGGGATGCTGCAGTATGGAGGCTAGGTCTGTAGTGCTGCCCCCTTTTGCTGGCTGCTCCTGGCAGGTGCCCACCTAATTCCCAAGGGGACAGATTTCCACAATGCTAATGCAACCACACTGAAGGTCTTGTTGCCATCAACCCCAGAGCTGGTGCACCCACCAGAAAAGCTTAATCAGTGGACTGCATGGGCTAGTCAGAGTACGTTTCTGAGCACAATTCAAAGTGTTGGAGCTGACCTTTAAAGCCCTAAACGGCCTCGGCCTAGTATACCGGAAGGAGCCTCTCCACCCCCGTCGTTCAGCCCGGACACCGAGGTCCAGCACCGAGGGCCTTCTGGCAGTTCCCTCAGTGCGAGAAGTGAGGCTATAGGGAACCAGGCAGAGGGCCTTCTCGATAGTGGCACCCACCCCGTGGAATGCCCTCCCATCAGATGTCAAGGAAATAAACAACTATCTGACTTTTAGAAGACATCTGAAGGCAGCCCTGTTTAGGGAAGTTTTTAATGTTTGATGTTTTATACTATTTTTATGTGTGTTGGAAGATGCCCAGAATGGCTGGGGAAACCCAGCCAGATGGGCAGGGTATAAATAATGATAATGATAATGATAATTTGTTGTTGTTTAGTCGTTTTGTCGTGTCCAACTCTTCGTGACCTCATGGACCAGAGCACAGTTCCACATTATTTCCATTCCAGCAAAGCTCTTTTCTTCTATTGCAATACAGCCTTTTCCTGAGTCTTTTAGGCCACCCTCCGCCCTACTCCCTGTCAGCCCATGGCTCTTAAAAGCCTATCGTCACTAAGTTTGCTCTCTAATAATATTCATCTGGGAATGAGAGTTGGACCCGATGATTCTAGTGAAACATTTCCTTCTCCCTGCCCCCACAAAAACCCCAAATCATTTATTTCTCCAAAATTGAGAAGCACAAGGAGTCTGCATGACCATACATGCAGCGGCGGAGAAAGCTGCTCGGGCGCCTGGGGCAGGGTGAGCCGCCCATAGGGGTGGGGGCGCACCATGGGGCCTCCAGAGTCTGCCTGCCTCCTCCCACTCATCTGCCCTACAGCTGGGGGGGGGAAGCTAGCGGGTGGACCGTTTGGGCAGAACGAAGCCTGCACACGCCCAAGCCACCGTGTCTCTCCCAGGAGAGACATTTTGTCACCCCCTCAGTAGTGACACCCGGGGCGGGCCCAGGGCTGGATTTAGGTTTGATGAGACCCCAAGCTACTGAAGGTAATGGGGTGCTTTATATGTCCAGCTGTCCTTTGACAACAACAATTTGTCATTGTTTTTGTGTTGAATATATGCTATATGGTAATTTATGGACCTATTAGGTATTTAAAGCCAATTACACAGAACAAAATATGTATTTTATCAAAGTAATTATTGGACTGAAATACAATTAAGAAGAAGTATTTGGGGGGGGGGGCAAGAGAGTGGTGCCCTAAACTGTATTTTGTTTAGCTTATACGTAAATCCGGCACTGGACGGGCCACACCCACCGCACCCCCCCTCCCTCCTCCCCTGCATGCATACAATATGCACTGTGTAAACCACTATAGCCTCGCAATATTGATTTTGCTCATTTCTTTCATATATTATTAAAGTGACCAAAGGCTTGGTTTGGTCAGCCATGCAGGACATTCTCAAAGCTTAATGGTGTCAAAATGCTATTGCCCAGTATATAACACAAGACTCGTGGCTCCTTCGGTTATATCCGTGCTTTTCCACGGGAGAGGTTGTCCCCAGTACCTTGAAACAGCTGCGGCTGAATTAAAAATGTCAAATGTAGAGGTTGCCAACGCGGCTTCGGCTTCAGCAACAGAAAAGTATTTTCTGAACAGGTCAAAAGCAATGGACAACTTCCGAATGAAATGCTGCTCCCGATTCCCCCCACCCCCCTCAGTCTCCTCTTATACAGGCTAAAAATACCCAACTGTTCAAACCTATCCAACTCCTTCAATTGTGGGAACCCAGAATTTAGGGTGATTTAGGGTGTGGCAGTCAAACCCCATTGCATTTCATTATATCGCCAGGAGTGCCAAACTGGGAAAACTGGGCTCAAAAAACCCTGAGCTAATTCTTCTTAACTGGGGAGCTGGAGAGACAAAGAAAGAGACACAAAAAAAGAGGCATGCTGGTTGGGAATATGGGCCTTCCTTGCGGGTTTTGTTTTTTTTTAATTGCAAAAAACAACAACACCCAAATACCCGCTCTTAATAATCACAGATGAAGCAAATGTATTTTGCAATGGTCATGTTGTAAACAGAGCTCTTTTAAAGTATCTCTTTGCTATGATACTTTTTTTTTAGGGGGGGGGGGGACAAGAATCAAGGCTTATTACAGCTTGTTAGCTTCGCTGCTGTTCCAGTTCTGTTGGGGGGGGGCAGCTTTATATTTCCCTCCCACTGATTTTCAACTAAAACAGAACTTAGTTGCCTGCTGATCCTGCTGGCTTTTTAAAATGAAAAACTTATTCTTCTTTAAACTACTGGAAAATTATGTTTAAAAATCAGCATAATTTCATTGCCTTTTATTTCTGTCTGTCATGAAAACGGCTAGGCTGCTTTCTGGAGCAGCCCAATGTAATTTAATGCGCAAATTTAGTTACAGTTATGAATATACCGAGTGAAAAATATATTAATGATCCAAAGATATTAGTCACTCTATAGTAAAATTGGCTGTGTGCGTACAATGGAGAGGGGGGGGGGAAATCTGTTTCTATAGGTGCCTCTATCTTTAGAACAGATAATTGTGGAAGACTGAGACTTGGCAGGTTTTGTAAGGCACGAATGTGCTCAAGCAATGTACCAGCTGTAGTTCAGCCGCTCAAATTGCAGAGGGGTGTAGAAATTAATTCAAAGTGATGATATCACACAGCCTATTAGTTTTAATTGGGGGGGTGGGGGTGGGAGGGATTCAAGCCCTTTTGCTCAAGGTCTGAGGGGGAAAAAATGACAACAGTTTTCTAAATTTCTAGACCACACGGACAGATTGAAGCAGTTCCAGTGTAATTTCCTTGGGGTGTAAGAAGGTGCCCAGGAATGAGGGTTGGAATTATTATTTTTTGCCTGTGTGTGTGTGTGTGTGCGCGCGCACGCACAGGCACACACACACACACGACTTGGAGATCAGGTTCAAGAGAGGTAAAAACTATTTTGGTTATTTCCCAGATTCTAGCCTGGAATATTAATGCATTTGCTTTTCATGAAAAAGTCTTTAGCAAAATGTAGCAGCATTCCTGGTATTAATTAGTCACCCCCGAAGGTGGGTTTGGATGGTTTTAACGTTTTTCTAGATGACTTTCTGACAGGAAGCAAGCCAGCAGTAAATCACACTGATCAAGCTGGAGTTAACTCTTTATTAGCAAAACAGGTTCTGTACTGCAGTGTCAGGCCTTATTATGAGCACAGCAACTCAGGTCTTGCCCCCATGAAGCAGTTGCCAAGACTAAAAGTCCCTGCCTCCCTACAGTCAGCTATGCCTCCTCCTCCTCTTCAAGGTCTTTTCCAAGCAATCAGAGATTGTTCCTGCATTGTTCCAGTCTTTGCTCCTCCCGGTTCATGCCTCTCTTGGTTCTGGGAGATCTGGAAGGAGGGGAGCTTGTTGCAGCAGCAAGGAGGAAACACCCGTGCCTCTTCACAAGCCTGAGCCATCTCTGGTTCTTGGCCTTTCTCCTCTCCTGCTTCAGCTTCTGTCTCTGGACTCCTCTCTGCCACAGACTCTCCCAGCTCACTAAGCTCTGTTACCTCTTCCGACACCTCCTCTTCCCAGTCTTCTCCCTCTGACCACTCATCGACATCCCATCACCACTTCCTGGGCTCTGGGCCTTCTTCCTTTGATGGTTTCCCAGCTGGTTCCTTCCACCATTCCTCTGCATCCAAGTAGTCCCTGACATTTCTGAACAACGCAAGAATAACGATGACTAACTAGAGGTCTGCAGTCAAAGGTATGGCAGGTGATTTTTTTTATCAATATGTGAAACTCAGCCCCCTTCCTCCCGCATTTAGTAATCTGTGCACCTGATGCCTCCTCAGCCCCTTTCTCTCCGTGTGGAGACTTTTATTCATTTGTTACCAACACAGCAACCAACTTCCCTCCAGTCTTTCCCTATCCCCATCTTTTCGTCCTACACCTGCTTCCTGTGACCTTGTGTCTTTATGAATCTGTGTGCTACAATAAGCCCCCTTTGCCCAACTGTCGTCCTCTCCCCCTTTTCAAGAACACATGGAAGACGGAACCGCAATGATGAGTGGAAAGGGAAAAAACGCCAAGGAGGGAGACCTGAGGCTGCTTGTATCTGTCTCCAGTCATATAACTCTACAAACCATGACCCAATATGATGGAAAACATCCCAGGTTTCTCTCCTCTGGTAGGTAGAGGAGCTACCTTTTTCTGTCAGCTTGCTTGTCCCCAACAGCTGCACAATATGCAGAAATCCAGCAATAGCGGGAATCCTGAAATGAAGATGCCACAGTAGCAGAAACTGTGGCTATTGATTTTCTCTTTGAACCATTGGTCAAAGCCACAGGACCTTGTTTGAGGTTGGCGGGGGATGGTTGCAGTCCTAACAGTAGTTAAGGAGTTGTAGTCCAAAACATTAGGAAGGGGCCAAGTTGGCACAGACTGCACTATAAGGGTTCAGAATCCTGGAAATAGTTCGGTGGGATTGAATTAAGAAACTTGTGGGTAGGTCATTTGCAAAGCTGTCATAGGGAAAAGGATGGCTGGTTCTTAGTTTGGGGAGTGGGTTGGGTTGGGGGGGTTAGATGACGAAACCCAAACTTAGATATCAGTCCTCAGAGGCTGCACTAAGAGATCTATCACATTGGAGATTCCCACTCTATTATAGAGATTCTCACTATAATTCACAGCAGAAGATGCACAGAAAGATGGCCTGGAATGTTGTGCTTTAGATAAGCAAGTCATTGGTGTCCATCGACGGTTCTCCAAATGGAAGGTCAGATCCTGACTCTGCAAGGTTGAAAAGTTAGGAGAAAGTCAACGAGGTGCCCCAAGTTTCAGACTGAAAGAGGAGCACGCACGTCTTCCGTGGGAGAGAAATTTGGGAAATATTTCCATGCCATGAAAATTTTGAAAAGTACAAAACTTGAGGGTTTCGCCCAGCTTTAATCAATTATTTATGACACGCTCATTAGTACACAGTCAAAGGGTGGTGTGTCCTAATTTGAATGTTGCATCTGTAAGGAAGAATGAAAGGAAATGTCATCTTCTAGGCACTGTTTGCCTAGATCAAATATGCATGTGTTAGTTTTACAGATTGGTGTCAATGTTGCATTTATTTATTTGGGGCAAGTGGTAATGATGTGTAGGGCTTCACTGCGCCTGCCCTCCCCCCAAAGAAAACAATGCACTTTGAGATTATTTGTGGCATATATAGCAAATCTGGTTTACTTAAGGCCTTCTCCACCCACTGTAGACGAGGGAGGGGAAAATATATATCTTGGCAAACGGATGCTCTGAGGGGGCACATGGAGGCGTGCGTAATCATCTTGCCAGTTTAATTAACAGTGCTTTTGACTGATATGTGTTAATGAGGATAATGTACAGTATGGAGGAAAGAACCCTGTGTGCTATATTAAAGGGACAGGTGCCAGGCTTACTGGAAAAGTTCACGCGACGGAATGGAAATAAAGTGACAATGACTTTGAAAGAGACGGTGATGGGAACATTTGCTAGGGTGTGTTTGAAAAAAGAAATCTGTTTGTGCATCTGATTTGCATGCCTGAAAATGGCAATCGCTTTTTTGGGGATTAATTTATGAATCTATCGGGTGTTATAGCCCACCTGATCATATAGGCTCTGGGGGAATAATGACAATAATAAAATGAGGGGGAAAATCCCCGAAATATGGAATCCATAGCTTAGTCCGCTGTGTCATTAATTTTGTTACTGGTTGCTTCTGTAATTTTTACTTTATATATTTAATTATAGTATATCTTGCTTTTTAATTGTGGTACCGGTATGTTGCAACCTGCCTTGGGACCATTTGGCAAAGTATTATTACTAATAAAAATAATTAATAATATAACCCCGAAGAAGGAAGAACATAGCCCTTTAAGGTGCCTACCAACAGGCCAGCAGACTTAAGAGGCACAGTCTTCACCATCATGGTGAGAATTATTCTATATCTATTTACATTATAGCAATCTTTTCTCATTTTGCATCGGTACTTATATACATTTGCAATGCAAATCTGTCTCCTCTTTTCTCCTCTCCTTTCATGATGTGTTTCTTCTTCTTTTTTTGGTGATGCAGGGTGTCATGAACTCCACAGCTCAGGCTAGCGGTGACAGGCTCTGATGGAGGAGAAGGAAGAAATCAGGGGACCAGGGGCTAAATTATGGGAATCTGGGTTGGAAGAAAGGGGCTGTACACTCAAACCTTCCCGTGGATTGGGAAGCCTTAGTGGAGGTTGGAGAGGGCTTTGAGCAGCCAAAGAGGGAGACTGTGCAGTCTGATCATCTAGAACCTTTTCAGATGGGAGCAGACCCACCCAACCTGACAGAGCATGTCCTTGAAATCTCGACATTCCCATGAGGTGAGAGAGCCTTGCAAAACATGCCTAGTCTTTAAAAGCTTGGCAGGAGGAGCAGGGAATAATAGAATCGTAGAACTGTAGAGTTGAAAGGACCCCAGGCATCATCTAGTCCTCTGTAATGCCGGAATCTCAGCATAAGCATCAATGACAAATGGCCATCCACCTTAAAAAACCTCCAAGGAAGGAGAGTCCACCACCTTCCAAGGGTGTCCATTCCACTGTCAGTCAGCTCTTACCACTGGAATGTTCTTCCTGATGTTTGAGTTAGAATCTCTTTTCTTGTCACTTGTAGCCATTGGTTCAGGTCCCAGCCTCCAGAGCAGGAGAAAACAAGCTGGCTCCATCTTGCATGTCACAGCCCCTTAGGTATTTGAAGGTGGCTATCATATCTGTGGGTTAAACCACAGACCCTAGGGCTTGCTGATCAGAAGGTCGGCAGTTTGAATCCCTGCGATGGGGTGAGCTCCGTTGCTCGGTCCCAGCTCCTGCCCACCTAGCAGTTCGAAAGCACATCAAAGTGCAAGTAGGTACCGCTCTGGCGGGAAGGTAAACGGCGTTTCCGTGCGCTGCTCTGGTTTGCCAGAAGCGGCTTTGTCATGCTGGCCACATGACCCAGAAGCTGTACGCCGGCTCCCTCGGCCAGTAAAGCGAGATGAGCGCCGCAACCCCAGAGTTGGACACGACTGGACCTAATGGTCAGGGGTCCCTTTACCTTTATCAAATCTCCTCTCAGTCTCCTCTTTTCCCAGCTCCTTCAACCGTTCCTCATTAGCCTTGGTTTCCAGATCCTTGATCATCTTGGTTGCCCTCCACTCCACACATTCCAGCCTTCTTAAATTGTGGTGCCGAGAACTGGACGCAGTATTCCAGGTGGGGTCTGACCAAGGCAGAATAGAGTGGTACTGTTTCTTCCCCTGATCTGAACACTGTACTTCTGTTGGTGCAGCCTTGAATAACATTAGCTTTTTTCCCTGTCACACACCGTTAATTCATGTTAAGCTTGTGGTCTACTAAGACCCCTAGATCCTTTTCAGATGTCCTCTGTCTTACGTACACTTGGTTCTTCCTGCCTAAGTGTAGAACTTGGCATTTGTCTGTATGGAAATTCATTTTGTTAGCTGGGGCCCAATTTTCCAATCTGTTAAGGTCATATTGAATCCCAATTCTGCCTTCTGCAGCATTAGTTACCCCTCGCAGTTTGGTGTCATCTGCAAATTTGATTAGCACTTCCTCAATTCCTTCATCCAAGTAGTTTATAAAGACATTGAACAATAATGGGCCCAGGACAGAACCCTGCAGCACCTCACTTGTCACTTTTTTCCAGGATTCTGAGGAACCATTAATGAGTACTCTTTGGGTTCGGTCAGTCAACCAGCTACAAATCCACCTGTTACCTCATCCAGCCCATATTTTGCCAGCTTCTTTGCAAGAATGTCATGGGGGAATTTGTCAGAAGCCTTACTGAAGTCAAGATACACTATGTCCACAATATTCCCCTAATCCACCAAGCTTGTAACTCTATCAAAAAAGAAATGAGTTTGTCTGGCATGAGTTGTTTATGAGAAACTAGTGCTGGCCTTTATTAACCACAGCATCCTTTTCCAAGTGCTCACAGACCATCCATTTAACAGACCTGGTTCTGAACTCGTTGCCCCTCTTCCTGAACTCCTGAATTGTGACTTGAGCACTGTATCTTCTGCCAAGCCCGTATTCTTACTTGTCTGAACAAAGATATTTATCTTCTTTCCAAGTAAAAGCCTTTGTCTCTCCGTGTTGGGTGGGAGCCAGGACACAGAAGTGGACAACCTAATGAGAAGAAGCGTCTTAAGAGTCAAGGCCGTTCAGCAATTAGAACCAATTATCTAGAGTGGAGGGGGACTTCCGCAGTGGAGGTCTTCAAACAGAGGCTGGACTGCCATCTGTTGGGGCGTTTTGGCTCTGGATTTATGTTTTCAAGCAAGGGGTTACACAGGAACATTAGAAAGCTGCCTTATACCAGGTCAGACCATAGTTCAGTACTGTCTGCTCCAACTGACAGTGACTGTCGGACAAGGGACATTACCAACCTTACCTTGAGACACTGCGGTTTGAACTTGAAGCCTTGTGCATACAGTGTTGACGCTCTACCAGTGAGCCATTGTCCTACAAGTTGGGCTAGATGGTTTAGAAGATGCCCTCTAGCATTTGGAGGGGGAAGTATGAATATTTATCCATATTTTTTTTTCATTTGCTCAGCTGTTTTGCAGAAGTATTGCATTATTTTTTTAAAAAACCGTTTGAACAGAGGCAGTAGAGGGACCCAAGAAATGTGACTGGCCACGGTGAGGAATGATGTCTCTCTCAAATAACGTTTAACTATCTCATCGTCTGCTAAATCTCTATCCACCACACACACACACACACACACACACACACACACACACGGGCTCCAAGACTACCACAGTTCTGACACTTTGCATTCTTTGCAATGTGATATCACTTACTTTCAAGAGCAATCACAGTGAAATTTTCTTTCTCAACACAAGAGCTTGATCTTTAGCTGTTCCGAGAGCCTCCTGCGAGGTGCTGAGGACCCTCCACTCTCTCCAAAATGAATAGGATAGGGCCTTGGCATTTTACATTTGCATTCTGTGCATCCTCTTCCTCCCCATCCTGGCCCCCAATGTTAAGAAAGTTGAAACAGCGCTGCACATATTCACAGGCAGCCTGAAAAAAAAGATAAGGGTTTAGCATGACAAGCTTATTTATCTGGAAGATATCCTTAAAGATTGGCAGCATCCTGTCAGGACTTCTAGACACTCAGAAAAACTGTTTATTTCTGTGATCTTTGCTGGAACAAAGTTGACTGAAATATCTTATTCTAGCTGGAAGGTTGCTCTTGTAGAGAAGCTGAGTATTAGTGTAGCAGCAGGTTAAATTCCCACTGAGTATTTCAAGTTGGTTTATCATATTCCCTTCCTTATGACCTGCATTTTTATTTTTATTTTTTTTATTTTACTTCTGTGGTGATCTGGTGAAAAACACAAACATTTGAGGTCTGTTATCACCTACAGCCAAAGGTGTCCAATTTTGTGCTTCTGAGACTGGCATTTTTTTAAAGTGCTCAAACAGCAAACATTCCCTATTTTAGGGATCTTTTACTATAGCTTGAATGCACTAAAATGTGAAGGCATTTGCATTTTATTCAGCATGATCGTGTAGAAGGTTACATCATGGCAAGACTGCATACGCATAAAATAAATTGAATCCCACAGTCTTTCAGACCACAGCAAAGATCCCTTTCTTCTTGCAATTTTTCAGTAAGGTAACTTTGGTTTAAAAATGTGTTCAGATGTTTCTTTTTTCAGAAGTCAGTGATTTGATACTGCACTGCTTTCTTACTTTAATATATGATCATTTTCCTTTGTTCCTTTTCAGTCTTGTAGCCTACTCTGCACCTAACACAATTTATTATTATTATTATTATTATTATTATTATTATTATTATTATTATTATTATTATTATTTCTACCCTGCCCATCTGGCTGGGTCTTCCGAGGCACTCTGGGTGGCTTTCAACAGAAGGTTAAAAATACATTAAAACTTCAGTTATTAAAAACTTCCCTAAACAGGGCTGCCTTCAGATGTTTTCTAAATGTCAGATAGTTGTTCATTTCTTTGACATCTGATGGGAGGGAGTTCCATTTATTTCTTTAGAAAAGTGGTTCTCAAACTTTTTTCTCTGGGCCACACTTTCAGAATAAAAACCTGTTTGCACCAAACAGAGATGATGATGATGATGATGATGATTAAGAAACAAATTGGAAAACCAAAAGCAACAACTCCTAGCAGTGCTTGATTTATAATATAGAACACAACTACTTTATAATATGGTCACGGGGCATTCAGAAAGTATTAAACAACTCAGCTACATACAGTGAGAGCATGAATCATTCCCAAAATATAATTATAAACCAACTTCTTACATATGTACCTTGAGTATGTATACAAACCCAATGAGAGGTGTGAGCTCGCATTTGCTGGGTAATCTCATTTATATCAGGTCTAATATGAGGCAAACAAACTCTCATCTCATGAGTGCAAAGAAGCCTTCCTCTTTTCTGATCTTCCATATTTGTCAGAGTTGAAAATCCCTGTTCACAACAATATGTCGTGGAGAACTGTAGAAAAATAACCAATGTTCCTGAAGAGAGGCATGCGTAATGTTTCTGCTTGTATATCCCCCTCCCCCCCCCCGCAAAATATTTTTATACTATGCTATGGAAATGATGAATGTATGGAAGTGAGAGATGGACCATAAAGAAGACTGATCGCCGAAGAATTGATGCTTTTGGATTATGGCGCTGGAGGAGACTCTTGAGAGTCCCATGGACTGCAAAAAGATCAAACTTATCCATCCTTAAAGAAATCAGCCCCGAGTGCTCACTGGAAGGACAGATCCTGAAGTTGAGGCTCCAGTATTTTGGCCACCACATGAGAAGAGAAGACTCCCTAGAAAAGACCCTGATGTTGGGAAAGATGGAGGGCACAAGGAGAAGGGGACGACAGAGGATGAGATGGTTGGACAGTGTTCTCGAAGCGACTAGCATGAGTTTGGCCAAACTGCGGGAGGCAGTGGAAGATAGGCGTGCCTGGCATGCTCTGGTCCATGGGGTCATGAAGAGTTGGACACGACTGAATGACTGAACAACAACAAATGGAAATGATAAAATGTTTCTTTGATTTTCCTTGCATTTCCCCACCAAACATGCCATCCTCTCTTGCTACAACAGTGTGGTATCTACTTTGCATGCAGAAAGTCACAGGTGCAGATCCCGGCATCTCCATATGGGGCTAGGAAAATACCTCTTTTTGGAACCCTGGAGAACAGCTGCCAGTCAATGCTCAGCCTGATGGACCGATAGCCATTCTTGGAGTCAGTGTGGTGTAATGGTCAGAGTGCCGGACAGGGACCTGGGAGACCAGGGTTCAAATTCCCACTCAGCCATGAAGCTCAATGGGTGACCTTGGGCCGGTCACCATCTCTTAGCTTAACCTTCCTCCCAGGGTTGTTGTGGGGATGAAATGCTAAAGCCTTTGAAGCAGAGGTCAAGAAGAAGAAGAGAAGAAGAGTTTGGATTTGATATCCCGCTTTTCACTACCCGAAGGAGACTCAAAGCGGCTCACATTCTCCTTTCCCTTCCTCCCCCACAACAAACACTCTGTGAGGTGAGTGGGGCTGAGAGACTTCAGAGAAGTGTGACTAGCCCAAGGTCAGCCAGCAGCTGCCTGTGGAGGAGTGGAGACGCGAACCCGGTTCCCCAGATTACAAGTCTACCGCTCTTAACCACTACACCACACTGGCTCAACCATTTTATAGTTCACTTTTTAGAAACAAACCCTCTTCACAAAATGGCTGAAAGTCCTATTCTTTCATACTGGACACCATATCTCTAAATTAAACCTGAAAACTCTTAATATTCACGTTATTTCCTCTTTGGTACGTACAGTCAGATAGGAATGCATGATGTTTGCAAATATAGGATTTTAGCGTGTTTGTAAATGAGTTGCTGAACTGGAGGGCGGAGGCTGTGAACAATAACGGTACAGTGTCTTAACAAGTCATCATCAAAACGATACATTTTATGGCTGTGCTGCAGATAATGCAGCATTTGTCATAAAATATGCATCTCAGAATGCTTTGCGGAGTATTGTACTTCCAGTACTACATCATCCAGTTGTAAATAAGAACAGATGATTTTAAGAGGTACTAATAAGGAAGAAAAGAGAGTCAATGTGATTTTAAATACAAGCCCACTTAAGGCACGCTATATATTTAAGTGGATTCTATGGCTTGAGTTGTCCCCTCTAAATAAAGAATGCAAGTTAAATTTCATTTAAGTAAAATTGCTTTTGCCCTTATTATCTAATAATGTGCAGTTGTTTAGCAAGGAAGCGTTTTTGATGTCACTTGTTATTCCATTATTCACTTGGGAGACTTCAGCCTCTTAGGTCAAACTACATGATACGTTAAATTGGTTAAAAGCATGTTCACATTTAATGCTGTTAAATAGCATTCACAGGAGGGGCGTCGTCAGGAGAAGGAACGCTGTATGTCTGTTGGGTTTTTTAAATACTTCCCCCAGTGCTGTGTTCCAACAACAACAACAACAGAAAACCCCCAACCAACCAAGCTGCTATTTGCTACAATAGAACAATCACTTTCTGTGCAGTACTTTGCTAAATTCAGCAGGCACTAGTCATGATGGTTAATCTACCCTCCAAATATCCAGCCAGCCTCCAGATATTATTCACTGAGGAACAGTGCAGAGAGCTGTTGCCCACAAGTCCTGCTTTGTGTTCTTAGAGGTACCTGGCTGGCTCCTCTGGGAAATGGCATGCTGAACATTAATAATAATAATAATAATAATAATAATAATAATAGTAGTAGTAGTAAAAGGTAAAGGACCCCTGGACATTAAGTCCAGTCAAAGGCGACTATGTGGTGCGGTGTTCATCGCACTTTCAGGCCAAGGTAGCTGGTGTTCGTCCACAGACAGCTTTCCGGGTCACGTGGCCAGCATGACTAAACTGCTTCTGGTGCAATGGAACACCGTGACGGAAGCCAGAGCACAGAATGTTGGAAGATTTAGGACAGATAAAAGAAGTTACTTCTTCATGCAGCGATGGCCACCATCTTGGATGGCTTTAAGGAGGCTAGATCAAAATCATGGAGGAGATAGCTATCAATGGCTACTAGCCATGATGGATATACTTTACTTCCACAGTTGGAGGCAGCAGTGCTGATGAATACCAGTTGCTGGAAACCACAGGAGGGGAGAGGGCTCTTGTGCAAGTGGAGTAGAGGATCCCATAAGCTGATAGTTCCTGGGCCTGGGCTTCTCCTCTTCTGGGAGAGGTTTGCCCACACATTGCATTGAACACAGGCATAAGCTCTCAATGGTCATATGCAAGTGTGTGAAAGGGTGTACTCTTGCTGTTTTGAATAACTCAACTATTTGTGTCCCCAGCTACAACAGATTATAGACTTGATGAATTTAATGAATGGACACTCCTACAGAGACATCGGGTGGGTTGGAGGGAGGCTGGCAGCAACTTAATGGGGTAGCTTCGTGATATGGGAAGTCCATGCTCACTGGAACTTAACCAGCTGAAACAATGGTTCCACAGCTTTAATATTATCTTAACATTGCCATCTTCCAGATTGATTCTTTTCCATACGGAGAATAGGGTGTCTGTGTTTTGAAACATGAACAAGTTATTACGTTCAGCCGCCTTTCTCTTTCCTGTCTTATCTGGTGCCTATATTCTGAAATGTTGTTGATCTAGTTTCGAAACAGCGGGTGTCAAATGCTTAGACTGAGAATAATAATCGTAATGATGCGAAGAAAAACACTGAGCTCTGTGGAAATGGCAATAAAGTGGGGAAACAAAGTGTACACTCTTCCCTAAGATTGTGCTATTTGCAAATAAACACTTAATAATGCTAGGTCTGGTATTCTCCTGCACCACCTGGAAATAGCAGAGTATTATTTCTATTGTGAAGCTTGTGTTTTAAAAACAGTCCTTGGATCCAATTCAGCTTAAAGCCCCATTGTAGTGAGTGGGACAACTTGCTTGTATTGTATATTGATTTCAATTGGGGGTGGGGGAATCATCACAGCCTGTTTTAATTTCTGAGGCCATACATCAATATACAACAAAGTTGCTACAGGCCAATTTGGAGTAAATAAATAAATAAATAAATAAATAAATAAATAAATAAATAAATAAATAAATAAATCCCCCACCTTTTTCTCCAATGAAAAGGATAAGAGGGGTTGGGAGGCACCAGATGTGGAACTCCCAAGGGAACCCCCGGAGGAGGAAAGCTCAGAGGCAGGGGATTGGTGGTGGGACAATGAGGAGAGGTCACAGTGAGAAGATTCGGAGGAAGGGCTGGATCCACAATGATCTTGTGAAGTAGGTTGGGCTGAGAGGTCCAAGGTCACCAAGTGAGGATTCGAGCCCTGGTCTTCCAGGCTCTAGTCTGACACTCCACACTGCCTCTCTTAGAGTGGTATTCAACTACATTTTACTCAGAAGAGACCTATTGGAACTAATGGACCTAACTTAGCCATGCTGGTGGGTGTAGCCTACTCCGAGTAAAATTTTGGTTGGCTACCACTCCTAGTCTACAAACTGGAATGGGACAAATTCTACAGAGATAGTGACCAGAGAAAGGTGGCTTAAATCGGTCTTTCCCAGCCTGGTGTCCTCCAGATGTGGTTGGACCACAACTGCCATCATCCTTGACCATTGGCCATGCTGCCCAGGACTGATGAGAATTGTGGTCCAACTACATCTGGAGGGACCCTGGTTGGGGGAGGCCGGCTTAAACCTTCCTCCCCGCCCACTGCAATCTCGATAACTCTTCCCGTTGTTTAATTTGTTCTTTAAAAACAACAGCCACAATGCCAACACTTGGCAGAATTGCTAGTCATGTTGTTAACATCATGCGTAGCTTGGCCTAAGCTGTCAAGTGAGGCAGTGCATTTTAATGCCGCTTTGGGGTGGAATAATGTGAAGATCTCACTTCCAGCATGAAGCACCTGCTAAAGTGAGAAATCACAGGGCAAGCCATGCTACATATTGACAATAAGAGCCGTTTTAATGAAATGCGTTAATATTTTATATGGCATCCTTCACACAAAGTACAATAACACTGTAACATGTTCGGCTTATATACAGCTTATAAACATCCTGAAGACTGGGAGGCATCCGTAGGAACTCTTCCACTTGCGCAGATATTTATTCAGCTGGCAACAGTGCTGGGGCCTTTAAATACCACTTCAGGGGTAGACGAGATGAAACCCAGGTGACATGTCACCCCATATGTATGCAAATATTTGCAGCTTCACACTGGCATGTGTTTAGGTATTTTGTTTGTTATTGGTGCGGTTATTTAAGGTACGTTAAGCACGGTCTCCCAACTGATGACTGTCCAAAGAGCTCTACGGTTCTCTTTTTGCTGTCACAACAATCCTGCAAAGTAGACTGTGGCCATTTCAGCTTCTCGGAGCTCTTGCGTACAACAAGCATGATTTGAAGAGATTACTCACTTGTGTTTTGAATGCTTAATTAATTGATATAAATTTGCTAATCCTAAGATATTGAAAGGAAATCTGAAAAGCGATCCCCCTTCCAATCACTCATTTTTGCAAGAAAATGCCGTCTTTAACATTTTGCACAGGCAGTGTTGTGCCTGAACCAAAAATAGCCTCCAAAAATAGATGTGTGGATTAAAAAGAAGGGCATGCCTTGGAGCTTGCTGCTGCCTTTCTTCCTTTTACACCTGGAAGCTGGTTCAGCACTCCCATGCAAGAATGAACTGGGCCAGAGGACAGGTCTGTCCTTCAGGAACCAACTGCAGAAAAATCAGAGCCCAGGTCCCAGTAGAGGGATAATGTGGTTTACCTTTCTCCAGTACATGGTTTGTCAAATGCCAATATAATCACCTCCCCACCAGGTTTATTGGAATTCATGGAGTTGTTGTTGTTGGATGGGAGCATTTCTATTCTCCACCACAGCACACAGTGGTCATTGCCACACCTGTATGGGGATGATCATGCATAGGTTTCTACCATGCACTGTCTGCATTTCGTCTTGATCGACAGAGGACCCAAGGCAGCCAAAAAGTGGTGTGAAGGGTGCTAAGCAAGGCTAGCCCCCTCCTTACTGGCAGGTTCCATGCCGATTGGAAAGGGGGAGTACAAAATAAGGGAACAATGGGAAGCACCCCACAGCATCAGTATGGTGAAAGATGTCTCAACTAAACCAACCTTGCACAGTTTACCAGGCTGGAGCAACTTGGGATGGGAACTGTCACTGGAAACTGAGCCAATGATGCTTAAAGGTCCTCTCCCACCTGCTCTTTGGCATTTCAGCAATCAAGAGCATACTCCTTTTGCAGACTGACCAAGCAGTTGGAGACACGATGGAGTGTCTCATCTAAAGGAAGAGCCAGGAACAGAGACTTCTAGCCAGTTGGTAGAAAGTATGCCTGAACTGAGAGGGTAGAGCTTATCCTACCAGTAGGCGCAGATCAGAGCCGTACAAAATAAAACTAGCTTTAAACCAAACCCAGACAGCATCTTAAAAAGCAAAGACATCACCTTGCCGACAAAGGTCCGTATAGTTAAAGCTATGGTTTTCCCAGTAGTAATGTACGGAAGTGAGAGCTGGACCATAAAGAAGGATGAGGTTGGACAGTGTTCTCAAAGCTACTAACATGAGTTTGGCCAAACTGCGGGAGGCAGTGAAGGATAGGCGTGCCTGGCGCGCTCTGGTCCATGGGGTCACGAAGAGTCGGACACGACTGAACGACTGAACAACAACAACAACAACAACAACAACAAATTTTCCACAGGTATGTGTGTGCGAGAGTGATAGTTGCTTCTATACATGGCCTTTGTGCAAACTTTGGATGTGGATAGTATGGTGAAAAAGTAGTCTTTTTATTATCTGTGCTTGCCCCAAGTGGCTTAAACTGGGAGCCCAACAGATTGGGCACCTGTTCTCTGCTCACTTGTGTCACTGTGGAAGGGCCATAGCTCAGTGGTAGAGCATCTGCTTTGCATGCAGAAAGCCCCAGGTTCAAGCCCAGGCCTCTCCAGGTAGGGATGGGAAATGTTCCTTTAGAACCCTGGAGAGCCATGGCGGGTCAGAATAGACAATGCTATGAAAGATGGACCAATGTTCTGACTTGGCACAGTATAAGGCAGTTTTTTATTGGGGCTGTTGGCCAAGAGGGAACTGCAGGCAATTCTAATGACAGAAGAGCCCTTCTGGTCTGGGAAGGCAGGCAATACTAGACAGCCATTCAGATGCCACCAGTAAAGGCTTTTGGGCCCATAGTTGGTTATTTTCTCCTATTTCTAACCCACTTTCTCCATCATGGAACCCCAGGTGACATGCATGTGGTTCTCAGGTGGTCAACCCATCCAGGCACTGAGCCTGCTTAGCTTCAGCAAGATGATGACCTCATGTGCCTTCAGACCATACCCTGAGTTGCAGTTCTTCAGAATGGTAAACTCATTGCTAGGGAAAGCTACACAGGTCTCCCTTAGCACCAGTCTTACCACCTTTGAGCCTGCCTGTCCTCCAAGCCCTTGAACTGAACACCTGACAAGCAGAAAGGAGTCAACCTATTTGATATGAGAACCCAAGCTGCTGCAGGATAAGGATAACTGGTATTACTTCAACATGTGTGTAAGCATATACTTCAAGCATATACGTAAATGGCTGTGTTCTTTAGGTTTGGCACATGCTAACTCAGCTGGGGCTAACAAGCATAACACTGGTCCTTTGGCAGTTAAATGAAAATGCTGTAATCATAGTGTGGCATATATAACATGTGTTTGTTTCTATATCCTTCTGTCCTCTGGCTTCATAGATATCATTTGAAGATATCATTTGATGCTAATTGGTTTGCATTTGCCAAAGTTGATATAAACTTGTTATCCTGCCTGATTGACCTAAGAGACAACCATGATACGTTTTAAAGAAAACAAGGATCATAGTTTGCTTGGCTTTCCTAATCAGGCTAATGAAAGAGAAGGTCTCCGCTCTGTATGGTAAGAGAGATTACAACCAGAAGTGGTCTTTAGTATTCTTTAAAGATCTATAATTGACTCTAATTAGGAATAGATTACTGTACTGAAGGATCTGGAATTGCCAAGCAGGAATGAGAAGGATTCACCTTCAGTCATTTTATCACTGAGGATAACTCCACTATAGTCGTATCTCTTCTGGTGTTTTGGGGAATCAAAGCTTGGTGGTTACCTTGCAGTGTTCAGATCAGGGTGTGTGTGTGTGTTAATAATTCAGATGCTAATTCGGCAAACAACATAACCCCTGTTTAAGGGTTTATTCAGTGTAGTCTTCAGCTATTTCAACTTGAGCTGCTGCTTTTCACTTTTCTCACCTAAGTACAGAGAGTCCACAACCCAGCACAGCGAACCTGATTTAGTGGACCTGATCCAAGTGCCATAATCCCACTGAAATCAACGGGTGTTGAAAGTGCTGAATTTTGTCTAGATCAGGCCCAATAAGTTTTAAAGCACCTAGATTTGTGTTGGATTGTGCATGGGGGCTGAAGTCCCTTCAAAGAATGAGAGTTCTGGAAATATTATCTTAAAAACAAACCCTGGCCGAAGTCACATTCACTTGCAAGACTTTCACCTAGGGCAGTGGCAGGCCTTGGTGTCTCAAATTTCACTGGCCCCCTGTGTGACACCAAAATCTGCCCCCCCCCCCCGCCTTCTGTTGGACGTCATAGTCACAATGTCAGCTGTGGTGCCCCAGAAGCTCTGTGCCCAGTATGATCAAACCAGTCGCGCTCCCCTAGATCTGCCTTTGCTTAGGGGTAGCTAACATGGTGCCCTTTCAGTGTTCCAGGACTACAACTCCATTCCACCCCAGCCAGCAGACTGGAGAGCATGGAGTACCTTCTCCAGAAGAGATGGGGAGCATGTTACCCTGAAGATGCTGTTGGCCTCCAACTCCCAACAGTCCCAGCCAGCACAGGCAATGGACAGGGATGATGGGACCTGTAGTCCAGGAATATCTGGAGGGCCGCAGATTATTTAACCTATTGTGAACATAATGGCATTATTGTTAGGTAAGGAGACATTTGCATTTGTTTGTTATTACATGTACCTTATAATATTTGAAACCACAGCACATTTCAACAACAACAACAACAACAAGAAGAGTATGGATTTGATATCCCGCTTTATCACTACGTGAAGGAGTCTCAAAGTGGCTAATATTCTCCTTTCCCTTCCTCCCCCACAACAAACACTATGTGAGGTGAGTGGGGCTGAGAGACTTCAGAGAAGTGAGACTAGCCCAAGGTCACCCAGCAGCTGCATGTGGAGGAGCGGAGACCTGAACCCGGTTCACCAGATTACGAGTCTACCACTCTTAACCACTACACCACACTGGCTCTCCAGGAAAGGAGACATTTGCATTTGTTCGTTATTAAATGTACCTTATAATATTTGAAACCACAGCACATTTCAACAATACACAGCAGCTACATGTTGAGGGTGGTTTCCTCCCCTATACTGTATCTAAAATCAGACATGATTTGCTTTAGTCCTGTGCCTTTTTATTATCATATCTTATTACATTATCGTCTGAGATAAAAATAAATAAATCTCTCCTTCGGCTATCGAAGGCAGATAATTTCACCCCTCCTCCTACTCAGGTGTCCCTCGAGGTGCATTGTTATGTTACAGTCTCACACTCCTTGTCATGTCTTATTGTTGCTTTGCTGATTGGGCTAGCGTTTTGAATCTCGACAGAGGACGCCCAGCCTCAGTGTATCAGCACCAGTTTGCACTAATTCAAAATGCCAGGACGTGGTTTTTATGGGCAAGCAAAAGAAATACCTACTGTACACACACACACACACACACACACACAGGCAACGATATCACTCAGTTCTTAATATTGATGATGCAGTTCACGTCTGCAGAATGGAAGATGGCAGGATCCCCAATAATGTGCTCTATGGGGAGCTGGCTCTATAGTTTCCATTTACTCTCTAGATGGAAGCCCACATTCCAACCATGTTCAGAGGCATAGATCCCTACAAAATCATCCCTCCCTACCTTCCCTCCTTCCTTCCGACATTTTTTGGAAACTTGTTTAGATCCAACTCTCTCATTGTGGGAGTGTTGTTGTTGTTGTTGTTGTTCAGTTGTTCAGTCGTGTCCGACTCTTCCTGACCCCATGGACCAGAGCACGCCAGGCACGCCTATCCTTCACTGCCTCCCACAGTTTGGCCAAACTCATGTTAGTAGCTCCATGGTTCTTACATTCCAGGTTCCTATGCAATACTTTTCTTTACAGCATTGGACTTTCCTTTCGCTTCCAGGCATATCCACAACTGAGCGTCCTTTCGGCTTTGGCCCAGCCGCTTCATCAGCTCTGAATCTACTTGTACTTGTCCTCCGCTCTTCCCCAGTAGCATGTTGGACGCCTTCCGACCTGAGGGGCTCATCTTCCAGCGTCATAACTTTTATATGCCTGTTGTCTTTGTCCATGGAGTTTTCTTGGGAGGGATACTGGAGTGGGTTGCCAGTTCCTCCTCCAGTCCAAGAAGGGGATTGTGGGTAAACATAGTGGAACTTACTTCTGAGTAAGCATGCATAACATGGTGCTAATGCTAGTGTAGCAAAATGGCTAAGAGATTCAGCCCCATACCCTCCAACATTTCTCTGAGGGGCATCCTATTATTATTATTATTATTATTATTATTATTATTATTATTAAACTCCACCCATCTGACTGGGTTGCCCCAACCACTCTGGGTGGCTTCCAACATATATAAAAACATCATTAAATATTAAACATTAAAAAGTACAGGTCTGCTTCAGATGTCTTCTAAAGGTTGTGTCAATCTGGCATCCCCAGCCTTCAGCCCTCCAGATGTTTTGGACTACAGTTCTCATCATCCCTGACCACTGGTCCTGTTAGCTAGGGATTATGGGAATTGTAGGCCAAAACATCTGGAGGGCCGCAGGTTGGGGAAGCCTGGTGTAGATACTCGTCTCCTTCGCTCGGGGGTTGCATAACTCCTTACCCGCCAACATTTATCCGATGAAAATAGGGATGTCCTAAGGAAAAGAGGGGCATTCCGGGATCAAATCAGAAACCGGAATGGCTTCTGTAAAACCGTGACTGGAAAATAGGGACTGTTAGGTAGTGGGTGGACACAGCAGACGACACAGTGATTTCCAAGCAGCTCTTGTTTATTCTCAGGCTGGAACAGAAGTGAGCTGAAGGGCTCAGCAGCCTGCTTATATAGAACTCAGCTACAAAGCAACAGTAACAACTTTCTGTAGTTACCCAATCCCTGAACGTCACTTTTCAATCCCTCATTTGCATGTGCGGACCTGAGTGAAAACTGCAGCAGAATGAACTATATACACACACCCCTAGTGGCCTAGGGTGAGAACTTCAATACATAACAGGGACAGTTGGAGGGTCTGCAACCCTTGGTTCTTCTTCTAAGGCCATTTTATTCTAACTGTCCTTCAAGCTTACCCACAATACACAAAGAAAGACTAGAATCAGCTAGTTCCCTTTTCCCCTTGATGAGTGGTCTTGTTGTCTTGCTATGTGCTTTTGTGGCCTGTGTTTTTAGCTTCTCTTTCATATTAAAATTCCAGGTTTGAAAAGGTCTGAGAGAGACTCTAGCTTTTGAGGCCTTGGGTTGCTGCGGCCTGCCAGACAGAGACAGTGGTGAACTAGGGAGGGACCGAAGGTCTAACTCAGTCTGACAGCTTCATCTTAATTTCTTAATTAACCAAGTTGTTCTAAGCATTGTGTAGGGCATCTTTTGCTCTCCCCCCCCCCCACAATATCTTAGCTGGTTGTTTCTTTTGGAAGCCCAGTCCCTTGATAAAAATGACTTCCACTACTGAGGACCAGCAGAAGATAAGGTGTTCAGAAACGGCAGTGTCCAAATGATATTAATATGCAGAGTCTGGGAAAGGGAACTCGCCACCCAGTCAGTCAAAATCATCTCTGTCCAAGCAGAAATCTGCACTTCACAAAATAAATTACTTGTAAGCCTAAATGTCTGTATGAAATATTAAAGCTTAACACCATTCCGTATTACCCATTTTAAACAGTCGCCCAACTTGGGCCTGCGTCTTCGCCATCCCTATCTGAAAGTAAGCAGTCTCATGGCATCAATCACACGGAGTTTGCAGTACGGGGAAGAAAAAAAAAAAAGAAATAATCCCCCATCAAAGCAAAATACATAAATACATAAATAAGGAGAGCACGTAAAATATTGGCAATGCCCGAAAGTATGTAAACAACCAGTATATATGCGATTATATATATATATATATATATATATATATATATATATATATCCCCATATCCTCCCCCCAAACTGTGGTTGTTTAATTTGACAGTTTTTGGAACTTCACTTCCCCCCGCCCCAGAAAATCCCATCCACATCCGCACCCAAGTACAGGGAGAAAATTTGATTCAGTTCACATTTAAAGGCAAACATACTTAACTCACACTTTCTGAAAGGATACAGAAGCCGAAACAAAAGCCATCCCTCCAAATTTGCAAATTTTACAGTGCAGTTCTCCAGCCAAGTAAAGTATACCAAGAAAGCAAAAACTGGAAGCAACCACACATCTTACCGGGTTGCCCCAGCCACTCTGGGCAGTTTCCAACATATATATAAACATAAAACATTAAGCATGAAAAAAACTTCCCTATGCAAGATTGCCTTCGGATGGCACGGGGGTCAGATAACTCTCCATACCCTCCAACCAGGCCCGTCTCAGCCATAGAGGCTACTGGCGCAAGGCACCAGGGCGCCACAGCCTGGAGGGCGCCTCAGCCGTGCCCGCCCAGCCCTGCCCACCCCGCCCGCCATGCCCGCCCCGCCCCGCCATGCCCGCCTGCCCCACCCGGCGGAGCACGAGAGGCACCGGAGGGATCTTCGTGCCATGGCCCGAGATAATCTTAAGACGGCCCTGCCTCCAACATATCTCCAATGAAATCAGGGACATCCTAAGGAAAAGCGGGACAAGCTGGGATCAAATCAGAAATCTGGACGGCTTCTCTAAATCAGGGACATCCCTGGAAAATAGGCACACTCGGAGGGACTGTTAGTGAGAATAATATACAAAAGTGCATTGTGTTTGGGGAAGCTGCTAGCTAAAAATGTGTGCATGGAGACAAAATTGCATTCACACATTTGTACATTAGGTAAAGATTGCACTGTGCTTGTGAATTTTCATGAGGACTTATTTTTTTATTTTTTTTTAAATGTCAACTTATATAGAGAAATGAACTAAAGACTGGACAAATGAGAAACTGAGAGAAGCTAAAACTGGTAGATTCAGCCACTTACATCTGCACTCAGATGTTTTCTTGGAGTAACGCTGAGGAATCAACAAATGGTTTGCACATTGATGGAGGGAAGATTGGCAATTGTGTCAGATCAGAATCAGCTGTCTGCATCTCCTAGGCGGCTTTTAAAGTAACTATCCAGTCTGTGGTCATCTTTAACTGCCCCTTCTCCCCTCCTTTGGGCCCAACTACCAAAATTAAATTCGGTGGGAGGGGTGGAAGAGGAAAGCCATTTTTATTGTTTATTTATGTAGAGAGCATTTGTGAATGGCAGGTGCATGTGGTTTAAGGAAAACTGGCCCAAGGTCACCCAGTGAGCTTCACAGCTGAGTGGGGATTTGAACCCTGGTCTCCCAGGTCATAGCCCAACACTCTAACCATGATGCCACACTGACCTATGTTCTATTGCATGGTGCCACATTTTGTGAGAGCAACCTTCTCCACTACAAAGCTGATTTCCTCATATTGTCTCTTTAAAGTATGCTCTTTAAACCATGGGGTGAGTGCAGGTTTATGCCATAATGAATGTTGATGTGATGGGGGAACTCAAGGGAATGGAAGCTTGTGCTGTATTATAAACATATTTCCCCCTTGTAATTGTATTTATGATCTCACAGGAATCAGGAGCATAGCACCTATCAGCATTAATTGGGGCTATGCAGATAAACCCTTAGAGTACAATGTGCCTTAAACCTTCTTCCTATGCTGTAATAATTACAGTTGTTTATATTATCTGTTGTTACATGAGTGAAAAGGCATGAAAGCGGGAACAATCTTGCTGACAAACAGAACATGCATCCAAGATGTCTGAACCATGTCCTCCCTATGCACTCAATCATGTTACGTCTTCACAAAGTTGTAGTACAGGTGGTACACTGAGCGCATGACAGGATGGCTGTAGCTGGCAGCAGATTCCAGATGCCAACTGTTAGGCTCCCATCTCAAAACATGACAATGACTCTTGCTTGAAAGTAAGAGATCTTTGCATGTTCAGACCCAGAGACCTCCCCCCTAAATAAAGACACATTTGACTCAAATTTTAGTTTTTGGTTTTTGGCAGAATTTAGGCCACGACTTTATTAATTACAGAAAAGTGAGTGGCTGCATAGGCTCTGGTTCGACTAGCTCCCTACACCCTTGCAGGTAGTGCTGACCCAGAGTTCTATCATAGTCAGCCAAGGGTGAACACCTGAGGCAGATGAAAAGCCTGGGAACAGACTCTGTTCACTCCGCAGATGCTCCCCTGGACTCAGGCGTGGGCACGACTCCCTTTTGGGGGTTGGCCAAACCAAGTTGAGTCCCTGGATTCCTTTAACAGAATACCCTTCACATAGGGCTGGTGAGACCATTCTCCCATCCCTATCACATGAACCAGTGCCTATCCGCAACCTTACAAGTTGTGACGAATTGCTACACGGCAGGCGAAATCCAAATGGCAACAGCCAATCAGCCAAGTGGGGAAAATTCCTGCCGTGCCCCTGTCCCAATGACAGATGACACATGACAGCATAGCAAGTTCAATTGCAAAAATTCCTTCCAGTAGCACCTTAGAGAACAAACTTAGTTGGTCTCTAAGGTGCTACTGGAAGGAATTTTTTTATTTTATTTTGTTTTGACTATGGCAGACCAACACAGCTACCTACCTGCCACTTCCTTATTACTCATTTTAAGTAAATGTTGCATGTTTATCTCCTCTTCATTTTACAGCTATGTCCATTCCCTGAGAGGATCATGTCCTCTCAGATGCTGGGAAAGTCAACCTACCGGTAGTCCCTGAGCTACCAACACGTCTCTGTGTACCTTGTTCAAAAGGTAGCAGCTTTCCCCCCAAGTCATTTGCATCCATATACACTTTTGGTATCTCTGGTACCTACCCAGTTTACCTCTGTGATTGAGCTGGTGATGAGTTTTGTTTGCTGCTCAGGAGTTATTTCATCATCCTCATCATCCTCATTTATTTATACCCCGCCCATCTGGCTGGGTTTCCCTAGCCACTCTGGGCGGCTTCCAACAAAAGATTAAAAATACATTAAAACATAAGTCATTAAAAACTTCCCTAAACATTTCATTTCAAGGTTTAACTTTCCTCCCGGGAGCCAATAATTTGGGAGACACTCATCTCACCCGCAAAAGGGGAACTGCCATTGAAATGGTTCCGTCACGGGTCAGTGTCAACCAGGCAGCCTCCAGTGGTGCCACCACCAACAGGGCCTCACCTGCCAATCATAGGATTTGAGATGATTGATATTGGGCAAGGGCAGGTGCTTTGAATGGACACAGGCTCTGTACCTTTAACTGCTTCACGGCAGCTGAAGCTTCCCCCATCATTACATGTTTCTGTTTGGAAAAAGAGACACCTGTTCTGTTATGCAGCTATAAAATGCACAATGCCTCATCCTGTAAAAATAGTGACAGCCGTATCTTGTGTCAGAGCACAATTTCAGAGGAGGGGACTGTTCGTTCATTTTTCAAGGCATTTTCATTATTTCATAACTTGAGTGGGGTTTTTTTCCTCTCTTTTTAGGCTATAAAAATATTCCGGTTGTTGTGGCACCTTAGAGAGGGCTTTGACAAAATATTGTGGGAGAAAATGTGCAACATGCACATACATATAAAAAAACTGTGAAGAAAATACTGTAGGTTGTGTTGAAATGTCTCCCACTCGTTAATTTGAAATTTCATGGTGGAAGTCAGCATTCGTTGCCTGGCTTAGACGCCAAGATTCTGGATACTTCAGAAACATATCCCAAGGACACATAGGACTGGTAGAGACAGAAATATTTTGGTCCAATCCACCATGGTTTATACAAGCATTGTCCCTGCACACTCCTTTCTCCTTTCTCTCTTGTGCCATAATTTGATACTACTGAGGTTTGTCAAACCACAGTTTCCTATTATGTCCATCCAAACCTGGAAACTGTGGTTTATGTTCTGACTACAAACCAGGATTACAACCCACTACTATCACCTAGCCTAGGCTCCCATTTACACCCCCTGGCACTCCAATCACTGTTAGATGAGTGGGTCTGGGGACTGCCATGCTATTTTTACACATTTCCCCCAACACAGCATCATTCCAGGGCATTGTGGGGAGATAAAACTAGTAGTTAGCAGATTTCTGCCATTTAGCACTCCGTTTTCTGCCTGCTGCAACCATGACCATAAGATAAATCTTCCAACACCCATCAACATAGGACGGTGTTTCCCAAACCAGCTGTTTTTGGACTACAACTCCCATCATCACCATTATTATCATTTATTGAATTTATATTCCACCCTATACCCTGAGGTCTCATCATCCCTAGCTAGCACAACCAGTGGTCAGGGATTGTGGGGACAGTAGTCCAAAAAGAACTGGAGACCCAAGTTTGGGAAACACTCATATAGGAGAAGGCCCACTGACCTAGGAAGGGGCCCCATTATAATAATAATAATATTTATTATTTGTACCCCGCCCATCTGGCTGGATTTCCCCAGCCACTCTGGGCAGCTTCCAACAAAAATCAGATACAAAAATATCACACATTAAAAACTTCCCTGAAAAGGGCTGCCTTCAGGTATTTTCTGAATGTCAGGTAGTTGTTTATCTCCTTGACCTGTGATGGGAGGGCGTTCCACAGGGCGGGCGCCACTACCGAGAAGGCCCTCTGCCTCGTTCCCTGTAGCTTTGCTTCTTGCAGTGAGGGAACCGCCAGAAGGCCCTCGGCACTGGATATCAGTGTCCGGGCTGAATGATGGGGGTGGAGACGCTCCTTCAGGTATACAGGACCGAGGCCGTTTAGGGCTTTAAAGGTCAGCACCAACACTTTGAATTGTGCTCGGAAACGTACTGGGAGCCAATGTAGATCTCTCAGGACCGGTGTTATGTGGTCCCAGCGGCCACTCCCAGTCACCAGTCAACTGCCGCATTCTGGATTAATTGTAGTTTCCGGGTCACCTTCAAAGGTAGCCCCACATAGAGCGCATTGCAGTAGTCCAAGCGGGAGATAACCAGAGCATGCACCACTCTGGTGAGACAGTGCACGGGCAGGTAGGGTCTCAGCCTGCGTACCAGATGATGCTGGTAGACAGCTGCCCTGGACACAGAATTAACCTGCGCCTCCATGGACAGCTGTGAGTCCAAAATGACTCCCAGGCTGCACACCTGGTCCTTCAGGGGCACAGTTACCCCATTCAGGACCAGGGAATCCTCCACACCTGCCCTCCTCCTGTCCCCCCAAAACAGTACTTCTGTCTTGCCAGGATTCAACCTCAATCTGTTAGCCGCCATCTTCTCTTCAAACCAACTCCCACTTCCGATCGATTGCGGAGCTGGAAACAAGCAAGAATCAGCCCTCCAGGCAGAATCTAGCTTTTCGGGGGGGGGGGGGAACGGGGGCATTGCACGGGCGCCGCAAGCCCCCCAAAACTCCAGGAGGAAGATCTTGGAGACAGGCACCCAGCGACGCCGAAAAGCAGTCTCTCCGCTGAAGAAAAGTGCTCCTTTTAGGAGTGGAATTTGGCGAGGTTGAGACGCCGGCGTGGGACACCATTGCTACTCCCGAGAAAGCGAAGCCTCAAGCTTGGCCAGCACAGTGATTGATTCTCAATCTAGGTGTTGCAAGGGACAGAGGCCTTGAAGCAGCTCTCAGAACTGGTAGCTGTTGCAGTCAGTTGGATGCGCCACGCCATGTGAACACATTAAATAATAATAATAATAATAATAATAATAATAATAATAATAATAATAATAATAATAATAATTCATTATTTATACCCCACCCATCTGGCTGGGTTTCCCCAGCCAATCTGGGTGGCTTCCAACAAAATATTAAAAATACAATAAAACATCAAACATTAAAAAACATCCCTAAACAGGGCTGCCTTCAGATTTCTTCTAAAAGTCAGATAGTTTGTTTTTTTGACACCTGAAGCCGAGTGTAACTTTTAGCCATGCCCCACCTAAGCATCTCTAAAACCCTGATTGCCGCCCCCCCATGACATATCATTCTTATTATTCAAAAAGTGAATTTCTCCTATTCACGTGGAGGAAGCCTAAAAGGGCCATTAACTTGGTCTAAACTATCTTCCAAAATGCTCCCCTTAAAAATCAAATTGCCCTCCCCCCGTGGGGCGTGTGCCCCATGTTTGGAACCATGGGTCTAGAGTCTTCCTGCCCCCAAATGTATGTACATACCATGCTACTGAATGTAGAAGGCAGTCTGTTCAAAGCTTCCAACATTTCAACAGCTACTAGCCATGATGGCTAGTGTTCGACCCCCACTGTCAGAGGGCAGTAGGCCTCTGAATACCAGTTGTTGGAACTCACAAGTGGGGAGAATGCTGTTCCACTCAGGTCCTGCTTATGGGCCTCCCATAGGCATCTGGTTGGCCACTGCAAGAACAGGATACTAGACCAGATGAGCCTTTGGTCTGAAAGAGCAAGGCTCTTCTTAGAGTCACATGGACCACTCTGGAGATACTGAGGCCTCAAAATGAAGAGCATCCCATATGTTCAACAGGATGGCGCAGGTCTATAGCAAGTACATCAACGCTTTAGAGGCTGGTAGTTGCAGATAAACAAGGGGACATCTGGCAACCCTTTGTTGGCATCTCGTTGACATGTTTAAACAAGTTTGCTTTCGTTGGACATATTCATCCCCCCCCCCCACCCCTTTGCAAATTATAGACTTAACACCTCAACTCACAATATTCTGGCAGCGATGGAAGGGGGGGGGGAAACATAGCTCAATTGCACATATAATTTTTCCCCCATATCAATCTAGCCTTAGGTGTGCAGAGATCTTATGTTCATCAAGTGTATTCAAGTATGCATTTTAGAACTAGCACTTTACCGAGCTAATTTTCCTTGTCAAAGCAAGTAAAAGCAATTATACAATGTAAACATTTGATTTGCTTTCATTGGGCAGGCTATATTTTTTGTTAACCCCACGTTCTTTAAAAGCACCTTTAATTTCAATGGGAAATGCCTTTGTTTGTGTAAAAGAGTAAGGGGTTGATTCTTTCTTCTGGTTGTCTTGTCGCTTCCATTACCACTAATGGGAGTTGAGTGTGTGCATCAAGGGGATAATATACAGTTGGTGAGTTGATAGCACAAATTGTTGGCAAGTCTCTCTATCTAGTGCTCAGCATCTTTCTAGCGGGCAAAGAGGGTTTTTGTTGTTGTTTTAAAAAAAAAACTGGTGGGGGAAGGTACAGAGAACCACCTTCCAAAGTTCCAGCCAGTTCTGGCGACACCATTTAAATTCATCACACTATGTGTGGACATTTATTCTGTGGAGCAAATGCCCACCAAAGGAAGGAAGAATTCAATGCAAAATGCCAATCTGCTGGTCCCAGAGAGGAAAGGTCTTTTGATTTCTATAGATGGAAAGGTTGAAAGGGGCAGTTTCAGCAAATAAATACCGGTATGCCTATCTCAGGGATCAGCTGGCACGCTGTGAAAAATGAAGAGGTTTTCCTGGTGGGGCCACATATACTTCCACAGTCCACTTGGGGGTTACTTGGATGACATTGTGTGGTGTGATGGCACTCATATGATGGAATAAGCTTCCTATAGACATGTGGTGTGCACTGACCGTCTGTGGTTTCCAGTGCACGTTAATGCTTTTTTTTTTTTTTAAACAAGCCATCAGAAAATAGCTGTGTGATATCTGAGTCTACTGATCTTTACAGAGGTGTGTGTGTTTTTTAATTGTCTTATTGGTCGTATTCTTATACTTCATTTTCAAACACATTGTAACACCACTTTGAAGCTCTCCTGTTAGCAGCTTCTAATTTTTCCTGAAATAAACTGGCAGAAATTTCCTCTTGTGGTCTAGAGTGTAGACCAGTGTTTTTCAACCTTTTTTGGGCAAGGGCACACTTGTTTTATGAAAAAAATCACGAGGCACACCACCATTAGAAAATGTTAAAAAATTTAACTCTGTGCCTATATTGACTATATATAAAGTAATTCTCTTGAATAGGAATCAAATAAACACAATTTGTCCCACGGCACACCAGGCAACATCTCACGGCACACTAGTGTGCCGCGGAACAGTGGTTGAAAAACACTGGTGTAGACCAGGGATAGGGAAGACGGGACCCTCCAGAGGTTGCTGAACAACAGTTCCCATCATCCTTGGCGTGGGGGCTGATGGGAGTTGGAGTGCAACAACATTTGGAGGTTTCACTAGTTGCCCATCCCCGGCTGCACCTCGCAAACCTCTGCCTCCCTGTCTCCCCTTGCGTATCTCCATCATTCTTTCCAATGCTGGAGTCATCTGGTTGTAACATGTGGAGGTCGGGCAGTGGGGAATGAGTGCACCAACTCCACCTCTGTTGCTGTTCCCATTGCCCTTTAACTCATGGAGGGTGACTACCTGAAGCAGGGAACCTCTTGTGCTCTTCGGACAGCTATGTGTATTTCAGAACCCTGGAAAACCTAGGTAACAAAAATTCGCCTTCAGCTCTGTGGCAATTATCACTTTTTAAAAAGCTCCCGTTGACATCAGTTTTGTGGTTCTGATGAAAACCACCACCCCCATGCTTACTATTAAGTTGGGGGGAAATTTGCAGCTATCATGGCACACTACATAGGAGCATAATATGAGCCTGCTGGATCAGACCAATGACCTATCTAGTTCAGCATCCTATTCTCACAGTGGCCAAGCTATGGGATGCCTGCAAGCTGGATATGAGCACCATGGCACTCTGCCTACCTGTGATCTGTAGCACCTGGTTTTCAGAGGCATACTGCCTCTGAATGTGGAGGTAGAACATAGTTATTGTGGCTAGTAACTGTTGATAGCCTTCTCCTCCACAAATTTTCCAATTGTCTTTAAAAGCTATCCACAAGATGTTACCTGTAGTTTGATGTAACCTGTAGTTCAGCCCTAATTCTGCAGTTCTTTCCACTGTTGCAGGCCTGCATACCTTATGCTTCTTTCCTTTCCTTGTCATTATGATGATTTATATTCTCGGTTGCTTCTTGTTTTAAAGGCATGGCAATGGAAAAGGCCCTGTCATGCTTTCCTGCCAGCTAATTCTGCGATATCAGCAGGATATCTATTGCAGCTGTAGTGTAATTATGGACATCTCATGGTCACATCTCTTAATATTTAAATGATTAAATGCAGGGGGTGGAGGGTACCTCTGGCTGGCACATTGCTTCAAAGTGAAGGGAGGTCGATAGTGGAGCAGGTTGCACTATATCAACAGGACATATTCCTGACTTCATTCAATCAAAGTGGTGGATACATCACTCACAATAGGTAATTCATGTAGGATTTACCATTTGCCTTTGGAGTTTTGTTTCTTGCAAGAAACAATGCAGGAAAACAAAAATACGGACAAACTCCATCCACAATTACTTTTTCTGCTTACTGTGGACAGAAGAACATGAAAGGATTCCTGTGGAATTGGGCCAAAAGTTCAGCATCTTTTTTTCCCAACAGTGGCCAGTCAAATGCTTCCAGAAAGTCCACATGCAGGACAGGAAGGCAAAAACTCACTCCTGTATTTTCTTTCTTATCTGGTGTTCAGAGATGGAATCCAGTGTAGCATTAAGGACGGGGGAGATAAACTCCACTGGTATTATTACTATAGGTACTGTCTTTCCCCTCTTTCCTTGAAAGACATTACTTGGCTGGAGAAATGCATTACAAAATTTGGAGAAGTGAAAATTTCAAAGGATAGTTTCAGTTCAGCTCTCATATGGTTCCATCAAGTAAGGAGTGTGGTGGAGTCTCCTTCTTTGGAGGTCTTTAAGCGGTCTTTAAGCGGAGGCTTGACAGCCATCTGTCAGGAATGCTTTGATGGTGTTTCCTGCTTGGCAGGGGGTTGGACTGGATGACCCTTGTGGTCTCTTCCAACTCTATGATTCTATGATTCTAAGTTAAGCAAGTTCGCATTTAAATGTGAACTAAATCAATTTTCTCCTCCACCCCTACCTAAAGCCCGAGCCTGTTGTCTCATTGCTCATTCCCCCTTCTAGAAATACTAGTTTTGCAATGCCACATCTTGATTTTTGGTGAAAGGTCCCTTCTAGGTCCCTTGTGTGTACACATGTAATTGTATACACCTGTAGACTGTTGTTGGCATCCGTCTGTCTTGCGAGACAAAGGAGTGCACATCCGGCGTTGAAGTCAAACTGCTGCATTTCCAGCACCCAAGTGACCTCCCCAGAGTGCAAGCCTTGGCAGTGTGTATGGAGAGCCTGACCTTTACAGATGACAAAGACAAAGATGAAAAACCTCCTTGACCTTGTTACAGGTGGGTAGCCGTGTTGGTCTGCCATAGTCAAAACAAAATCGAAAATTCTTTCTAGTAGCACCTTAGAGACCAACTGAGTTTGTTCCTGGTATGAGCTTTCGTGTGCATGCACACTTCTTCAGATACACGTGTATCTGAAGAAGTGTGCATGCACACGAAAGCTCATACCAGGAACAAACTCAGTTGGTCTCTAAGGTGCTACTAGAAAGAATTTTCTCCTTGACCTTGCTGCTGCAGTCCAAATGAAAGCAGAGCAATATGTTTGGCACCAGCTTGGCTGCAAGAGTTTCTGGAAGGAGGTGTACAATGTGCCACCCAACCATTTTAGGGATTCCATTATGCATTTGTGCATACGTTTACTCCTTAGCCCTTTTCCTCTCCCGAAGACGTCCCACAAGGCAGCAGATGTTTAGGATCAGAGTTTTCCTTCTCCTAGATGGGATACCTTCCCAGGTTGATGAGCCCCATCTGCCCCTACCTTTGTTGTCCGACTCTTCGTGACCCCATGGACCAGAGCATGCCAGGCACTCCTGTCTTCTACTGCCTCCCACAGTTTGGTCAGACTCATGTTGGTAGCTTCGAGAACACTGTCCAACCATCTCATCCTCTGTCGTCCCCTTCTCTTTGTGCCCTCCATCTTTCCCAACATCAGGGTCTTTTCCAGGGAGTCTTCTTTTCTTATGAGGTGGCCAAAGTATTGGAGCCTCAGCTTCAGGATCTGTCCTTCCAGTGAGCACTCAGGCCTGATTTCCTTAAGAATGGATAGGTTTGATCTTCTTGCAGTCCATTGGACTCTCAAAATTCAAAAGCAGCCCCTACCTAGGGCAGGTAATAATGCTGTATCAGCTACAATGTTCTTTGAAATCACTTCGAAGTGATTCAAAGTGATTGACAAATTTATCTAGCTAATAAAACATAGTACACATCTATTTCGAGGATCTTCTTACAGCTACCTGGGTCTTCCTAGGAACTCATCATATGTAAGGAGGTCAGTTCTGATCTCTCCGCTCCCCACCAACCTCTGGTTTGAGGATTTATTACCAAAGTCCAAAATAGAGGATAATCCTCTGTCCTCTAGCGTGGTCCTGAAAAAAAAGTGCAATTTGAAGCAACACACTCATCTTAACCAAATGCAGCGGGCTGTTGCTCTCCTCACAAAAGCCAGCAGTAATTGCAGCAATAATGTCTCCACTGCAGCCAAAGGCTTTTATTTAGGGCAATATTCAGCCATGCGCAAGTGGCCAATATACAGCCCCATTTGAGACAGTTAAATCCCACTTAAGCCCTCGAAGGCTTAACTAGTGATGAGTCCTTCAGCTGGCTCCCACACAAGGCAGATTTTCAGCCTTAACCGGGAACTGGGCAGCCAGCACAAGATTCTCACGTGGGAATACGCTGGAGTGTGCTGGCGCTCGCGCTTCCCCTTTAAACCACTTCACTTTTCTCTCTGCTGCTGGCTTGTTGCCTAGTTCTGCAGCGGGGCGGGGGGAGGATGTCAACCTGCCAAAAGCATCTTCCATTTGCATTCCATCCCATTTCAAAGACCATCCAAACTAAACAAAAAAATTAAAGGGGAGCGGCAAGGACTTGTCCAATTTCCTGCCTTGATCCCTTAGGGAAACGGTTTATTAGTGAGTGTCATTGCAAAGGCAAGATGGTGAAGAATATATGAATGGGAGCACTTGGGAGGGGGGGGGGAGAGAAGCGGGGAGACAGACGGGCTGGGGAAATGCCTCTAAATCACCAAACTGACACGCAAGTCTTCAAAGTTAAGGCTGATTCTGCAGGTTGTAAATATTAAGATTTTTTAAAGGAGTTCAGCAGGTCAGCAACCAGAAAAGAGAAAGGAAAGGCACTGGGGATGGGTGAAAGAGACCGAGAAGGGCAATTTGTTTGTATAAATCATATTTTATGATTAGCATGCAATGGGGAGTCAAATCTCTTTCCTTCTTGGCAGAATCTGGCAAATATATTAGCTCTGATTAAGTCATGCTGAAAACAATGGAACGGTACATACGTACTATTGGTTTCAGTGGGATTTGGTCAAAATGAACATGTGCTGGGTTGTTCCTAAACAACTCTGCAGTTTCTAATTTATTTACTCTTTAGGAAAATGACAGCACAGATGTCGACGTAAATGCCATAATTCTGGGCATGTCAGTCTGTGTGGGCATGTATTTTTAAATAGGTATGTGACCAAACTCCATGCAGGTTAGGGTTTTCTTATAATGGCATGGCTACTCCTTAACACACCGCTGCAATGTCGGTAGGATTTGCACCACTTGAAAGTTGCCTCGGCTTCATAAAATTCCCTGTAAAGGGAAAGAAGACAGTCCCTTGGAGAATGTGGCCAACAGGTTGAAGAGACAGTTCCTTTTGAAATGAGTTGTGAAGATCTACCCAATGTTAAAATGGTGTGAGGAAGATGGTTTTCCCAGTAGTAATGTACGGAAGTGAGAGCTGGACCATCAAGAAGGCTGATCGCCGTACAATTGATGCTTTTGAATTATGGTGCTGGAGGAGACTCTTGAGAGTCCCGTGGACTGCAAGAAGATCAAACCTATCCATTCTCAAAGAAATCAGCCCTGAGTACTCACTAGAAGGACAGATCCTGAAGTTGAGGCTCCAGTACTTTGGCCACCTCATGAGAAGAGAAGACTCCCTAGAAAAGACCCTGATGTTGGGAAAGATGGAGGGCACAAGGAGAAGGGGACGACAGAGGATGAGATGGTTGGACAGTGTTCTTGAAGCTACTAACATGAGTTTGGCCAAACTGCGAGAGGCAGTGAAGGATAGGCGTGCCTGGCGTACTCTGGTCCATGGGGTCACAAAGAGTCGGACACGACTGAACGACTGAACAACAACAACATTTAAAGAGCAGGAAGGTGCAAAGTGTTAGTAAGGTGTTGAGAGCCAGTGTGGTGTAGTGGTTAAGAGCGGTAGACTCATAATCTGGGGAACCGGGTTCACGTCTCTGCTCCTCCACATGCAGCTGTTGGGTGACCTTGGGCTAGTCACACTTCTTTGAAGTCTCTCAGCCCCACTCACCTCACAGAGTGTTTGTTGTGGGGGAGGAAGGGAAAGGAGAATGTTAGCCGCTTTGAGACTCCTTCGGGTAGTGAAAAGTGGGATATCAAATCCAAACTCTTCTTCTTCTCTTCTTTGGGATTACTAATCATAACACCACTGTAGAGTGTCCACATGTACAAGTGGTTGGGGCCCCTGTTAACTTAGTTCTGTAGAACCCATCCCAGGGTTAAAGAAAGATGAATCTGTCCATTTCATTTACTCTCTGTTTCTCATTTTTCCAATATTAAAATCAGTTCTCTACATTTGTGGATGGATCTACAATTTGTTTGCTTACTTGTTTTAAAAAATCCTTATGGAAATTAATCAGCATAACGCCTGTGCTCAGAGGTCTGCTCTGGTTGCCGATTTGCTATTGGGCTAAATTCAAAGTGTGACTGTTATCATATAAAGCCCCTAACAACTTGGGGCCAGTTTACTTATGCGATTACAATACCCCACATATGCCCACCCAACTGCTTCAATTGGCCACATAATGCCTGTTCCACATTTGTAAGAACTTGGTTGTTTAGTGTAGCACTTTGGAAATGCCTGCCTATTGAAATCAAGCAGGTGCCATCACAGTACTTTTTTGGGCACCTAAGCAGAGACACCACCTTGCCGACAAAGGTCCGTATAGTTAAAGCTATGGTTTTCCCAGTAGTAATGTATGGAAGTGAGAGCTGGACCATAGAGAAGAATGATCGCTGAAGAATTGATGCTTTTGAATCATGGTGCTGGAGGAGACTCTTGAGAGTCCCATGGACTGCAAGAAGATCAAACCTATCCATTATGAAGGAAATCAGGCCTGAGTGCTCACTGGAAGGACAGATCCTGAAGCTGAGGCTCCAATACTTTGGCCACCTCATGAGAAGAGAAGACTCCCTGGAAAAGACCCTGATGTTGGGAAAGATGGAGGACACAAGGAGAAGGGGACGACAGAGGATGAGATGGTTGGACAGTGTTCTCGAAGCTACCAACATGAGTCTGACCAAACTGTGGGAGGCAGTGGAAGACAGGAGTGCCTGGCATGTTCTGGTCCATGGGGTCATGAAGAGTTGGACATGACTAAACGACTAAACAACAACAACACCCCGATGCTTAGAAAATCGAGGCAATTCTAATCTGTTTTAGTAATTTAGTAATTTAGTATGTTTTAAAGTCAGGTTGTGATTTTTTCCTCGATTTTATTGTTAAATCGTTTTTTTTTTTAAAGCCGCTTGGAGTTTCTTACAATCTAGCAGCGTGTAAATTTAAGAAATGAATGAATAAATAATTTTATGCACCCTTCCCCCTGCTATTCACATTGTTTGGTGCATCACATAATCCAGGGAAGTGTGAATTTTGAAGGGCAACTCTGTTCAAGTAATGTTTCGGGAAGTGCAAATCAAGGGGCTCTGCATTAAAACGTGCACCAGACTTGAAACAAAATATAAAAAAATCCTACCAGTAGCACCTTAGAGACCAACTAAGTTTGTTATTGGTATGAGCTTTTGTGTGCATGCACACTTCTTCAGATACACTGAAACAGAAGTCAGTAGACCCTTATATATAGTGAGGGTGGTGGGAAGGGTGGTGGGAATGGGTGATTGGCTGATAGGTGTGGAAAACCTGTTGACAACTGTTAACGACTGCAATTGGTCTTACAGGAAAAAGCAAGGGGTGAGATGGCTAAAAATAGCTTTATCATGTATAACGAGATAAGAATCCAATGTCTCTATTCAGACCAGGTCTCTCCATGGTTTTAAGTTTGGTAATAAGTTGCAATTCAGCAACTTCTCTTTCCAGTCTATTTCTGAAATTCTTTTGTAATAAGACAGCTACTTTGAGATCTTGTATAGAATGTCCAGGGAGACTGAAGTGCACCAGGCTAAAATTCTTCCCCAACGTTATCCTGAAGCTTCGTGAACAGAACAGGGGATTTCAACAGGGAGATATTTTCTCACCCCTGGAAAACAAGCTACACCGTCTAACACACAACCATTAAAGGTAAAGAAGCAAAGAAGTGGCAAATTTTGATGAAGTGGTAGGAAACATGGTCTTGTTATCGGCACTTTGCTCACCCTACACTTAAATGCTACACTTACTCAGAGAAAGGATTACAAAGCTTTTGTCAAATATAGCTTTCCTCCACCCACTTCCAAAACTGTTGCAAGTTTTTTGTTTTTTACGTTGCAAGGCCTAAATTATCTCCTAATTGGGCTACTTCTGATTTGACTCGATAGTAAACAGAGGCACACAAAGATCTTGATCTTCTCGTCATAAAACAAGGCACTAAAATGTTGTGCCAAGATGTTTCTTCTGGGAGTGGGAGTGAGTGCTCTCCTGCCCAAGCACTGTATGATTTCCCCCTGCTATTCCCTAGTGCATATCTGGCAAGATCTCAAAACATTCTTAACGCAAATTGTCTTTGGTCAATAAATAGCAGAACAGAAGTGTCCTGGAAGAGAAGATTTATTATGTGAGCGATACAAACACACCCATAAATCAGAACGAGACGAGAGAGCTTTCAGGTATCACCAGTTGGCATTTATGCAAATCTCCATAAATGCAGGAATAGGCCTACAGCTCCAGTGCATTGAAAAATGCCTCACCTTTTGATACCCAAAATTAGCTGCTGAAGCTAGCTTGCAAACAAACAAACAGACAAACAAAGCAGATTCTCAAGGAATCATCTGGAATGCCACAGAAACACTTCTCATTTGTTTCTCATGCTTGTATTTTCTCCAGCTTTTTCAAAACTCAAAACAGCTTGCACTGAACTCCGAGTGGTCTCCCATTCGGGCATGAAGCTTCTTAGATTCAATCACCACAGCAGAAGTTCCTACCTAGACCATTCACGTTTTAACTATAGCCCCAAATGCCCATCAGCTTCGGATCTCTGTGTTTGTGTGGAGATAGCACAAAGGGAAACTTGCAAGGTGTGCAGTACATACCTGTAGCAACTGACTTGTTGGTGGGAGGTAGGCAATGTTGATAGGCAGGTTTTATCCCGGTTACATTGCTGTCCCCAACTGTGTTCTGTGCTTTAGCCCATTGTTTCCCAACCGGGGACCATTTGAATCCATTGCTCCATGTCCGCTTCTCTGGAGCAGCAGAAAACAACCTTTCACCCTCCTCTATATGACATCCTTTTATATATTTGAACATGGCTATCATATCACCCCTTCCAGTAGCACCTTAGAGACCAACTGAGTTTGTTCTTGGTATGAGCTTTTGTGTGCATGCACACTTCTTCAGATACCAAAGCACACGAAAGCTCATACCAAGAACAAACTCAGTTGGTCTCTAAGGTGCTACTGGAAAGAATTTTCTATTTTGTTTCGACTATGGCAGACCAACACGGCTACCCACATATCACCCCTTAACCTTCTCTTCTCCAGGCTAAACATACCCAGCTCCCAAACCGTTCCTCATAAGGCATTGTTTCCAAGCCTTTGACCATTTTGGTTGCCCTCTTCTGGACACGTTCCAGCTTGTCAGTATCCTTCTTGAACTGTGGTGCCCAGAACTGGACACAGTATTCCAGGTGAGGTCTGACCAGAGCAGAATATAGTGGTATTACTTCCCTTGATCTAGACGCTATACTCCTATTGATGCAGCCCAGAATTGCATTGGCTTTTTTAGCTGCTGCATCACACTGTTGACTCATGTCAAGTTTGTGGTCTACCAAGACTCCTAGATCCTTTTCACATGTACTGCTCTCAAGCCAGGTGTCACCCATCCTGTATTTGTGCCTGTCATTTTTTTTTTGCCCAAGTGTAGTACTTTACATTTCTCCTAGTTAAAATTCATCTTGTTTGCCCAGTTGTCTAATCTGTTAAGGTCATTTTGAAGTGTGATCCTGTCCTCTGGGGTATTAGCCACCCCTCCCAATTTGGTGTCATCTGCAAACTTGATCAGGATGCCCTCAAGCCCATCATCCAAGTCATTGATGAAGATGTTGAATAAGACTGGGCCCAAGACAGAACCCTGTGGCACCCCACTAGTCACTTCTCTCCAGGATGAAGAGGAGCCATTGGTGAGCACCCTTTGGGTTTGGTCAGTCAGCCAGTTACAAATCCACTGAATGGTAGCATTGTCTAGCCCACATTTTACCAGCTTCTTTACAAGAATATCATGTTCCAGCTTGTCAATATCCTTCTTAAATTGTGGTGCCCAGAATTGGACACAGTACTCTAGGTGTGGTCTGACCAAGGCAGAATGGTACTATTACTTCCCTTGATCTGGACACTAGACTTCCGTTGATGCAGCCTAGAAAAGAGTATGGGGGTTAATCTGCCCCTTAGCTCAGTTGACCACAGCACCTGAGTCAGGAGACAGGTTCACCCTGCAGCAATTGTGTTTCAGACTGCAGCCTTTTTATTATGTGCCATAGAAATCTGAGGAAGTCATTGACCGAGCCTGCTGCATAATCGGCATAGCCCTATCTTGAATTCTCATCATGCTTGGTCTTCACACAGAGAAGAGGGGCAGCGGTCTGCTGGCTCCACCCCCAAAGTTTTCTAGCTGCTGAGTGCTGCCTCCCAGCATCTGCATACTGAGCATGGATGTCTGTGAAGGAACATCCCAGACGGGTCTAAGGATAAGGCTATCAGTGGCTACTACGTGTGACGGCTAGAAGACAGATTATCTTGACAGATATTCGCTTATATTTCAAAGCTGTCATACTCAATTCACTGCACTCTTGTAGTCTGAAGAAAGGAGTTGTGTCTAGATGGTGCAAACATCCAGTGTAGAGCCATTGGAATCAATGGGCGTGACTAACTTAGGTTCATCCATTTCAATAAGCCGGCTCTTGAGCATAGATTTGTTGGATACAACCCACCAGAGCACCCTGATGCATCTGGCCAAAGGCTGATCTGGTCCAGTGCTGTGGTCTGCAAGATGCTCATGCGAAGGCCACAAGCATAACCTGAGCACAAGAGCACCTGTGATTCCCAGCAGCCTCTATTCAGAGCAATATTGCCTTCAGCAGTGCCATTGGCAGCCTCCCTGTTGTGCTACGCTAGTGTCACAGCACAAGCAGATGCATTAATTCATATTTTTTTAGGACTGGGGATAGTTTACCTCACAGAAAGAGGTGAGGACGTATAGCTGACACTGGCAAGAGAAACTGGGCTCAGGAAAAATGGCCAGTGCAACTGTTTGCATCACAGTGCCTGCTGTGGCTGCAGTGGCTGCAGAGAGCAGTAACTCGTAGCTGCTGCCTCCTGTGTTGTATTTTGCTGCTTTAGCAGCAGCCAAGGGACCTCCCCGGGGCACAAGCCTGGGCAGTGTTTATGGAACTCCTTGGCTGTCCAGACAACAAGACCCACCTCCTAGCCTCGCTGATGTGGTCGAAAGGAAAGCAGAGCACCAGTCCAGCTGCAGGAGTTGCCAGAAGGAGGCGTTATAAGATGCATGCAAGTTTATTTGCAACTGAGTTCCCCTGTGTTCGGTGGCGCTTATTTCCATGGGAGTGTGAGGAAGTCTGCCACCCAGGTGATACGTCCAAGGCTCTTGAAGCATGTTAGTAACAGGAATGGATGCTGATTAACCAGCATTTCCAGTGTCATCATCCAGAATTAAGGCTACTCCATCTGTTGTGCAACAGTCCCTTCAGTTGCGCATTTTAGTAGGATACAGAATTGTTGTTGAAATATACTCTGAGTTGAGTGTGAATTTCATGCTCTTTATTCAGCTTGTAGTAGCAAAAGAAGAATAAGAAGAATGTCTGTTTCCCCAAAACGTCTGCTATATATATACATTATTTACACAATGGGCCCCACATGATCGGCTAATTCCGGGCTACTCCTGTGGGCTAATCAGGTTGCAGATTCACTTCCTCCAGGAGCATGATTGGCTGCTCTTGCAAGCCAATCAGGTAGCTGATTCACTTCCACCTGGAGCTGGATTGGGTGGCTCCTGCGGACCAACCAGACTGCTGCATTCTGGATCCTATTGTTCTAGGACCAATCAGACTGCTGCATTCTGGATCCTATAGTTCTAGGATTCAGCTCAGTACATAACTGATGTCATGGATGAGATGTTTGGGAGGGGTAAAGGTGTTGAGAATACTACAAAGGATTTAAGGTCCTGAAGAATTCCTATAGAGATCACATTCAATCCAATTTGGGTTCATTTAATCCAGCAAAGAAATACGAAAATAATGTGATACATGCTCAGGCTGGCTGTGCAGGTGGGAAAGAGCATTGTGGATAATAATGCATGTTAACAATAAAGAGTCGCTCCACAGCCTGCCAGGATGCAGATGCATGTTAATGTACCGGCTCTGCCTTTGCAGCGTCTTCCACACTTCCTTAATTCTCATGTTATCTCTATGTGATACATGGTCCTGCAGCCCAACGCAGTCACATTGCAGCCCTATATTTTACTACTTGTGGGTAATTTTCTTGTCCTGTCAGAATCAAGTAACTTCCTCTTTGCTATCAATGTGTGTCTAATGCATATATCTTGTCGGTGCTCCAGCGGCCTGACATATGCATTAGATGCGCTGACAGTAAACAGGAAGTTATCCAAAGTTATTAGGTAGGGGGAAATACAAGGAAGCCTGTAAGCATTTACAATGCAAAGCTGACAGCATTTCAAGGATTTTGTGAGAGGAAGTGTGTGTGTGTGTGTGTGTGACTCTCTGTGTATGTATTTGTTTCTCAGTGCCAAGAGCTATAAGCGTACATGCTGCAAACTTTGTTTTTGATGTTTGGGAAAATATAAATCAGAAAATATACTGGAAAGGAGGAAAGGAAAACTTTTGCCATACCAGATGTCCTCTCGAGGCAGAATGCTTAAACATAGTTTGTGTTTTCTGTGACCAAGTGTTATATCTAAATACCTCCTAAACCGTGGTTCAGGGTTGGCTGCAAATCAGAAAGTGAAACCATCATTCACATTACCCACGGTTAATGTTGCCATGCTAGACACACTTGGCAGCTTTTGCATGATTCCCTGATGTATCTGCCTGGCCAGTGTTGGAAACAGAAAGAAAACTGGACTAGACAGGACCTTTGGGCAAGCAGGGCTCTCTCTCTCTCTCTCTCTCTCTCTCTCTCTCTCTCTCTCTCTCTCTCTCTCCCCCCCCCCCCCCCCCAATGCAAAGGCAGCTCTGTGGGATCATCTTCTCATTAGGGGTGGGGCTGGGCTAACTCTTGTACAAGCGGCCATACTTTATCTCATTTAATCTCCTCTTTCCTGAGTTGATTTTTTCTTTCCTTTTTTGTTTTTTCTTCTTCTTTTTTAAATCAGCAGCAACAAAACCAAGCCGCGCTCTTAGGCAGGAAATTACGTGCACCACCGTTTCTCCCTCGGGGCAAATATTTTATTCCTGAGTTATATAAACTGCACAGATAGGTGATGATATGTGTGCTGTGTACACTTGCAATCCTTTCACGGTAGCTGTGCAGTCGTGTCATTTCTTTTGCAGTCAAGAGGAAAATGAAGGGAAGCCCGTTTGATCACAGAGGAACGCCAAGAAGGTGCCGTTTACCAAGTCATCTAGCCCAGTATTGTCAACACTGACTGGTAACAGATCTCTAGCCTTTCAGACAGAAATCCTTCCCAGCTCTTCTTAGATGCACCAGGGATTGAACCTTTGGCATTGGAAAAAATATATCTTCTCCCCACTTATCAAAGTTGTAAGGCACTTTAAACACAAACCCACTTTTATAACACAAGGTTTTGCAGACTAGTCCATGAAAGCTTATGTTTGTTAGACTCAAGTTGGCACAGGGCTCTCTCATTTTTCTGCTGTGTAAGAATCATAGAAATATAGAGTTGGAAGGGATGCAAAGGGTCGAACCCCCTGCAATGGAGGAATCTCAACTAAAGCATCCATGACAGATGGCCACCCAACCTCTGCTTCAAAACCTCCAAGGAAGGAGAGTCTACTACAACCTCCTGAGGGAGACTGTTCCACTGTTGAACAGCTCTTACTGTCAGAAAATGTTTTCCTGATGCTTAGTTAGAATCACCTTTCTTGTAACTCAGAGCCATTGGTTTGAGTCCAGAGCAGGAGAAAACAAGCTCTTCCATGTGAAAGCCTTTGAGAGAACACAAGCCCTCTTCCATGTGAAAGCCTTTGAGAGAACACAAGCACACAACTGTACCAGGCCAGTGACCCATCTAGTCCAGCAACCTGTTCTTCAATGGCCAACCAGTCACCTGCGGGAGGCTCCCAAGCAGAGCACAGCAGCACTTTCCTCTCCTGTGGTTTCCAGCAACTGGTATACGGAAGCATGCTGTCTCCAACCGTGAAGGTAGAACATAGCCATCGTGGCTCTAGTAGCCATTCATAGCCTTATCAGCCACAAATTTGTATAACCAAGGCATAGGCAAACTCGGCCCTCCAGGTGTTTGGGGACTACAATTCCCATCATCCCTGACGACTGGTCCTGCTAGCTAGGGATCATGGGAGCTGTAGGCCAAAAACATCTGGAGGGCCGAGTTTCCCTAAGCCTGGTCTAACCCTCTTTTAAAACCATCCAGCTTGGTGACCTTTGCTACCAGTGTTAATCTGTGTCCTGTGTGAAGAAGCACAGGCACACAGGCATTCCTCTCTGGAAGATACCACATTTGAAATGCTCTCCTCAAATTATAAGAACTTAAGAAGAGCCTGCTAGATCAGGCCTATGGCTCATTTTGTCCAGCATCCTATTTTCACAGCGGCCAACCAGATACCTGTAAGAAACCCTTAAGCATGATCTGAGTAAAGGTAAAGGACCCCTGGATGGTTAAGTCCAGTCAAAGTCGACTATAGGGTTGGGGTGCTCATCTTGCTTTCAGGCCGAGGGAGCTAGCGTTTGTCCACAGACAGCTTTCTGGGTCATGTGGCCAGCATGACTAAACCCCTTCTGGCGCAATGGAACACCGTGACGGACGCCAGAGCACACAGAAACACCTTTTACCTTCCTGCTACAGTGGTACCTATTTATCTACTTGCACTGGTGTGCTTTTGAACTGCTAGGTTGGCAGGATCTGGGACAGAGCAACGGGAGTTCACTCGGTTGCGGGGATTCGAACCGCTGACCTTCCGATCGGCAAGCGCAAAAGTCTCAGTGGTTTAGATCACAGCGCCACCCACACCCCCAGGATCTGAGTACAAAAGCACTCACCCCACCTGTGGTCTCCAGCAACTGGTATTATCACAACTGGGATTATAGCATTCTCTGGTCACGTTCTATTATGTAAAATAGTCCTGGAATCTATTTACTCATTCAGCTTATATATTTAGGTATATAGCCAAACATTTAAGGGTGAATATGATTAATGCATGCTTGCAAATGTAGTTATATCTGTCAGGGAGCTGTGATCGGCTATAGTTCTTTGTCAAGTGTAAACTCGGTGATAATCTCAGGTTTACCACTTCATAACATATGACATGGTCCCCATGTGAAATCTCTATCTCCCAAGGGACAGCCAGTTGAACTGACTGGACAGAAAATTGAAATTAATTCCTCAGACACTGACCCCGCCCCCCAATTTTGAGGGCATGGAACGTTTTGTTTCCAAATCAACAAACCCAGCAAGGTCAGGGTCCCCCCCCCTCCGATTTGTAACTGTAAAAGAGAAAACTAGCAGCTTAAAAGATTCACACTGATCCTGTGAAACTAAATTAAAGAGGACTGCATTTAATTGAATGGAGTAAAAGAAAGGCATTTAATGTCATGCCTAGGAGAGAGAGAGAAAATAAGATGAAGTGAAAGGGCTGTTGGTTAAGTAAACTAATTTAACATTTCCTGTATGTCATTAAGCAATAATCCATCTTGTACTAACTTTGTAGAGACAAAAAATGCCTTCTTCAATTAACTAGAGTGCATTGGTCCTTCATAGCTGGTTTAACGAACGTACCCCACCCCCCTTTCTTCAGTGTTTCCATTTCAGTCAAGTTGGATTCCCAGTTTATACAATTTCCCTTAATATTCTTCTCCCTTTTAACCTTCAGTTGTTGTTGTTGTTGAAAATGTATCATCTTACCATGGAACTTCCCTCCTTCTTTCCAGTTCTTGATATGACATCTACTACAATGTGCTCTACGTGGGGCTACCTTTGAAGGTGACTCAGAAACTACAACTAGTACAGAATGCAGCACCCAGACTGGCAACTGGGGGGCAGCCGCCAGGACCATATAACAAAGGATCTACACTGGCTCCCAGCACGTTTCCGAGCACAATTCAAAGTGTTGGTGCTAACCATTAAAGTCTTAAACGGCCTCAGCCCAGTATACCTGAAGGAGCATCTCCACCAACATCGTTCTGCCCAGACACTGAGATCCTCCTCCAAGGGTCTTCTGCTAGTTCCTTCACTGCTACAGGGAAGCTACAGGGAATCAGGCAGAGGGCCTTCTCGGTAGTGGCATCCGCCCTGTTTATTTGTCAAACAAATAAACAAATATGTGAATTTTAGAAGACATCTTAAGGCAGCCCTGTTCAGGGAAGTTTTTAATGATTGATGTTTCATTGTGTTTTAAATATTTTCTTGGGGGCCACCCAGAGTGGCTGAGGCAACTGAGGCAGATGGGCGGCATATAAATAAAACCATCATCATCTAACCTGAATCAGGCATTTGCTATCTGTCTTAGATGAACGTGTTGAGGGGGGAGAGTGTACTAGGTCTGCCCGTGCCTGTACCCCCTCCGTGAATTCAAGGGCAACTCTCTGCAGAAGGGAAACTTCTTGTGGTCACGGAGGCTCCTTGTACCATGGAGAGCACCTGCTTTTCCACCGTGCAAAAGCTTCCATGAGTGCATGAGGCTTTCTGCTCCCTGCAAACAGTTGTCTTTGGCAAGTTGTCCTCGGATGGAGGGTGGAGTTGGCACTTTTGTGCCCATTCTCCCTCCTTCCTTGCATCTTCACTTAAGCCAGATAGTGAGTGTCAGAATGGGGCTCCCTGGAATGCAACAAATGTTTCCCTAAGTTGTTAAATAGCAAGTAATAGATTTTATTGACTTCTGCATTAGACAGCATTGGATTTTTAAATGGTGTTTTATCATTCTGTTGTCACAGCGATTCCAGTGTACCCTTTTTTACTGATCTCAGTCACTACGAGTGCTATGTGAACAGAAGAGTGGTGTATTATCATGAAAATATAATAAATGCACTTCGTTAATGAATTTTGTGTTATTTGGTGTTTCCCAAACTTGGGTCTCCAGCTGTTTGGTTTTTTTGGACTACAGCTCCCATCATCCTTAGCTAGCAGATGGCCAGTGGCCATGGACGATGGGAATTGTAATCCAAAAGCAGCCGAAGACCCAAGTTTGGGAAGCACCGGTGTTATATATTTGGCTAAAACACTTTGAGGCAGAAGCACAGGGTTTCACTCACAGAATGAGCTGGAGGGTCCCCAAGGCAGATGCTGTTTAAGATGCCACCTCTCCCTCAGGCTTGGGACCTGTTCAATCTCATGGCCCCTCCTCAGCCTCACCGCAGGATTCTGGCTCCTTGCCTCCTGGGGCTTGGTGTAAGTCTGGGTCGCCCTGGCCCTCCTCTGATGAGGAGACCCACAGCTGAGGCATGACACCCATCTTCAAAATAGCTTACTAGGAACACAAAGACCATGAGGAGGACCCAACACAGTTCTCTCCCATCCAAGAGGCTGATCAGTTACACACACACACACACACACACACACACACACACACACACATATCTATCGTTTATTTGTCGCTTATACAATGTTTAACAAAGGTGTACAATAAACGTTCCATGTACTGTACAAATAAAAATAAAAAGATTTTTAAAAAAACAGTTACAGTTACTGTATTTGCTTGGTTTTGTTGTTATTCTTAACCGATATCCAATTCTATAATATATACCAAACATAACATATCAGTACACAAAACATAAAAAGAAAAAAAGAAAACTAACCCCCCCTCTAAGACACCCCAAAATTAAGAAAAACAATACCAACAAATTTTCCAAACCCATCCGACCCGTATGATTCACTCTTACTTATGAGTGTAGTTCAACAAGTCTACATATCTTCATGTATATCTTTATTACACTGCAATATCAACCGGTATCCAATTTTGACTTCATATCCTTCTTTCTATTTTCAAGAAGCCGATCAGTTCTGCTTATTTTTATTTATAAAGCGTGTTCTCCCTTAAAAGAGAGCACGGGTTGCAGGAGGGTTAAAGGAACAGCTCCCAGTTGCTGGGCAGTTTTTGGTTTGGCCACAGCTAGCGATTGGTTGGGGCGAGTTGTTGGGGAGTTTGGTAAGTTGCCATTTGAATGATTGACAGTTGCTGCCTATAAAACCTGTGTTTGTGAAACTGTAGTTTCACTTTTGCTGCGTGCAACGGATCTCCCGCCCGCCCTCCCTAAATTTACAGGATGGTGTCTTGCTGCTACACTCAATATGCCAGCAAGTTTGGAAAACTCAGCAGTGGCCAGAGGATTGGAGAAGATCAGTCTACATCCCAATCCCAAAGAAGGGCAGTGCCAAAGAATGCTCCAACTACCGCACAATTGCACTCATTTCACACGCTAGCAAGGTTATGCTTAAAATTCTACAAGGCAGGCTTAAGCAGTATGTGGACCGAGACAGGGGCGTCGCTAGGGGGGTGCGGTGGGGGCGGTACGCCCCCGGGCGACAGGGGCGAGAAGCGGCGGGTGGGGGCGACAAGCGGCGGGTGGGGGCGACAAGCGGCGCCCCTCCCGCCACTCCCCAGGCAACGCCGGTCACCCCGGGAGCAGCAGCGCTGCACGGACGGGGTGCTCCCTCGGCCGTGCGCTGTTGCTCCCGGGGCGACCGGAGCGAGCGGCGGCGCATGGGGGTAACAAGCGGCAGCCCCTCCCGCCATTCCCAAGCGCTGCCGCTCCCTCCGTCACCCCAGGAGCAACAGCGCACGGCCGAGGGAGCACCCCGTCCGTGCAGCGCTGCTGCTCCCGGGGTGACCGGCAGCGTGGGGAGTGGTAGGAGGGGCCGGCGCTTGTCAGCCCCACGCACTGCCGCTGGCTCCGTCCCCCCGGGAGCAGCAGCGCACGGTGTGTGCGGTGCTGCTGCTCCTGGGACAATGGAGCGAACGGCGGCACGTGGGGGGGACAAGAGGCAGCCCCTCCCACCATTCCCACGCGCTGCCGCTCCCTCCGTCACCCTGGGAGCGGCAGCGCACGGCCCGACGACGGAGTGCGCCTGCACGCGCAGGCGCACTCTGTCATCGGATCGCCGCTTCCACAGCCTCCTTTTGAGCCGGAGAGCTTAAAAGCGAGCTCTTCGGCTTAAAAGAGGGCTGCAGAAGCGGCGCCGGCACCCCCGGAAACGCCCTGGGGGCGGAGCGTCATGACGTCACAATGTGATGTCGTGACGCCCCGCCCCCGGGGCGTTTCCTTTGCCGCCCCGGGTACCGCGGAGCCTTACTCCGCCACTGGACCGAGAACTCCCAGAAGTGCAAGCTGGATTTCGAAGGGGCAGAGGAACCAGAGACCAAATTGCAAACATGCGCTGGATTATGGAGAAAGCTAGAGAGTTCCAGAAAAACATCTACTTCTGCTTCATTGACTATGCAAAAGCATTTGACTGTGTCGACCACAGCAAACTATGGCAAGTTCTTAAAGAAATGGGAGTGCCAGATCACCTCATTTGTCTCCTGAGAAATCTCTATGTGGGACAAGAAGCTACAGTTAGAACTGGATATGGAACAACTGATTGGTTCAAAATTGGGAAAGGAGTACGACAAGGCTGTATATTGTCTCCCTGCTTATTTAACTTATATGCAGAATTCATCATGCGAAAGGCTGAACTGGATGACTCCCGAGCCGGAATTAAGATTGCCGGAAAAAATATCAACAACCTCAGATATGCTGATGATACTACCTTGATGGCAGAAAGTGAGGAGGAATTAAAGAACCTTTTAATGAGGGTGAAAGAAGAGAGCGCAAAATATGGTCTGAAGCTCAACATCAAAAAAACTAAGATCATGGCCACTGGTCCCATCACCTCCTGGCAAATAGAAGGGGAAGAAATGGAGGCAGTGAGAGATTTCACTTTCTTGGGTTCCATGATCACTGCAGATGGTGACAGCAGTCATGAAATTAGAAGACGCCTGCTTCTTGGGAGAAAAGCAATGACAAACCTAGACAGCATCTTAAAAAGCAAAGACATCACCTTGCCGACAAAGGTCCGTATAGTTAAAGCTATGGTTTTCCCAGTAGTAATGTACGGAAGTGAGAGCTGGACCATCAAGAAGGCTGATCGCCAAAGAATTGATGCTTTTGAATTATGGTGCTGGAGGAGACTCTTGAGAGTCCCATGGACTGCAAGAAGATCAAACCTATCCATTCTCAAAGAAATCAGCCCTGAGTGCTCACTAGAAGGACAGATCCTGAAGTTGAGGCTCCAGTACTTTGGCCACCTCATGAGAAGAGAAGACTCCCTAGAAAAGACCCTGATGTTGGGAAAGATGGAGGGCACAAGGAGAAGGGGACGTCAGAGGATGAGATGGTTGGACAGTGTTCTCGAAGCTACTAACATGAGTTTGGCCAAACTGCGAGAGGCAGTGAAGGATAGGCGTGCCTGGCGTGCTCTGGTCCATGGGGTCACGAAGAGTCGGACACGACTGAACGACTGAACAACAACAGTCTTGCTGCTTGACCTTGCTATGCCTGTCATGGGGTTGTCTGCTTTGGAGCAGGAGCCTGGTAGGAATTTTCCTCGTGACTGATTGGCTTTTGTCACTGGTTTTGCCTACTGCGTAGCAAATCGTCACAACTTGTAAGGTTGGCAGTTAGGCATTGGTTAAAATTGCTTGCACTAGGGGTCAGGATAGGCTGGGCCTACCCCTAGTAATGCTGCTTCAGGGGTATGGATAGGCTGGGCCTACCCCTGAATGCGCTGGGCAGAGGTATGGAATTGGCTGGGCCTACCCCTGCAAAAAGGGTATTCTGTTAAAGGAATCCAGGGGCTCTTCTTGCTTTTGTCCACCCCCACCTCAAGTGGTGGGGGGCTAGGGCCACGCAGAGTCCTTGGGAGCATTTGGGGGAGAACCGTGGGTCCGTGGCCCGGCTCCGTTTTCACCCTTAGGTGTTTACCCTTTCTGACTTCGCCTTCAAAGCGAATGTCAGCTGTCCCATGGCTGGGGGGACAGTAGTCGGTAACCAATGCCTAAGCAACCACTCACATTGGCTGTATTTAAATAAAGTTGTGGCCAAAATTATGCCAAAAACCTTAAACAAAAATTACTGTGTGATGTCTCAATTACTGGGGAGGGAGCTGGTCGGTAACCTCGACATGCAATACATAACAACAGAGTGGTGCTTGATCCTTAAAAAAATCCAAGTGGTGTACATAAAACAAGAATTATAAAACCCCCAGAAATTAGATAAACAACAATAAAAATATTCCTATTACCCAGGTCACATATCTGGGAGAGCCTGAGTAAAAAATATGAAGGTTTTTTTTTCAGGCCTCTAAAACTTAATACTGATGGCGCCTCCTTAATAGCACTTGAACACCTTCATCAATGATGCAGCTTCAGTTGTTTCCAAGCCACTTCCCAGATCCCATATGATTATCTTCCTGTATATTTGGAAAACATCTACAAACGTTTTGGATATTGGTGCAGTAGACTTCATTAATTAAAGGTCTTTCTGTAGCTGATTTATCAAGACTCTCCAGCAAGGTTGGGGGGTGGGGGGAGAAAAATCTGTGCTCATTTAGATCTTTAATTTATGTCCTGCTGTAGAGAGATGCTGAGTTATTATGGGTTATTAAAATAATTTGGGGGCAATTAGGGCAGGATCAGCAAGGTCAGATTATTGGTACATTTTATGTTGTTCATGTTTATATATATTTTGGAAGCACATCTTCAATTTGGTCTAGGCCACATTATTTTTTCTTTAAAAAAAGATAATGAAGAAATAATAAATCATCAGATGTAATAAAAATGTTGCAATGAGAATATAGTTGACAGTTTTGCTGATGCTGATGAGACAGAACAAGATCTAGCTTGCTTCTCCAGATTTCTTGGCTCCTTTTACAAAGCCAAATTGGTATCCACCACAGTGTTTTGAAAAAGAATCTACCTGTTGTGAACTACAGCTGTTCATGCTTACATGGAAGTAATTCCTGTCGGAATACGTTTCACGGATCCGCCATGGATTCATATTTATTTGGTTATTTTATGAGTTTTTCGAGGTCTACTTTTGGTATAACTGCGCGTGAAAGCGAAAGTGAAAGCATGAATGAATAGTGTGGTTCACTTACGAGATTATTCCGCCTTTATTTTATAGTTCCGGTCATGTTCAAAGTTGTTAATGAGCGTTAAACTTGCTTCCCGCCTTTTTGGAGGGCAGCAACGGTGATTTTATTGGTTAAAGCATTAATGATGATGTCACGTTTGTTCCCTAATAAAAGGCAGAGGCACCCCGCTTAGGCGAGAGAGAGATCGCACGTTCTTCTTATGTTCTTTTAGTTGGGTTTTAGTTGAAGTCAAGTTTAGTTTAAGGGATTAGGAGCGGGCTGGACGGGTTGGATGGGTTTTTCTTTAGTTAGAGTTAGATCGCGGAAGATTATTCGGTTTTAGTTTTAGATAGGTTCTTTTAGGTTAGCCTAGGGTTAGGCCCGCGGAAGATATTTCGGTTTTAGTTTATTTAGTTAGCCTCGCGGAAGATTGGGCGCGCAGGGTCTTTAAGCTTAGGAGAACTTAGCTTAGGGGACGAGCCTACGCGGGTTCTGCCGAAGCCACTAAAGATACAACCGGTGTCTGTCTTCCTTTGGGGTTAAAGGGGGAAGTAAAGTAAAAATTTTAATTTCTTTAATTTGGTCCGCCTATTCAGAGTCAGGGTATATATTTTATTTCACGAGGCAACTTTTCATTTAAGAAGGCAACTAGGAACTCACACACCACCAGAGTCTTCAATTGGCTTACTCATCATCCTTCAGACTGTGAGGCTTGGCCGGCGACCGTGCCCAAAAGCACGCGGAACGCTGGCCGCTTTCCCCGCAACTGGTACCTCGTGCATAACCAGCCCAAGGCCGTGCACGAGGAGCTCCAGCACCCAAACCCCGACAAGTGGTGCCCCGTGTGAGGCAAAGCGTAGTCAAAAATCGCTTCCACGAAGACTCCGGTTGAAGGAAACATATCGGAAGTGGCTCGGAAACAGACATTGAGAGGTGAGGTATAACGGCCCGGTTTATCCAGGATTTCGCTGCAGTAGCGCGAATCCACCGCTTGCCCAAAGTACTGTAAATAGAAATTGCGCGCGTGTATTTTGCCCCAAGGGGTCCCCGGGTAGAGCGGCAAGGAGTTTAGTGTAAGCCTACGGGCAGGATAAGGTCTTCCCTAAAGCCTACGGGTGGGAAGGGTTCTGGCAAAAGCCTACGGGTGCCAGGGTTTTCGGTCAAAGCCTACGGGTAGGGCCGGTGTCTCCCGAAAAAGCCTACGGGTGGGAGGGAAAGGTTTTCTGGCAAAAGCCTACGGGTGCCAGGGTTTTCGGTCAAAGCCTACGGGTAGGGCCGGTGTCTCCCGAAAAAGCCTACGGGTGGGAGGGAAAGGTTTTCTGGCAAAAGCCTACGGGTGCCAGGTTTTTCGGTCAAAGCCTACGGGTAGGGCCGGTAGCCCCTAGTAGAAGCCCACGGGTGGGGGCGGAGGTTTTCTGGCTAAAGCCTACGGGTGCCAGGTTTTTCGGTTAAAGCCTACGGGTAGAACCGGTGTCCCCTAGTAGAAGCCTACGGGTGGGGGAGGAAAAGTTTTGGAAAAGTGTTTAAAAAATGGGCTCCTCACTCTCAACTGCTCAAGTTAAATTTTGTGAAGATTTATTGTACCTTTTGAAAAGAAATGGTCACCCTGTCTCTGAATCAGAAGTAGAGCTTTTAGTTAAAACTATTGGGGAAATCTGCCCTTGGGTCCCTAAGGAGGGAACGAAAGATTTAGCCTCATGGGAAAGGATCGGGTTAGAATTTATGGCCAACCCGAAAATCGGAATTCCTGTACAATTGGTATGGAGCAAAGTAAGAAACTGCTTTCAACAAATCGCTCCAAGAAATGTTTTGCTTAATGGAACAGTGAATTTAGGAAATACTGCTTTTAATAGTGCCCCTGTGCTGCCGCTTGCGGTTGTGCCATTTTCGGCCCCCTCGCAGCAGCCAGTTCAGGCCCCGTTGTCGTACACGCACTCGCCCTTGTCCAATTTGTCATTGCCAGATTCATTGCCGCCTGTGCCGGTGCAGCAGACGCCGTCGGCCTTTCAAGCCCCGCCGCGGACTGCCCCACCGCCAGTCGCTCAGCAGTCATCGCAGGCCTTTTACCAGCCAGCGATCTCAAGTCAGCAGCAGCCGCGGACCTCGCTCCAAGCAACGGTCCCGCTTCCTCCATCGCAAGCCGCGCTTTTGCCAGCGATCCAGCAGCAGCAGCAGCAAGCAGCCTTTTTGCCAGCAAACCCTGCTGCCCTGCAGGCCGCGCTCAAGCCAGCAGCTCCAGTTTTGCAGCAAGCTGATTTCCAATCAACAGCAATCCAAGCTTCAATGCAAGCAGCACAACAGCAATTTACCAACCCTTCAGCACCTCCGATGCCAATGCAGATTCCAAGACAAGAACAAAGCCAAACAATGATGATCCAGATGCCAGGACTTGCAGTACAGAGCCAACAACCTTATGCTCCAACTCCAAGTCAGCCATCTTGTCTTCATCCAACTTCAAGTCAGCCATCTTGTCTTCATCCAACTTCAAGTCAGCCATCTTGTCTTCATCCAACTTCAAGTCAGCCATCTTGTCTTCATCCAACTTCAAGTCAGCCATCTTGTCTTCATAGTCAGCCATCTTCAAGGCATCCAGATGTCAAAGACTCTTTAGCACCATCTAGTGGCTCATCATTTGGAAAGCATCAAGAAGATTTAAACTCACTGATGCCACCTACAGATCCTACAGCAATGCAACCCATCTGCAGAACTCAAGCTTTAGAAGCAGCTTTGGGACAAATAGACTTTAGTGCTGATCCAATGCACATCTTTCCAGTGATTCGTGCTAATGGAGGACAACCTGCAAGATATCAAGCCATCCCTTTTGAAACACTACGTGAACTGCAAAAAGCCATACGCGAAAATGGACTTCAAGCTCCTTATACTAGAAGTTTACTTGAAGGACTGTCCACTAGTAGACTTCTGCCATCTGATTGGAAGTTGATACTTCGCACCTTCCTGTCGCCTACAGATGCTCTTCTGTGCCTGCAAGAGTGGAAGGAAGTAGCAGCCAGACGTGCAACGCCACTCGCCACAGAAGATATGCTCACAGGATCAGGACATTACTCCAATCTCAATCAACAGCTAGCCATACCTGATGCTGCACTCGTCACCATAGCAGACATCGTAGTCAAAGCTTGGCGCAGACTACCCAATCGCACAGATGCCAGCTCAGTATCAGGATTCGCTGCAGTTAGGCAAGGTCCAAAAGAGCCTTATGGGGACTTTGTGGATCGCCTGATTGTTGCAGTGGAACGCCAGATAGAAGATCGTCATGCCAGAAACATGCTGACAAAACAACTTGCCTTTGAAAATGCCAACGATGACTGCAAGAATGCCCTAACAGCAGTTGCAGCTCGTCCAGATGCCACATTGACTGAGATGCTACGCGTCTGCCAGAATGTTGGTACCCACTCCTACAAAGCACAGCTCTTGGCGGCTGCAGTACAGATGCCACGTCAAGACAGCTCTACGCCAGTCAAGAAGTGCTATGGGTGTGGAGGCGATGGGCATTTCAGGTCGCAGTGCACAACAACGCCAAGGCCTTCTGCCAAGCCACCAGAGAGATGTCCCATCTGTCAGAAAGGATTTCATTGGGCGAACGATTGTCGTTTGAATCCACAAAATACATCACCTACCTCATCTCCAGTTCAGGGAAACGGTTCTGCGGGCCGCGCCCCGGCCCCGGTAAAACAATAGGGTGCAAGCTCAAGAACATCATGAAGGTCAACCATCCCAGAAAGGTGAACAACGCTACTCCTTATCCAGGTCATCAGGAAAAAAGAGTGATCCAGAGAGATATCTACTCTTCAGATGTCCAGAGAAAAGATGTGACCTCATCAAACATTCAGGTTCCAGAGGTTTCATCATCTGCCTTACCTATTCAAAGGGTTCCAGTAGAGAACGCAGCATTCAGTTCACCTTCTGCTAACCGCCCTTCAGTTCCTACTGATGTCACCCCTGCTTCACAACAAGCAATCACAGTCAAGTCTCTGATCGCAGAATTGCCTTCAACGTTGAGAAAACATCCTACTGAGGTCAACCTCGCAGCACCTGAGCTTTACTCACCTTTGAGTCAAGGTCAATCTGTCATTGAAGGACATTTGCCCTTGATGAAACAGCAATATCCAGGTAGCAACCCAGCTGATGATCACTTTCCATGTGGCCAAAGAATGCAAGTGAGTGAGACAGCTCCCTCTTGTGGAAGTTTAAACATCACTCCAGTTAACAATGTCCACACCTTTGTGTCACCTCCAGCTTTTAAGCTCAGCCCGCCACAACCAAATAATTATCATGGACAACAACTTCAACTGTCTTGTGTTAAAGAAGAAGCTCCATCCTGTCAGTTTGATGCACAACTGACTGAATGCCAACAGGTTCAACAGCATCAGCAACTCTTACCAACGAAAGAACCTCAAGTTTGCCAACTCAACGCCAAGCAGCTTCAAAGTTGCCAACTTCAGCAGTGCAAAAAACCCGAAGCCAAAAAGATGTCTTCAGACACTGCCAATGAAGAACAAGAAGCTTCTTCTGTCCCAGGTATACCACTCTTCTTAACAGAGGACTGTTACTTTTCAAATCCATGGTTTGCTCAGCAATTGCCAACATCTATTCGTGGTCCGTTCCCAGATACTTCAATTTGCCTTATTCTGCCTAGGATGGATCGCCTCCCTGCCACAGTCACACTGACTGCAGGCCTAGTTCGAATCACAGATTCATCGCAGTTGCTGATTCCAGGATTTTCAACTGTTCCTTGTGTTCTAACAAAAGGTTTAGAAATTGCCAGACTCTATTTGCTTACTTCTACGCCTACAGCTCCTGTAGACTCCTTGCCTCCTCAGGCAGCAATGGCGCTAATCAAGATTACAGAAGAACGCCCTCATCTCGTCTTAGAAATGGGTGGACGAAAGATCAAGGGTCTTCTTGATACAGGCGCAGATGTTACAGTGATCGCCAGAAAAGATTGGCCTGACCAGTGGGCAACGACTGTCACCCAGGAAGTCTTCGGAGTCGGAGGTTTCGAACCCGCCCATCAGAGCGTGCATCCGATTACCTTCCAGTCAGACTCAGGCTCCACGGTGCAGCTCCGTCCACTTGTTATGGATGTGCCTATCACCCTTTGGGGTAGAGACTTATTGTCTAAAGCAAGAACTGTTGTCCATACGCATTTTTGATGTGGGCCTTTGCATCAGCGCCAGTACATGCTCTTCCACTCACATGGAAGGAAGGACCCCCTGTATGGGTCGACCAATGGGCGCTGACGTCAGAAAAGCTCGCTGCAGCAGAGGCCCTAGTCAAAGAGCTGCTACACCAGGATCGTATGCAACCCCTTACTCTCCATCAATAAAATTATCCTTTGCAGAAAGCCTATTGCAAAGTTCTCCTGGAAAGTTTCACTGCTTGGTAAGGTGAATTCTCCTGTCTACAAGTTCTGTTCAGCAGCATCTTCAAGCACTCTCACGCCTGTTTGTGCGTTCAACATTTATTCCTCTCTAGAAGACACGCTGGTCAAACTTTGCGTGAAATCCGATGCTCCCTTTTCATCGCAAGCCGTGATGTCTAACTCTGGTTGTTAGCTACTCGCTAACTTCTCAACTTCCTGTCAAATGCAGCAACTCTTCAACTATCCTACAACCTATGCCTTTTGTTTGCCTCTGGGCGGCCTCTGGTTCCTGGCTGCCTGGATTTGTTCCAGTTACTCTCTTACCCGCATTCACTAGCAGATCACCTTGATTTGCTTGCTTAACCTCCTTTCTTCTACAGGTATCGTTGTTTCTTCAGAACTCGATGTTTCAGTACTTTCCTGAGCCCCACGAACTTTTCCTGAGTTCCAGGACTATTTCTTCTACATGGTCGTGTGTAGTCGGAGAAGAAGACGACCGGCAACTCATTCATCGTCTTCATCCTCCTCTCCAACACCATTTTGCAGTTCTAAACCTGTCTTGTACTTGTAAAAATTGCATATTTACCTTTGTATGCTTCTTGAAATATCCGCCTCGCATGTTACATGTGTTTTCCTTATAGCTTGGTAATTAATGATATGGATGTCTATATATACAAAGCTTTTCTGAAATGGTTTCCATTTAGAGTGTCACAATTTTGATGATATGGAAATGTTTATGTAAGGTTAAAAACATTGTCTTTGTGCAGTTCTAGTCATAGACATATTCATGCATATATGTTTTATTTCAATGATCCTAAATCTCCTCGTTGTGCTTGCAAAAGTTGTAATTCAAAATGTGGTAACATTTATATACTTTATTTAGAATGATTTCCTTTGGTCAAAGTATTGGTCATTCTCGGATTTGTTCAAGATATATATGTCAAGTCTGGTGGTGTCCTACCCTCTTGGTACCCCTTTTTCTTTGAAAATATCCCCCTCTATATGCTACCTTTGGCAGTAAACCAGGTTCCCAGCTTTTCCCTTCACCTTGTTTCCTGCTGTTCATGGGAGACCCTTATGTAGCTGGTTTAAATTCCATCTCGTTTCGCTGGAAACCCTTGCGTAGATGGTTTAAATCCTCATCCTGGCTGGGACACCTTTATATAGGTAGCTTAAATCCCCTCTTGTGGCGAAAACCACTTGTACTTAGGTGCCTTAAATCCCCTTTCTGGAATCGGACCCTAGTTCCCCGTTACCTGTGGTCGCTGTGGTAAGTCCAGAATCTAAAGTTCCCTCGATTCTGTAGCCTCAGTGCCACACACCTTTTATGTTTCCTTATCCATTTTCCTCAGTTTTCCAAATAAAAAATTAAAAAAAATGGGGGAGGGGTCTGGGTAGGCTATGTAGCCCCAGCTCTAGTTATATTTTAATTTTGGGTCCCGGATCGGGACCTCTCTTATGTTTGGGCAGTCGTTATCCGTTATTTTAATTTTGGACCCGCATCAGGTCCTCTCTTGTGTTTGGGGAGTAATTTGTTGTTTTACGCTGCACGCGAAAGTATACATGCTTATGAGGTGATTTGTTCTGTTACATTACATATTGAAGTATTTATATATGCCTAAAAGGTTTACAGTGTATCGGATCGATCACTTTTTATGTTCGGCTAGTGGTTTGTTATTTTCATGACTTTATTGCTACGTTATTGTACAAGTATTTCCTCTTATGAAGGGGGTGGATGTTGATGGTTTTGCTGGTGTTTATATCACAGTTTTGATGTGGACACTGTCGGCACTGTTGACGCTTTGCTTTTTCATATCAAGGTCTATATCAAAACAAATGGTAATGTTTGTGTCGGGATAAATGCTTACGATGTCTTCAATTTTTTTTTATATAACTAAAACAAAATTAATTTAATTTAAAACAAAAAAAGAAAGATGATATGTCGGAATACGTTTCACGGATCCGCCATGGATTCATATTTATTTGGTTATTTTATGAGTTTTTCGAGGTCTACTTTTGGTATAACTGCGCGTGAAAGCGAAAGTGAAAGCATGAATGAATAGTGTGGTTCACTTACGAGATTATTCCGCCTTTATTTTATAGTTCCGGTCATGTTCAAAGTTGTTAATGAGCGTTAAACTTGCTTCCCGCCTTTTTGGAGGGCAGCAACGGTGATTTTATTGGTTAAAGCATTAATGATGATGTCACGTTTGTTCCCTAATAAAAGGCAGAGGCACCCCGCTTAGGCGAGAGAGAGATCGCACGTTCTTCTTATGTTCTTTTAGTTGGGTTTTAGTTGAAGTCAAGTTTAGTTTAAGGGATTAGGAGCGGGCTGGACGGGTTGGATGGGTTTTTCTTTAGTTAGAGTTAGATCGCGGAAGATTATTCGGTTTTAGTTTTAGATAGGTTCTTTTAGGTTAGCCTAGGGTTAGGCCCGCGGAAGATATTTCGGTTTTAGTTTATTTAGTTAGCCTCGCGGAAGATTGGGCGCGCAGGGTCTTTAAGCTTAGGAGAACTTAGCTTAGGGGACGAGCCTACGCGGGTTCTGCCGAAGCCACTAAAGATACAACCGGTGTCTGTCTTCCTTTGGGGTTAAAGGGGGAAGTAAAGTAAAAAATTTTAATTTCTTTAATTTGGTCCGCCTATTCAGAGTCAGGGTATATATTTTATTTCACGAGGCAACTTTTCATTTAAGAAGGCAACTAGGAACTCACACACCACCAGAGTCTTCAATTGGCTTACTCATCATCCTTCAGACTGTGAGGCTTGGCCGGCGACCGTGCCCAAAAGCACGCGGAACGCTGGCCGCTTTCCCCGCAACTGGTACCTCGTGCATAACCAGCCCAAGGCCGTGCACGAGGAGCTCCAGCACCCAAACCCCGACAATTCCCAGGGCACTCAAGGAACTTTCTTTTCTGAGTAAACAGACATAGGACTGGAATATACATGCCATCTAAAACAAGGACAGATTGGGAACCCCATTTATGCAGGAATGTAAGAAGTTGGTTTAGATTGAGTCAGAACACTGGTCCATCGGGGACAGGAGATGAAGGGCCCTGTAGCAATTTGGGGTAGGGAAGAGAAGATCTCATAGGGTGGGAGGCTGGGAGAAGAGGGGAAAGCTCCCAGGTGTGAACTGGGAAGGTTAGCTTTTCTATGTGTGGAATAAGTGTTAAGATATAATTGTGATAGAGGGCCTTATGTTTATTTTCTCTTCTTTCTCTTCCATACCCTCCAACATTTCTCCGGTGAAAATAGGGATGTCCTAAGGAAAAGCAGGACATTCCGGGATCATATCAGAAACTGGGATGGCTTCTGTAAATCTGGGACTGTCCCTGAAAAATAGGGTCTGTGGCCCTTGGTTCTTAACTGAGCTTCTTCTTAAGGTCCTTTTATTCTGCCTCTCAGGCTTACCCACAATACACAAACAACTGTCCTTGGAAAATAGGGACACTTGAAGTGTCTGCTTCTCTTCTCTACTCTTCTCTTCCTTCTTTATTTTCTTATTTTGCTTATTATTGCTTCTTTTCTGTTTAATTTCTTTAGATTATTTTGGCTTTTATTGTATTTTATGTTGAAAACTTTTAATAAAAAAGACTTTTTAAAAATAAAATAGCATCGGGCTACCTGGTTCTGTATTACTTACAGCATAACAGACATATATGCATACATACCGTATTTTTCCGTGTATAAGACGCCTCCTATTTTTGGGGACTCCAAATTAAGAAAACTCCCCCTCAGCACTATCTGTGTAGTCTGGTGACTTCCGTTTCATAGAATCATAGAATCATAGAGTTGGAAGAGACCACAAGGGCCATCCAGTCCAACCCCCTGCCAAGCAGGAAACACCATCAAAGCATTCCTGACAGATGGCTGTCAAGCCTCTGCTTAAAGACCTCCAAAGAAAGTGTATCTGAAGAAGTGTGCACGCACACGAAAGCTCATACCAAGAACAAACTTAGTTGGTCTCTAAGGTGCTACTGGAAGGAATTTTTTTATTTTGTTTTGTTTTGATTAAGTTTTCTGTTAGTCCCAATAACATTGACCTGCCACACAGGATTTTCGTAAAGGATGTGATAGCGAAGAGTATATTGTTACCCAAAATCAGCCCTTTAAATAAGCAATACTTTCAACCAGAGTCAGATTTCTCAAAACTCCAGTCTCCGCTGCATAATGAGCAGTTGGTTTTCATCTGCTTCAACTTCTTAGTTGTCAGCACAGCCTTCAACATGTTCTTTTCCAATCCTTCCCAAATCTCCACGGGTTCTCGGGTCCCTTCGCAGTACAGCAGAAGAAAGAGAAAAGCAGTGAAAGAGGAGGCCGCAAAATGGCTGAACAGCTGCCAGATATACAGATGCTAGTCTGATCACTTTCTCAGCCTACCTATATCTATCTGCGGAAATGCAGATGTTCTGGACCGATGCACAGCTTCCACCCGGAATCAGAAGTTTACTAAAACAATACATTTCAAGCTGCGGTTTAAGAGCTGGCTGATAATTTTCTTTCGAAATTATGAAATGCTAGATCTCCGTACAGAGTATTTGTGTGCACTAAATTCCTATGGTCCTTCTATTTCCTTCATTGTTTTCGTCATTTAATTTTATATCCAAATTTTCTCACACCTGCTACAGCTTAAAGTAATATCTCTGCCCCTTTCTAGCTGATCTGTTCTGCTCCCATTTTGTGTCAGGGAGGGATAGTTTCAGGTTTGAGGGACATGGATGATGACAACAGCCAGGGAAGCATCTGCACAGCCGCTAAGTAGGGAACATCTAACAGCTTTATCTAGGCATCTGGAGGGTGCCCTATGCCACCCCTTGAATCATAGGAGCCAACTCCTAGGGGCTAACGTCCCTTCACCCCCCCAAATAAAATAGTTGAGGGAGCTGGGGCCCCCTAAGTTAATGGGCATAGTCATTTAAATGGTGTGCGTGTGCCCCATCATGCTATTGATTATGTGGGATCTGGCTTACCTGGGCCCCACAATATTTTATTCAAGTTGACACCCCTGCAGGGCTGGATTTAGGTTTGATGAGGCCCTAGGCTACTGAAGGTAATGGGGCCCTTTATATGTCCAGCTGTCCTTTGTCAACAACAAATTGTCTCTGTTTTTTGTGTTGAATATATGTTATATGGTAATTTATGGACCTAATAGGTATCTAAAGCCATTTGCACACAGCAAAATATGTATTTTATCAAAGTAATTGTTGGGGGGGCAGTGGGGCCCTAAGCTATAGATTGTTTAAAAGTAAAGGGACCCCTGACAATTAAGTCCAGTTGTGAACAACTCTGGGGTTGCGGCGCTCATCTCGCTTTACAGGGTGAGGGAGCTGGCATTTGTCCACTTCTGCAGACAGTTTTTCTGGGTCATGTGGCCAGCATAACTAAAACCGCTTCTGGAGAAACCAGAGCAGCGCACGGAAATGTCGTTTACCTTCCCGCCGGAGCAGTACCTAGTTATCTACTTGCATTTTTGATGTGCTTTCAAACTGCTAGGTTGGCAGGAGCTGGAACAGAACAACCGGAAATCAAACCATCACGGGGATTCGAACCGCCCACCTTTCGATCGGCAAGCCCAAGCGGCACAGCGCCACCCGCGTCCCTTATAGCTTGTTTAGCTTATATGTAAATCTGGCACTGCACCCTGCCTTAAGTGCACCCAAACACAAACCATTCAGCTCAGTCATATTCAAAACTTTTCATATCACATGGACACACAAATAAATACATTTAGTTGAGATTCCTGCATTGCAGGGGGTTGGACTAGATGATCCTCGTGGTCCCTTAAGGCCATAAGTCTATGGTACATTCAATCATCAGCTACTCTCCATTCAGCTACTCTCCAGTGTGGTGTAGTGGTTAATAGTGGTAGACTCGTAATCTGGAGAACCGGGTTCGTGTCTCCGCTCCTCCACATGCAGCTGCTGGGTGACCTTGGGCTAGTCACACTTCTTTGAAGTCTCTCAGCCCCACTCACCTCACAGAGTGTTTGTTGTGGAGGAGGAAGGGAAAGGAGAATGTTAGCCGCTTTGAGACTCCTTTGGGTAGTGAAAAGCGGGATATCAAATCCAAACTCTTCTTCTTCTTCTTCTTCTTCTTCTTCTTCTTCTTCTTCTTCTTCATGCACACAACACACCTAAACTTCAGTTCACAAATAGCCACACACCTTCTGTCAATGGGCTCCCAAAGGTTAAGGCCTTCTCCACACTTACATTTGCTCTGCACTTTCCAGGAACGCCCAGTGCTTTAAAGCTTCATGGCTGAGCACTCTTGTGTGTTTTTTCGCTCTGCAAAACCTGCTCTTTAAAGCTGAATCAGAGCAAACAGCACTCTGCAAATTGCTCTTTTGCTCTGTTTGAGTGATAAAGAGTGGTCTTTTGTGGGTAAAGCTTCAGGGTAAAAAAAGAGAGAACCCTCAAAGACAGTGTGGACCTGTGCATGGAATGAGTGGGGCAAAAGATCTTCAGATGAAGAGCAGTGTATTTAATTAATTAATTAATGGATTGATTGGTTGATAATAATAATAATAATATCCACAAATATCAGCCTGCTTCAGCTTTGCAGCATCCCAATGCAAACTCCACTGGCTTCCAGGTATTATTTTATTTTTAGTCATGGATCCAGTGTTGCCTCTTACATGTACTGTACTGTTTTTGTTAAAACTATTATGAATTATGGTGCTGGAGGAGACTCCTGAGAGTCCCATGGACTGCAAGAAGATCAAACCTATCCATTCTCAAGGAAATCGGCCCTGAGTGCTCACTAGAAGGACAGATCCTGAAGTTGAGACTCCAGTACTTTGGCCACCTCATGAGAAGAGAAGACTCCCTGGAAAAGACCGTGATGTTGGGAAAGATGGAGGGCACAAGGAGAAGGGGACGACAGAGGATGAGATGGTTGGAGAGTGTTCTCGAAGCTACTAACATGAGTTTGGCCAAACTGCGGGAGGCAGTGAAGGATAGGCGTGCCTGGCGTGCTCTGGTCCATGGGGTCACGAAGAGTCGGACACGACTGAACATTATTGTTATTATTATTATTATTATTATTATTATTATTATTATTATTTAAAAAAAACAAGTGGAGGGAATGGATAATCAGAGAGGACTTTCTTTGTTGTAGGCAGTTCCTAAGTTGTTGTACACCCAGTTGGGGTGTGTGTGTAGAGAGGAGCGGGAGGGGACGTTCTGTTGCACAAGCAGAAGATCTTGTGTGAAAGGACTTTGTTGGAGACAACCTTACACATTTATGCTGTTTCGATGTTGTTCAGCTTTCCTTTTGCCCTACCCCAGCACCATTTTGCTGCTTCTCTGCCCTTACGATCCATGGCTTGATTTATCCTCCCCATTTCATCTCACGGGTTGTGGTATCCCGTGTTACTTTTGTTGATTGCCTTGGCCACCATTGTTGCTGCAACGAAATCTTGTGGAGGTGCTGCAACCGGTCAGGCGAGAAGGCAGGCAACTGAAGTGAAGGACAATAGTTGCGTGATGACAAGAAGGAAGAAAATGGCCTCGGGAAGAAGCAGAGCCAGGAAAGCAAGTGGGTGCCGAACAACAGCAAGGCAGGGCAAATGGTTAGCAAGGTGAGTCTTGTTTGGAATCCTGCATGGTTACATAAAATATACACATTCCAAGCACAGTCCTGCTGTGCATTACTGGCCAAAGATGAGCATCAGTTCACCTGCTGTTAGTGAGCCATGGATGCCGTTTGACAGACGCAGAAAATTCCAGGCGCTCACACTAATGATGTTTTTGCGACCTCTTCTTCACTTGGCAGGGCTTAGATGCGTGTGAAGCAAAACCTCCAGACTGTTGCCCATCTCCATTCTGAAGAAGCTAGATGGGAATAGCACTTTGCCACCCCGGGCTGCGATGATACATTGAGATATTGCCATTCATAGGGTAGTGGAAGGCCCTGAATATCCTGGCGTTCAGCCTAATGAAGCGTTTTAACTCTTTCCAAGGGCTGCGTTTTGTAGAACTCAGCAGTTTAGTGCATGTTGCAACTGATACGGTTACTGATATATGCATCAAGGAGACAAAGCATCGGTTGAGCAAGATGGGTCTATCCTATGATTAACCTAATCATTCAATTACTATGCCAGATTATTGGCACTACCTGCTCCCTGACTGCTTCTGTTGTTTTCATGAAGTTCAAAATGGTAGGCTTCTCTTTTGCCTGAAGCAGGGAGTGGAACTTGAACTAGGAACAACGGGATCGAATTCTTGGAGTCAGCTCTGTGAAGTAGCAGAGATTGTATGAGAAAATAAAGCTACTCAATATTATATTGGCATGCAGTGTGAAGTTTCTGGAATGTCTAGGCCAGGGGTGTCTAATGACCAGTTTGGGGGCCTGATTTGTCCAGCCAAGTAAATTTTCATGGGCCCCCAAAATCTCACTGATTTTGGTGACAGGTGATTTAATTTCAGGTGGTTTCTGGTGGCGTGGTGTGCAATACAATGACCACTTGATCACATATTCAATCCTCACTAGGAGTCCAGTAACAAACTGTTGTACACAGCTAAGTTATACTCAGGATAAACCCATGGAAAATAATGGACCTAAGTTACCCATGCCTTTGAATTCAAGTGGGCCTACTCTGAGTAGGTCTAACATTGTCTACAACCCCAGCACTGGCACCTGTTCAAAGAGTGATATAAATTGACTGCTAATGATTCAGCATGTAGTGTTAACGGGCTGCAGTTCTTTCTATTCATCAGAACTGTGCTAGGCAGCATTGTTAGGACATTTTTGGATTTGAAAATAGTAGCTGCCAGAAACAGGAAGCAGAAGGAGAACTGGGCAGCCAGTGAATTTCATCCCTCCCCAAATTTAGCCCCCTGACACAACCCCCCAGCATGACTAAACCGCTTCTGGTGCAACGGAACATCGTGACAGAAACCAGAGTGTACGGAAACACAGTTTACCTTCCTGCCACAGCAGTACCTAGTTATCTACTTGTCTTTTTGGCGTGCTTTCAAACTGCTAGGTTGGCAGGAGCTGGGAAAGAGCAACAGGAGCTCACCCCGTCGCGGGGATTTGAACCGCCAACCTTCTGATGAGCAAGTCCAAGAGGCTCCATGGTTTAGACCACAGCACCACCTGCATCCATTCTCACAACAATGCAGTGAGGTAGATTAGGGTGAGAGATGGTGACTGGTCCCAGGGGACGCAAGGAGCTGATGGACATACCCTTCCTAGGCTAAGCCTGTGGACTCACACCCTGATTTTCTCTATATCCAGTGTGCTGCCACTGCTCTTTTGGGAGGTGGTGTACACATCATATTAGCCACAGCTAGGGATCTAGTTTGGCCAAACTGCGGGAGGCAGTGAAGGATAGGCGTGCCTGGCGTGCTCTGGTCCATGGGGTCACGAAGAGTCGGACACGACTGAACGACTGAACAACAACAAGGGATCTAATTCAATCTATTAAACTTCATGTATTTTGTCACTGTACGTAAGCCCTACCCGAAGCGAGCACCTGTGTATATTCATGGGATTACAGTGACCCAAACCCTCTTCTCCCTGAAATTTGCTTTCTTTAAATCAGCAGCAGTAGAAGCAGCGGCACTTAAAAAAAAAACATTGAAGCACCTTGCTGTTTTAGGTTCATTGCGCAAGAAATTTTCTTCCACTCTGTTCTATTTCACCCCCTTTAAAAAAATAAAAATAAAACAATCCTGATATGTTTGTTTCTCTTTATGCTGGAAAAGAAGGGGTGTAGGAGAACATGGGACTTTGGTCTTATCTAGCAGGGCTGAATTTATGCCCAAAAATTTTAAAAAGGAAAAGTGCTCACAGTACTGCTGTAACTTCAACCCAAATTAGGAAAAAGAATGACCTATCTGTGTTTTAAGCTAGTAATGTGTACAAAGCCTAAGTCCATCAGAATCCTCTCACCCTAGCCGATAGTGCAAATAATCACTGAAGCCTTGTGCAATCTTTAAAAGTCTTTCCCCAAACTGGAGTGAAAATACAATATGCCCTGGGTGCAAAAGAGAACTTATCCCAGTGACGCCGCTGTGATGAGCGTAAGACAAAAGTTAGAATAACTGTCTGCAGGATTGGGCTCTTAGATCATTAAATTAAGGGTAGATGTTTTTCCTGGAATGCTGCCTAGCCATATCTTTATGTAATGCTCATTATCAGGGAAGCCAATGTCTTGAACCAGAGTTTAAATCTGTCACTTTTAGCATTAACCCCTTTACCTTTATTTGTGTACCAGACTGCTGAGGGTCCAAAAAAACCTTCGTGTTACAATACCCACTTGTTCCTACAAGTAAAATACCATCCCAAGTCTGCAGAGGTTGTGTCTACATTTTGCTTTTGGATTAAAATCACTCTTCCCCCTCTCCCCCCCCCCCCGCACCTGTCTCTTACCAGAAGCATAATTTCCAAGACTCATAATTCCTACTACTATAATAGCCAGCAACAGGAAGGTCTCCTTTGATGTATCGCGGTCAGTTCTGGCCATCGCTGTTGTAAAGGGGAAAATCATATATTGGGAAATATTCGGATAGAGAGGAATCACCCTTTCCTCATACTTTATTGATACCTAATTTTTTACACGGTGATGACGCCAATGAAAACATCTGCACATATCAACAGACATGCAAAATACAATGTAAGTCAGAAATTTCATATAATTACGGAACTGCAAGCTAAAACGCAGCTATTGTGAGAAATGGTCATCATTTTTAAATATCCAACTGCCCAGAACTTAAGTGAAGAACCATAGATTTAAAAAACCAGACAGAAAAGAATAACTTGGTTATAATGTTAAGTTCACATCAGGTTATCTAGCAGAAAGACAAGTACAGTGGTACCTCGCAAGACGAATGCCTCGCAAAACGAAAAACCCGCTAGACGAAAGGGTTTTGCGATTTTTTAGGTGACTCGCAAACCGAAGCATTCGTCTTGCGCGGTACCACTGTAAGAAGTTGGAACCTGCTGCTGCAAGGAGAGCGGCAGCGGGGGCGGGAACCTGAAGCGGCAGCTCGCCTCCTCCCACCGCCAAGGCTCACAAGTGCCAAGGTGGAGCAGTCGAGTCTGCCCTCGGCTCCCCGCAAACCCCAGAACACTCACCGCTCCGGGAGGGAGGAGGTAGGTCCGGCGCCATTTTTTGCCTGCGGCCCCTGCTCCCCACACCCAGCTTCCTCCTGCTGCCGCCACTCACTCACCGCTCTCGCCGCCCTTCTTGGCTGTGGCTCGGGCTTGAGCTGTGGCTCGGGGAGAGCAAGCGGCAAGTGAGGGAAGACACAACTGCCTCTCCTTCTCCGTCGCCGCTGCCTCCTTCGTTTCCCGCCATGGCTGAGGCTCCTCAGCCCGTGGAGACGGACCCCGACTTCCAGCCGCTGCCTCGCACACAATCCTGCACTTGGCCGATGCCACGCCCGGAGCTCGTGCCGCCCAGCCCGGGGCAGACTCCGGCTCCGACCCCGGCCAGGGCCGCTTCTCCACCCCCCTGCGGGTGGGTGGCCGCAGCCCTTTGCGCCTCGTCGCCCGGAGGAGACCTGCTCAGCCTGCTGGAGGCTTGCAGCGGTGGCGGAGAGGGCCTCTGCGGGAACTTCCCGTGACTCCAGTACCCGCAGCAGCACCCGCAGTCGGGCCCGGCCTTGGCCTTGGGGCCCTGCAAGAGCTTGCCGCTCGCTCTCCCCGATCGCCCTCCCCATTCGCATGTTATGCATGTGTGTGTGTAAAACAAAAAATACTGAAATAATAATAATAATAATAATAATAATAATAATAATAATAATAATTTATTTGTACCCTGCCCATCTGGCTGGGTCTCCCCGGCCACTCTGGGCGGCTTCCAACAAATATTAAAATACATTAGAATATCACAGATTAAAACCTTCCCTAAACACTTACCCCATTCAGGACCAGGGAGTCCCCCACATCCGCCTGCCCCCTGTCCCCCTGTCCGCCTGCCCCCAGTTTAATTCTGGATTAAACTGCAATTAATCCAGAATGCGGCAGCTAGACTGGTGACTGGGAGTGGCCGCCGGAACCACATAACAGCGGTCCTGAGAGATCTACATTGGTTCCCAGTACATTTCAAAGCACAATTCAAAGTGTTGGTGTTGACTTTTAAAGCCCTAAACGGCCGCGGTCCAGTATACCTGAACGAACGTCTCCACCCGCACCGTTCAGCCTGGATGCTGAAGTCCAGGGCTGAGGGCCTTCTGGCAGTTCCCTCACTGCAAGAAGGGAGGTTACAGGGAACCAGACAGAGGGCCTTCTTGGTAGTGGTACCCACCTTGTGGAACGCCCTCTCATCAGATGTCAAGGAAATAAACAACCGACTTTTAGAAGACATCTGAAAGCAGCCCTGTTTATGGAAGTTTTTAATGTTTGAAGTTTTATTCTGTTTTTAGTGTTCTGTTAGGAGCCGCCCAGAGTGGCTGGGGAAACCCAGCCAGATGGGCAGGGTATAAATAAATTAATAATAATAATAATAATAATAATAATAATAATAATAATAATAACTGTCTGAGTCAGAGGAGACTTACCAATTTTACTACCTTTTACTGAGTCGGCCCATTGCTCCTTCTTACTGCCTATTTTCTAGTGACTGGCAGTGGCTTTCCAGGTGTTCAAATTGGGGGTCTCTCAGTCCTACCTGGAGGTGCCGGGGGTTGAACTTGGGATCTTCTGCATACACAGCAGATGCTGTACCACTGACTGAAGCCCCCTCCTCTACTGCATACTAGAGTGAAGTCCAAAAACTGGGCTTGTGTGTGTGTGTGTGAATATTCCTCTGGGCATATAATTTGCATGCTTATGAGAAGATGCCCTCAGAACTACACACTACCCCTCACTAGGGGTTAAGAATTAATTTTTAACCTAGCCCTTGGTAAGCAAGCTTAAAGGCTCCTTTCTCAGCACGGAGTTTATCAGGCTTGCCAGAACAGTTAAGCTTAGATCTTAAATTTATGTTGCAGATCTAGCTGGAGGCTTAATTTGTGCTTCCTCGGAATACTTTTATTTTTGTGTTTGATCTTAAAGGAGCCTTTCCAAATGTTTTAGGCATTGGAGCTATGCAAAGGGAGGGGGGGGGTCCTTAAAGAATAATAAAAAAAGCTGAGCTAAAACTAGACAACACTACCTCTTTTCACCAGGTTTGGTTTAATACAAAGCCTTTCTCCTGTTTTCTAGCGCTCAGTGAAACATGATATTAATCATGAACTTTAAAGATTGCTTATGTAAATGACGGATCTCATGGTACAGAGCTCAGACTTGAGAACAGTCCAGCTGTAAATCTTGTGAAAAGGGTGTCCACACTGTGCAACACTGCCAATAATTCTTCTTAACAAAGTCTGCCCGTTCCCTCTAATTATATGTATGTGCTGTAAAACTCTTTTCAACAGAATAAGAATGATTTCTTCCTGGTCTTATTATTTTTTAAGTCAAGAAATGCAAAAAGTCAATTTTCAGATTTGATTCCATTGACTCCATTCCTTCGCTTCATCCAGGATGTAGGTTGGTTCAGCCAAACATTGTGCAGTGGTTAAAATCTGCACAAGGCACTTCCACAGGCTGCGTGAAAGAAACCATTTAATTTGGCATGTGATCAGCAGCTGCAGAAATGTAAGGCTAATTCTGTCATATGTTTTCAAAATAAACAATTGTCGTTGTTACACAACTTTTTTTCTTAATTCAGAAATCCTATCCCTTAAAGGTTGCTTTCTGCTCCTAAGCCATATAGATAAGTACGTCACAGCTTCAACGTTGAAATGAAATAGCATCGTTTCTTACTGCACGTGGTTTGGTCAGAGCGCAAAATGCTAAAACCGAGCACGGCTGCTTTCACAAAAGAAAGATGTGTTTCGGTGTTCAAAGTGATATAGTGGCCCAGCTCTTGAAACGAATTCTGAAAAGGCCAGCCGAAGAGTGTGCAAGAGATTCTCCACACACAGGGAAGGTGAATTATGCAAGTCTTGTCAACAACAACTGCCTTCAAAAGTACAGAGCTGGTAAAGAGAAATAAAGAAGGGTAAAAAGTATGAGTCCGTCCTCTTAGAAAGGGGGAATAGATTCCTTTTATCCGATGTTTGAGAACCGCTTGTTGGGGTCAGAACATTTGCACTCCCTTGTCAGGGCTAAGACAAAAGGCATTTGACTGAGAGGATAAACAGATGCAAATACCTAAATGGCAGTTGCTGGCTCCGGTCCAAGTTTTGGGGTTATTCCCCCCCCCACAAAGGTTGAGCCGATTAGACAATTGAAACAATGGTGGGTTGTTGTTTTTTTCAGTTTCTGGGTTTTGTTTGTTTTTCTCTTCTTCTTTTTTGGCATTGGCCAACCTTGCCCCACTCTTCTTCTTTGGGACTTGTGTACATCGAACGGGCGAAGCATCTCGGAAATGTAAAGACATCTTTTATTTCCGTAGAGATCAGAATTCAGGAGATTAGCCGGAATCCCAACATGCCAGATATATAGCTTCCCACCACCTGCTACAAGCCACAATGGCTGCCCAAGGCAAAGGACAGAAATTGAAACAAAAACAACAGCACCCTCACCCATGTCCTTTGGGACTACCAAAGGCATCTTTGTGATGAACAAATGGTTCTCAAAGTGTGAGGTGGCCCTGCCTAGGGGGACGCAGATGGTTGCTGGGGAAACTCAAACTCCTCCCAGAATCCCCTTCACTCTATGTGCCTCTCTTGAGTAGGATTGGAGGCACTGTCAAGGCCTCATAACTCCCCACCTCCTCACAGTGTTGGTTCAAAACCAACACCGTGCCTCATTTTTTTCTTAACAAAATAGAAAATTCTTTCCAGTAGCACCTTAGAGACCAACTGAGTTTGTTCTTGCTATGAGCTTTCGTGTGCATGCACACTTCTTCAGATACCATGCACACTTCTTCATTTTTTTCTTGTAACTTTGGAGTTACACTGGAATAATTCCAGCATGGAAGCATTCCATATTTAAACAACAGCCACCACCTGAACTATTTTCAAGCCAAGTGCTTTCAAAGGGATCTTTTTTTTTTTGGCGTTTTATTTCCTTCCTTCTGATCCAGGTCATGCGTGAGCATTCCTTGATGAGCATTACTTGTTTCTACCTTTTAAAACAGGGGTCAGCAAACTTTTAAAACAGGGGTCAGCAGGGGGCCGGTCCAGAGCAGGGATTTGAACCCAGATCTCTCAGGTTCTAGTCGAGAACTCTAAGCACTACATCACACCGTGAACATTCTGTATTCAGTGGACACTGGGCTGCTATGGAGGTTGGACCAGGAGCAGTGCAATACACTGAAGCCAAATGATGTCAGGTCATTGACAGGTGGGCTGTCCCCCCCACCAATCAAATGTGGCTCTCGGGGGGGGGGACCAAAAAGGTTCTCCCCGCTGTATTAAGTCATCTTACAAATAATCCCTGAACTGATCATCTTTTACCTCTCAAGCCAATATGAGCTCATATTAGCTATTTATAAGATTAGAATCAGTTTGAGCGCTGCTCCGTTTTATTAGGCTGTGGTCAGGATATTTAATGCATTCAGAACAAGAACAATTAAACAGCTAAGGAATATCAATCATCTTCTAGTGTGTAGGATAGACAGATGTGGAAGTTAAATATGTCATTACAAATTGACTTGTCTCACTTGTGTGTTCTGTTTACTTTCTAAGGTGAACGAATGCCTATGATAGACAATGCAGGCTGCATATTTTATCTTGTTCCCAATTAGGGCACAAATATTCTAGCACTGCAATCTACCTGGTTTTTGACTTAGATGCACTAGAGTTTCCGAGAATCTTATAAAAGTCAGAGCAGAGCATCATCTTAAGTCCCACCTCATTTTCACACAGGGAAATGGCCCCGAAATCGAAAATTGTTAAGCGAGTACAAGTTTTTTTAAATTTTCTGTCAGCCAGTTTAAAAGAACTGAACTGGAGAAATGTGTGGAGACCCATTCAGTCTGTCCTTTCTCTTGGCAATAGAGTGAACAGATCTTGCTGGGGAACCGTTCCCTTCTCACTGCAGCCACTATAACAGGTGTGATCAGCAAAACTGATCTTTGGATCACATTTTCAGTCAGATGCCTGTGAGAAGGTCAGAAGCAGAATATGAGGAAAATAGCACTCTCCCCGACTTTGTAATAAACACTTTTGTTGGGAAGTGCTTCACTTTCAAATAAAACCTTTCACTCCCCAAAATGTCACCTTTCGCTATAAAACCCAAAGCCCCACAACTGTTCTCCGCAGTCCTACATCTGCAGCAGTTTCAGGCCAATAAATATGGACTGTTATGCTCCACTTATTGGGATTTTGCCGTCCGAATGTTGTCGTTGTTAATAGTCATCAGATTTACATACCGCCCCTCACCATAAAATTTCAGGGCGGTTCACAGAATAAAATGCAGGATAAATGGTTGTTGTTAAAGAAAGCAAATAAAAGAGAAAGCTAGACATGGTAATGTTTGCTGATTCAGCGAAACCTTCCGCCCACCGAAGATATCAGCTCTTGCAAACAGAAGATAAACGCTAGTACTTTCCTTCAAGAAAATGCATAACAGTGATGCAGAGAGAACTATAACAATCAGCCCTCACTTCCTGTTCCCGTTTGAAAGCTGCCATTCGCGTGAGAGGAGCCAGTCCTGTTTGCCTGGCTTCTGTTATTCTCTCGAGTTGTATTAAGACAGGCTATCTGGATGCACCGGCCTCATGAGGTGGTTTCCTCGCTTGACGTTTAGGTAGTTATTTATTAGTACTGTATTTATAAACCATCAAAGACATGAGGGCAGTGAACAATAAATATAGATTTTTGACACATCACTGCAAGTGGTCAGGAAGCAACGTTTGTGCAACTGTTTTAAGTCCTGTTTTTTTGCTGCGTCTGTTGATGGAGCTGGTGCTCTTGTGATTTTTGAAACGCCTATCGGCGTGCCTTAGGATAAGGGTGGTGCTGAACTCACCAAATCAGGGATATAAACAATAACCAATAAAGGGAGCCCTCCCATGAAGGTTCTGGCAAAAGCTCACACAAGAATGGAGGAATCTGGGGTGGGCGGATAAGTAATAAATTAAGACAAACTTTACGCATGCACCATAGAACCAGGAGCAGTATGCAAAGCATAAGCCTTAGTTTTGCAACTTCTGGCTTCTGTGGTATTACTCACATCCTTAACATGACCTTAATACAGTTTTGTGGCTTTAGATTTACATATATATATATTTTTTTATTGTCTCAAAGATAAATGGTAGGTGGTTGCAAACAGTAGAGGCCTAGAGCAAGGTTTTTTTTAATATTATTAAAAGCATGACATAAAACATGCTAAAACAAAGGTAAGGGAGTTTATGACATGTGCCAAAAGAAGAACATTTCCAATGCTGATTTCACATCCTGAAAGGGTTTGAAAAGATTTTAAGCTACATTCGTATACAATTAAATAAGACAAGTATTTAAGTGCTTGTTTTTATGAGTCCATAATAAGTATGTGCAGCAAGTAAACTCGGCCCTGTGACCATATTTCTATAGCTTCAGATCTCTACATGTCTTCAGGGGTGGGCTCTGTTTAGTTCAGTGATGCCTTCCAGACATAACTGGGCTACAGTTTATAGGGTTGCCGTGTGTCTGCTTTCTCCAGGACATGTACTCTTTTTCAGGGGTAAAATTTCTGTCCGGGTGGATTTTTTAAAGTTGCGAAAATGTCTCTGACTATACTTTCTGGATGAGACATAGACATAACTGGTGGCTGAAGACTTGCTTTCATCTTCTCTTCTCCTGCCCCCCTCAGCAATATATCTTCTTCTTCATTGGCGATCACTCATAGCCAAGTAAGATTGTCTTCCATAAACACGGTTTTAAAAGTGAGTCCGTAAGTGACTGTGGAGGACAGTTCTGGATCCACACATCCTTCTCCTACCTGGGCAGTTGTCTTTCCACAAGGGCAGATACTGATGCCGAAATCGACTGAGCTCTGCGAGTGTGGCTTTCTCCTGAATGAAGTGCAGAGTGTTTGAGGACCGGGACATTCACAGGGAAACCAATATGCTTATTGAAATATACTCGGAGTCCAGTGTGAATTTCATGCTCTTTATTCAGCTCATAGTAGTGAGGAATGCAGTTCCCCCAAAATGTTTGCTTTATATACACTATTTAGCCCCATGTGATTGGCTAATTCCGGGATACTCCTGTATGCCAATCGGAGTGCGGATTCACTTCCACCTGGAGCTGGATTGGGTGGCTCCTGCGGACCAATCAGACTGCTGCAATCTCAATCCTATTGTTCTGGGACCAATCAGACTGCTGCAATCTCAATCCTATTGTTCTGGGACCAGTCAGACTGCTGCAATCTCAATCCTATTGTTCTAGGACCAATCAGACTGCTGCAGTTTGGATCCTATTCAACTCAGTACATAACACTTATTTACAAAGCTATTGTACTACCAACATTACTGTATGATGGTGAAACGTGGACCACTTATAAATGCCATCTCAAACTCCTCGAAAGATTCCATCAAGGGTGTCTCCCCCCCAAAAAATACACATCAGCTGGGAAGACAGGCAAACTAATGCCAGTGTACTGGAAGATGCAATACATTACAACTTCTATAGCTTACATATAGTAAAGGTAAAGGTAAAGGGACCCCTGACCGTTGGGTCCAGTCGTGTCCAACTCTGGGGTTGCGGTGCTCATCTCGCGTTACTGGCCGAGGGAGCCTGCATACAGCTTCCGGGTCATGTGGCCAGCACGACTAAGCCGCTTCTGGCGAACCAGAGCAGCGCACGGAAACACCGTTTACCTTCCTGTCAGAACGGTACCTATTTATCTACTTGCACTTTGACGTGCTTTTGAACTGCTAGGTGGGCAGAATTACATATAGTAGGGGTATTTAAAGTGAGAGTTGTCATAGCATCTTCTTTTTTGCTCTTCAAAATATGGCAACCCTACTACAGCTTCCAGAAGCGCCAGGCAGCTTGGGCAGGGATCAGGGACGATGAAGTCAAAGTTCAGCAGCATCCAGAGGACACCACATTGAATCATAGAATCGTAGAGTTGGAAGGGACCCTGAGGATCATTTAGTCCAACCCCAGCAATGCAGGAATATGCAGCTGTCCCATATAGGGGTCGAACCTGCAACCTTGGCGTTATCAGCACCATGCTCTAGCCAACAGGAGTGGCTAACCTTGGCACATTCACACTATATAGCACCAAGCAGTCATGGCTTTCCCCAAAGATTTCTGGCAGCAGTAGTGTCTTAAGGGCACTGAGAGTTGTTACCAGACCCCTATTTCCCTCACAGAGCTACAATTCCCAAATCTCCCTTCTAAAGAGGGTTTGCTTGTTAAACCACCTTGGAAACCATAACTCTGGGAGATGAATAGGGACCACCTAACAACTTTCAGCACCCTTAAGCAACTGCAGTTCCCAGAATTGGTTGGGAGAAATCATAACTGTTTATAAAGTGGTGTCATAGCGCTTTAGTGTGGTGTAGATGTTGCCCTAGTTTGGCTGAGGGATTACTTAAGGATTCGAAATGAATACTGACGCGAGAGAAACTGGTGTAGAAAAAACTGGTTTGCACTGTAAGACAGCTCTGGTTGAAAAAAAGAATTAGGTCAAGGTATGTTGTGGCGGGTGAGTGGCGGGGAGGAGAAGGCTATGTGAGAGTTGCTGCATTCTGATAGAGGATGTGAAAACTGTTTCTAACTGATACCGTAACGACAGTGCCTTGTCGAGGTAGATGGATGTTGACAGCAGTTATTGTCAACACAAGGCATGCAAAAGGGCCGACGAAGCCTAAAAACGAGACCCCTGTCTCTGGAACAAAAATAAAAAGTGATCCCGTTTCACCTCTTCCAGAGAAGGCAACACAGGTACCCTGGAAAGGAGGACTGTTATTAATTTAGACTAGCTGTCACATGGATACTGAATTGTTGTGGAACCTGACTTCATGTTAGGGCATAGGATGTAAGTTAACTAATTGTGTGAAAGGGTTTGTGGCCACAGGTCAGGGCTGGATGTTGTGTCTGAAGGAGGGGAAATACATGCGGAGGAATCCCTTGTAGAAGGAAGTAACAGAAACACAGGTGCTCTCTTCTGGTCTTACGTTTGGTAGAACCCATTGTAGATTAAGCTTTAGGCCAGGAATGAGGAAGCCCTAATACTGTGTCGTCCAGTTTCGCAGGCTCCTGATTGCCACACTGATCATCAGCATCAGGCTTAGACCCAGGAAGGCTGGTCCAGCTCCTCAGATTGTGGCACTGTAACTTCTGATTCAATGTCATTGACCCTGCTGGATATAACATCAGAGGTCATCATCACATTGACTTTTACATCCACCCCATCAGTTTTAGCTTCCAGTTGTTGGTTTTTTTTTGATGGTCGATATCCATGTGTGTCAAAAAGGGAGAGGCCTCATGAGCAGCGGCTGCAATCTTGAACCATTGTTGTAATTACTATTACCCATCCTTTACTGCAAGGTCCCGAGGCAATGTAAAATACAATAATCTTGTATAATCAAAACTGGAGTGGGCCCTAAAAATATATCTCTCACGTGTCAAAGACCAGGGGGGCAGAGCTGCATCTTCAGCATACCATGAAAGCTGGACAATGAAGAAGAAGAGTTTGGATTTGATATCCCACTTTATCACTACCCGAAGGAGTCTCAAAGCGGCTAACATTCCCCTTCCCCTTCCTCCTCCACAATAAACACTCTGTGAGGTGAGTGGAGCTGAGAGACTTCAAAGAAGTGTGACTAGCCCAAGGTCATCCAGCAGCTGCATGTGGAGGAGTGGAGACCCGAACCAGGTTCACCAGATTACGAGTCTACCGCTCTTAACCACTACACCACACTGGCTCTCACACCACACTGCCAGGCACACCTCTGTGGATAGGGAATGGCACAACCCGGCCCTAGTGACGTAGCGTGGGTTTCTGATGTACGGGGCAGAGCAAGTGTTACACGCCTGGTGGACTGGGCAGCTGGCATGGGGGCCTGTCTCATGGAGCCTGTGAGGCACTGCCGCTGCTGGTGGCAGTGGTTGTGCACCTTCTTGGCTTGGAGGCTCTGCCAGCCCAGAGACAGGGCATGCGGGTATCCCTTACAAGGAGAAGGAGGTGCCAACCTAGCCCTAAAGGCCTGGCCTGGGTGTGGCTTGCCTCCTTGCGGTTCCAGAAAGCGGCAGGAGCTCAGCCACACAGCCTTGATGAGGGAGCCTGTTGTGGGTCGCCTTGTTGAGCCCCTCTTGGAATTTAGTGCCTGGGACCACCACCCCTTTTCCCTCCATGCTATGCCACTGCCGGGCCCCAAGCTTTTTCTGGTGGATGAACCCCTTCTGCTGATCCTAACTTTCAAGGGGGTCTGTAGGGAAGGAGGCAATCTTTTGGATATTTGGGGCCTAACTTGTTAAAAGGTCAGGCTGCCCATGTGTGTTAATTTTGTAAATACACCCAGGAGCCTGCGAGCTCTCATCTCAAATTTCACATAGTAAGAATAATACCAGTGACATTTAAGGGGAAAAGAAAGAAAGATCCAGTGCTATTGTGCCCATGCTTGTAGGCTTCCCAGAGGTATCCACTTGGCAACTGTGTGAAACAAGATGCAGGACTCAAGAGGATTTTGGTCTGATCCAGCAGAGCTCTTCTTTCGCTCTCGTAAGTCTGAATTTGGGCAGAATGCTTTTGCAGCAAAGGTATTCCTTGAGAAAAAAAAGAATATGGATTGTACTCTTGGGGAAATAATTTCTTTGAAAATCTGCAAAGACCTGACATCCTTTATTTCCTCTTGTCACACATTGTTTTATGGAAAAATAAAGGAAGAAACAAACAAAATGTCCCATGATGTACCTGCTCTCTTATTAGAGAGAGTCACATCATAGAGGGCTGCAATATTAGGACACACACACACACACACAAAATGTTTGGGAGGAGGAGATCACAATTGCAAAACAAAAGTTATTGCATTCCAATCAAGCTCTGAATTGTTGAGTTGGCTGTTTGTGAGCAGGCGGAGAGGTGTGTGTTTATATACAAAATAAGTAGATTGGAGCCTGAGATGCTTAAAGAGAACCCCGAGGAATCAATTTGTTTTACTCGCAAGCAAACCCCTACAGGCCAAGAGTTGTAGTCTGCCACTACCAGTCTAGTCAGACATGGGGGTTTGTTCCCTCTTTCTCTCTTTGTGATTTGGCAGACATTCCCAAGCAAGCTGTAAGGTCTGGAAACTTAATGGCTGGAAATCCATAAAACTGTTCTATGCAGAGATTATCTCTGCCGGGGTACTGGCAATGTGATCCATATATTTTGAGCTGGAGATCATAACTCAGTACTGTTGTGAGCGTTCTTGATTAATCCTTTTATTTGGGCTTTGGTGTCACCCTGAAAAACTGGGCTGAAATTGTGGAATTCATTAGCTTCAAAGTGTCCCTATTTTCCAGGGACAGTACCGGATTTCCAGTAGCCGTCCTGGTTTCTGATTTGATCCTGAAATGTCCCGCTTTTCCTTAGGACGTCCCTGTTTTCACTGGATAAATGTTGGAGGGTATGGATTTATGTGACCCTTAAGCCAAGAAGAAAAACTATACAACCTTTAGAAGGCATCTGAAGGCAGCCCTGTATGGGGAAGTGTTTTTTTTAATGTTTAGTGTTTTATTATGTTTTTATATATGTTGGAAGCTGCCCAGAGTGGCTGGAGCAACCCAGTCAGATGGTATAAATAAGGTAGTAGTAGTAAATAAAAACAACAACAATGGAATAGGACGTCCCTGTTTTCATCAGAGAAATGTTGGAGGGTATGCAATGCTCTAATTCTATCAGGGACACCTTTTAAGGAAGGCAAAAGAGATGTCATCTCAGCCTCAGCTGCCCATCTTGTGTTTCACACCACATGTGAATATTCTTCAAGAGAACAATTATATATCTCTAACCACCTTATAAATAGCTGAATGGAATTGTGCAGTAACCATGCATGGCAAAGGCATAAGGAGAGTGACACGTGTTAATAACTTTTCTATATGTATGTAAAAAAAGACGCACAAGAAATGTTCCTAAAAATACACTGCATTTTGAAATTTGATATTGAGCTTTTAAAACTTTTGAATCGCTCCCTGCATCTGTTGATGCTATTGTGTAACTACAGGTGAAACTCAAAAAATTAGAATATCATGGAAAGGTTTGTTTCTTTCAGTAATTCAACTTAAAAGGTGAAACTAACACATGAGATAGACTCATGACATGCAAAGCGAGATATGTCAAGCCTTTATTTGTTATAATTGTGATGATTATGGCGTACAGCTGATGAGAACCCCAAATTAACAATTTCAGCTTTGGGGTTTTCATCAGCTGTTCACCATAATCATCTTTAGATGAAGTCATCTTCTATACTTCTGACTTGAATGATTCAACTTTAACAACTCTCATTGGATACATTTTGAAACTTTTCTAACAAATTGAGAACCGACTATACAAAGTTGATTTTTTATCTTAAAAATCTGACCTTCATCTTCTTCCTTTCTTCATTACAGTATAAATTACTGCTATTTAGTTTCTTGAATGACACGATAAAAACAACATCACTTTTTTTGGTAACTGCAGTTACTGATGTTCAGGTGTTTTTGTCATTCTTATTAGACATTTTGGAATACTGTACTGGTTCCAATAAATACTTTTTTTTCTTTAAGAAAATGAAACATACCCAGTAACGGAGAATATATCTATGTGTTGGTGCGACCTTGAGCTGCCGTAATCTGACATGTTTGCTTTTCGACTAAGGTGATAGTATATACTCTACTGCGCTAAGACTCAGATAGAGTATGCCACTGGCTTTCTGTTTCCAAGCAGTAACATCCCTTATTGTACATAACTCTCCGTTGACTTCAAATAAAGCTAAGAATTTTTTTAATTGCAAAAAGAACATATTCATGAACACAATTCTCATATTCTGAAATCACTTCCAATCTTTTCTGATGCTTTTATATTTAACTACTGTTGGTATGCCTGTTGTCTTTGTCCTGCTGTTGGGAAAGATGGGGGGCACAAGGAGAAGGGGACGACAGAGGATGAGATGGTTGGACAGTGTTCTCGAAGCTACTAACATGAGTTTGGCCAAACTGCGGGAGGCAGTGAAATATAGGCATGCCTGGCGTGCTCTGGTCCATGGGGTCACAAAGAGCCGGACACGACTGAACGACTGAACAACAACAACTGTAGGTATAAGGGATGCAGGTGGCGCTGTGGTCTAAACCACTCAGCCTCTTGGGCTTGCCGATCAGCAGGTCGGCAGTTCGAATCCCCGCGACAGGGTGAGCTCCTGTTGCTCGGCCTCAGCTCCTGCCAACCTAGCAGTTCGAAAGCATGCCAAAAGTGCAAGTAGATAAATAGGTGCCGCTGTGGCAGGGAGGTAAACAGTGTTTCCGTGCACTGCTCTGGTTTCGGTGTTTCGTTGTGCCAGAAGCGGCTTAGTCATGCTGGCCACATGACCCGGAAAAAACTGTCTGTGGACAAACACTGGCTCCCTCGGCCTATAAAGCGAGATGAGTGCCGCAACCCCAGAGTCATCTGCGACTGGACTTAACTGTCAAGGGTCTTTTACCTTTACCTTAGGTATATTTAACTCATATATATCAAGTGCCATAGTTGTGTGAGACTGTTCAGATACAACGATGTCACCTTTGTTGTTGTTGTTTTGGCCTGAGACTTCACATAATATTCTCACTCTGCATTAGGAAATGTAATCAACAATATCAAAAGCAACACGATGACCAGAAACAAATACAATATGAAAAACTTTATGGAATGATTCAAAACATCAAAACTAACAAACTGAAGTCTCTGAAAGTCTCTGAAAGTCCTTAAATGAATCACGATGCCAGACTTTACCCGGCGGAGAACAAGCTGTGAAGATTTGTATAATCAGCAAATGTCCAATTCTGATGTCCAACTCTGAACAGTGTTTGCGGATAACAACTACTGTTTCGTTGAATTCTTCAACTTCAACACTTGTTAGTAGAAAGATGTAATTTCTTCATTAACTGAAAATCAAATTTTCAAACGATGACCTGCACATGCTACAACTTCAAATAGCGTAGAAATTATAAACTTCAATATAAAGAAGTTACATACCCAGTCTTTTTTCCGAATAGATATAATAAACATGAAAATGCTCTGGAACAGTGCTCATGCAATTATGTAGTCACTGCTACTAACAACATTATTTGAAAATATATATATATATAGCCAACCCCAGGTGATACTAATAACACGGAGATCGAGTTTAAAGACACAGTACAAAGTAACAGCCAAGATACAGATAATCAAATAAAACAATTGAGGTCTAATTCAGAGTTAAGCCCCTCCTGGATGAATAGTTTCAAACATAAAAATAAACCGGGTTTCTTGCTGCCGCAACTGTCGCTCATAATTCTTTTCTGATAATGGGAAATGTAATGGAAAAGTTTTCTCAGGGTGGAGGGGAGCTGCTAACACTTGCCTATCCAAGCCCCCTGAGATAAAAGTTACGTAACCATCGTGAATCGAGCACATTTGTGTCCACATCTAGCAGTCATTTGCTCCGACGCTGCACGGCGCAATGGTCCTGCATTGCGAAGGAGGAGCTTTGTAGAAAGTGGGCGAGGGAGGAAACTGTGAGCATCTGACACAAAATAACTTTTCTGCAATTTTAAATGAAATACGAACCTGGTTAAAACATCTGAGGCAAGACTAAGAACAGCAGAGACATTGGTGTCTTGGGTAACTGGAACAGCCTGTGACTCTTTCCTGTTAACTTCTTAATATGGACAACATCTGGGTAGCGCTAGATACCTCAGGCATGTAAAAGCCGAAATAAACCATAATAGACACAATAGAGTACTAACCGAGTCACATAAGGGCTACAAGAGTCATTACCTTTATGTTAATAATCCTTGTTATGTGTTAGTGCTTGCTCAGGTAGCCCAGAATAATCAGGAGATCGGCTGCTCCAAAGGGGCTATAGCACTTTTATCACCTCCAGAATCTGCAGATTAAATAGCCCTCAACTGGACCTTGCTACAATAAAAATAAGTCTCTAAGGAAGCTTCAGTGACCTGTTGCGGCAAATATTTGTACTCTAAAGAGCTTCCCCGGAGCCATTGCCTGTGAGAGAGAATATGGAGAAAGCTCGTGAGAATGGTTTGCCCATTGCACCAGGCAATTAGTCTGTTCAGTGCAGTGGTTAGAATGTCAGTGCAGGACTGAGGAGACCCTGGTTCAAATCCACGCTTTGCCATAAATATATCCCAATATCCTTTGGGGGAAGACTGGGATATAATTTATCATTAAGAAGTCGAGCCTATCTTCCTTTCATGTCAACTGGTGCTGCCATCTGATTAATACACCCAGGAGGACCTAGCCAATTCATCATATGAGTTCAATTATTTATTGATTTAAACCTGCATACGGTTGCATGTTTTTAGATGATGCATGTGCATGTTGCACCCGAAGCCATCTTAGAAGAAGCATTCCCTCTGTGTGAGCGGCAGGTAGGATACTTCCCCCCCCCCTCAGATGGCACTGCCACCCTACCATCTGTGAATTTGTCTGTTAAGCGTTGTTGTTGTTGTTGTTTTAAAAAAATCCACAAAATGAATCGGAGGCATGCTTTCAAGAGGATTAAATGCCTTACAGAAATTAATCAACCCTGGTTTTTGTCAAGGGGAAGAGCAAATGAAATCATAATGTCCTATCATTAAAAACCTTGAGATGCAGAGCTGCAACATCTTTCTTATTCTGGGTGGTTGAAACCATCACAGGAGCATCTCGTTGTGAGAGGTAGCTTGTGCCATGACTTTACCAGTGTGAGATCTGGCCTTTGCCTTTGCGTGGACTCTTGGCATCACTTTCAAGTAATCTCATTTGCGGTGCAAATCACTTCCTTGTAGCTGTGTGTGATAAGAAAGAGGCAGACACCTTGACTAAAAAAATAATAATGAAAAAAAATATCTAAGTGACATTTTTTAACCCCGGCTTTTCAAAAGAGCTGGGTTTTTTTTTTGCATATTTCTCTCAGCATGTCAATATTTCTGCGTGTGCCAGGGAAACATTAGCATCCTCGGATAAGCAAGAGAGAATAGACACGATCTGTGAGGAGAGGCTTCACTCTAGACACTGAGGAGGCCCTCACTTTTCCTCTGCCCCTCTCTCTGTGGAACGCAAGCCCCGCTGTTAATAATTGAAGGCTGCTTTGTGGAGAAAGAACTGTCCATATACATCATTTTAAAGATGAAAATTTTCAAGCTCTTTCTGTTTTATGGCATATCAAACAATCCAACAGTAGACGACTCACAAGTCTCACAACCGGCTCCAAGTTTCCAGCCTTTGAAAAGTTTGTTATTTTGACTTAAGTATTGAGATACTTCTTTTTCCTCCTACAAAGAAGATGCATCGTTTGAGGATTCAAAGGAGCAAAAGAGAAAATCCTCATTTTCCTTGACAGAATGCTTGCTGTGCTCTCCACGTTGAGGACTGGCAAATATGAACAGACAGGTTTACACTTTTATCCCTTCTTGTTACCCAACATGGCTTTTAGGACTTTCTCCAAATGAAGTACTCGGCAAGACATCCAAAGATGAAAGAGTTGGAGGATGAACTCACCTACATAGAGCTTATCAAGGCTTTAACATTGTGATTGATAATGCTCCTGTACCTGTAGCATATATATTAAAAACCCCTTTGTGGTTTCAAGTGAATGTATCTCATGGATACGTCGTACGGGATATTTCTCCCCCTGCTAAGCTGTAAAGGGGACAATCTTGTCGAGCTGAAGAAAAGGCATGTGCTGACTCTAGCAGAAGAGGTGTGGGATGGAGTGGATTTCAGAACTAATTTAGTTCTCCTCTGCACTCCCCCCCTTTTTTACATTTCATTTTTGTCTTGCCATCCCAAGAAAACAGAATTAACCATGGCCGACGGTAGATACAGAGGAGAAGCCAGAGACCATTCACTGCGACAGAGACAAATTCCAGAGGGATAACTATGTTCATGTCTTTTAATGAAAACAAGTCCTCCAGCACCATAGAGACTGATAAATTTAGCATGGCAGCCATCCTTAGAGTCCCATTTCAATGAAATGGCAAGGCACTAAATGTACTTAAAAACGAAGCAAAATATTTTTTCTCCAACTACGAAATAACACTGGCTGAGTATTCAGGGGTCGTGTATTTGTGACATCAAAGGCACTTGCCCATCAGATGACTATGGAAGTTACTCAATCACTTTGTTTGTTCTGTGCTGGATTTTTGAACTTCTCTTGGAACCCATTGGAGCAGCAAGATTGGTTGGGATGTTTTCATGCTTTGGGCTCCTCCGTCATATGCTCAGGTTGTATATATGTTTAAATAAAACCATGTATCCTAAAAAAATAACATGGTCTCCACTGGCCTTCATTCCGTCTCTTACCACTTGGAGATTGGGGTGGCATGCCTGAATGCTTTTGTATTGGTTGTGAACCACCAATCCTGAATCTTAGTAGTACTGGAAAGAGAGAGAGAGAGGCTGGATCTAGACACATTTTTAAAAAGCATTTCAGGAAAACGTGTTGTAAACCTCAAATTGGGAAATCACGTTGGCGAAAGATGGAACTCCACAGCCCCATCTGGTGTCACAGTGTTATAACGCATATAAAATGCTTTTTCTTTACTAATGTAGCTGAGTCCTAAGAGTGTGAGCAAGAGATAAATCTCTCTCTCCGCTGTCTTCTTACCTCTATCACAGCCTTCCCCCTCCTGGTGCCCTCCAGATGTTTGGGAATACATCTCCCACCAGCAACTGTCCAATTATTCCTACATTTAGGCTGCACACACCCCATACATTCAAAACATTCCCCCCCCCCAAGAATCCTGGGAACCAAAAATGTATTCACAGCATCAGCGATTGGAGATATCTTAGCATCTCTGGGTAAACTGACACCTTTAGTGGGACAGGAAACCACTATCTCTGTTCAGACCCAAATGAATAGAACTGAAAGTTTTGATAAGCAGCAATTCAGCAATTTCATGCTAGAGTTTCCTTTTGAAGTTCCTTTGTTCAAGGATGGTGACATTAAGTTCAGTAAGAAATTGTTCTCGCAGGGTGAAATGTTCTTCTGCAGACCTATTGGTTTCTGATTTCAGCAAGGCCCTTTCCCCCCTATTAGCTTCACAATTATATCAGCTTAACTATTCTAGCTTTAATAATGCTCTCAATCAATGTACCTAGGGTGGGCACATGATTTGGCTGTCAGGTGCCTGACTTTTGAGATCAAGCCCCCCCAGGATCCCCTTTGAAAATGTGTTACATTGGCTACCCTCCAAAACTCTAGTAAGGAGGCCGATTTTAATCTTGGAATTCTTTGTTAAAAGATCAGCAATGTCATCTCCTGTGTTTAAAACCACTTGAGTGACTGCCACTCACTACCACTGCTCAATTTACTCTAAAATGTCATAGTTTGCCATCTCCTTAGATTCCACCCCCCCAAAAAAAACAATGGTTCAAATGTGGGTATCTCTCAAACAAAGATAAAACTGGCTCAAATAATTCATTTTAGCCTTTCAACCATATCCATGTCTTCATTCAAAACTATATAGTTTAGTCTTCTAGAAGCACAGTCAATGCACATTTACTCATAATTAAGTCCTCATATGCAAAAAAAACTAAGATGTGGGTCCTCAAATGCATATTGAGGCTAAAGGCAGGTTGCAGGCAGAAATATTCCCAGGTACAAAAAATAAAATAAATAAATAAATTAGACAAAGGTGCATATGCTAACTCCTGCGTAGACTGCAAATTCAGGCTAATTTTAAAAGCTCTTGGCTTTCCTGCTCCATAGAATTATAGAGTTGGAAGGGACCTTGAGCACCATCTAGTCCAGGAGTCAGCAACGTGCGGCCCATGGGCTGGATGCAGCCATGAAGACAGTTTTACCGGCCCACGAGCTGCCCCCAAACCGAGCTGCCCGCTCGGCGAGTCCCCCGTGTGCTGTGCTAAACCGGTGCGGCGCGGCGACTCACTGAGTGGCACTGGAAATCACATCTGTGCATGTCCGCGGCACCAAAAATTGCTTCTGCGTATGCCCAGACACTGAAAATCGCTTCTGCACAGGCGCAATTTTTGGGATCTGGGCATGCGCAGAAGCCATTTTTGGTGCCGCGGACATGCACAGACGTGATTTCCGGTGTGGCACTGTACCAGTCCAGCCCACAGTCAATCTCCGTGGGAGTGATCTGGCCCATGGCCGGTAAGCCTTGCCGAACCCAATCTAGTCCAACCCCCTATAATGCAGGAACATGTAGCTGTCCCATATAGGGATTGAACCTACATCCTTGGCGTTATCAGCACCACTGAGCTATCCAGCTTTGTTTGGGGGTTTTTTTGCGGGGGGGGGGGGTTCACGCTTTCCCCACAAAAACCCACATTTTACTGCTGAATAAGCGGGAGCAGGAGATCCAGCATAAAAAAAAAACTGGGCCATCCACCAAGCAACACGCCTGATTGAAAAGGATGGATATATAATCATCATCATTATCAGCACCCTTGCTGTTCAGCCACAATATTCACTGGGGGAAGCTTACAACTCAGAAACACTGAGCCAGCCCCTTGAAAGGCACAAAAGGAAAATGAATTGGGAGGGTAAAGGAAGTAAGCAAACACAGCCTCAAGTTCTTAGCTATTACCACAACATATCTTGCAATGGGCACGTTTTTCCTCATGCACAGTATTTCAAAAGCACTTTGTCTGTTTCCCTGAAAAGAAAACCCCAGATTCTTCTTTGTACTTATCAGCATTCCGAAGCCCCGGACAACTTCCTGCTCCCATTATAGCTGTGCTAAAATTATCGCCATCCTGATCACTTTTGTTATATGCATGTTCGATGACTTTTATACAGTCTCCAGCGTTATTTGTTTCCCCTCTTTCCCGACAGGGGAGAAAATCGTTGGTTTCCACCTTCCTCCTTCCTTTTTAACACTGTCCCTTTTGAAAGCTGACATTCTTAAATTAGCTTCTTCTTCTTCTCCTCTCGCTTTTTTAAAAAGTGCATTTTATAGTCAAGCAAGCAGTAATTGGACACTGTGACTATGAGTGGCCCTTGTGGTGTTTGGACCAAGTCCAAATGTACCTTCTGTCTGTCTCTGACACAGGCAGACAATAGCAGTATTATTTACTGTGCTGGCTCTGTGTAATTCGACAGGCCAGCTGCAGGAACAAAGAGCTGCTAACATTTTGCCCGGCCCTATTCCCAACTGAAGGCCCATCTACATTTCATAAATTATTTCCTCAAATGGTAGATTCTCTTTCCTCCCTCTAACCCTTACTGTGCTAATTTGGAAACTAAACGTTAACCATAAAAACACTATCCCCTTTCTTAGCTGTCACCCGGGTATTGTGGGATGCTGCCCTTGAAGCGATCGCCCCAGAGTCATTATATTGTCATTATTTATTATTAAATACAATTTGTCTGATTATCTCAGCCCCCAAGATCAAGGATTTGTCCCCTTTGCACAGACGTTCTCAGGATCCAGATTGCTGCGAGGCTTGTAAAGAAAAAAGAAAAAAAGGCAGGACAATAAAGGGTCATGTAGCTTCACATAGCAACTGGACGAGGCATCCAGGATGCAGACACACGCTTTAGATAGGTGCAGGTTTGCTAAGGATAACTATTTATATGATAGGAGGCTACTACTCCTGTATTACAATTAAAGGACGAAATGCATTTTTTAAAAAAAGAAAGGCAAAAGGGGAAACTGATTTGCATAAAATGGCATATGATAATTTGTATGTATGGGTGCAATTTTTAGAAATAATTACTATAATGTAATTCGGCTGATCGCCGAAGAATTGATGCTTTTGAATTATGGTGCTGGAGGAAACTCTTGAGAGTCCCATGGACTGCAAGAAGATCAAACCTATCCATCCTTAAAGAAATCAGCCCTGAGTGCTCACTAGAAGGACAGATCCTGAAGCTGAGGCTCCAGTACTTTGGCCACCTCATGAGAAGAGAAGACTCCCTTGAAAAGACCCTGATGTTGGGAAAGATGGAGGGCACAAGGAGAAGGGGACGACAAAGGACGAGATGGTTGGACAGTGTTCTCGAAGCTACTAACATGAGTTTGGCCAAACTGCGAGAGGCAGTGAAGGATAGGCGTGCCTGGCGTGCTCTGGTCCATGGGGTCACGAAGAGTCGGACATGACTGAACGACTGAACAACAAAAAACTTCCCTGTGATCCTTGGGCGAAGGGCAGCACAGAAATTTAATACAGTGGTACCTCAAGTTACAAACGCCTCAGGTTACAAACACTTCACGTTACAAACACCGCTAACCTGGAAGAGTTACCTTGATTTGAGAACTTTGCCCCAGGATGAGAATGGAAATTGTGTGCAGCAGCAAGAGGCCCCATTAGCGCCTCTAGTTAAGAACAGTTTCATGTTAAGAACGGACCTCCAAAATGAATTAAGTTTGTAACTAGAGGTACCACTGTAAATAAAATAACACATCCTCGCTGTTTAACACTACATTGATCAGCCCTTGCGATTGAGCAATATGCAAGTCCAAAATGCACATGGACTGCAAGGCTCTCAGAGGCCTCGGGTTTGGCTGCTGTGAGAACAGGGTGCTGAACTAGATTTGTCTTTGGCCAGATCCAGTAGGATCCTTCTTGTATTATTGCAATTTCCCTTCATAAACTGGAAGGTTGGGTGGGTGAGTGGGTGAGGAGGTTTGCAGAAAGTGGAAGACTTATTTTTGAAGCTGGGTGACCACTTGAGCCTTGCCAAAACAGAGGGCATAGATTTGTATTCAAATTGCATATGCTAATTTACACGGATGCAAATTTAGAAAGAATTGCTATCATTTAAGTAGAAATATGATACATCTCACAGTAAAGGGGAAAAGTGTGAATAGGTGAACTGCATGTTTGCTCAGTCTGCTGTTCTAGTGCTAAATGAGCTTGAATCCCAGAAAACAACTTATTATTATTGAGATCTTTGGAAAACTGTACTTTTCAGACAGGCCTGGGGACATTTAATTTTTTTTTTAAAAAAAAAGCACAACAATTTCTTGAGGTTTTTATTCGTGTCACTGTAATATTGCATTTTTGTGTTATGCACTGCCTTGCCATACCTTTGTGGTTTATAAATATTTAAGTAAATTGTTGAAATTATACCAATAACTGTTGCTCTCTTCTCGGGGCTCTTAAACCGGACTTCAGCCCAACAGCCCTTCAAACAGAGGTCTGCCCTCTCCACTGACAAACCCATCCATCAAAGCAAGGAATGTCCTCTGTAAAATAGGACGTGTGGCCACTTTACCTTGAAGCTTTTAAGCAGCAGAACTGCATGTGTCCAAGGGAGAGGCTGTGTGTGTGTGTGTGTGTGTGTGTGTGTGTGCGTAATAATAAACCACCACAACAAGAAAGTTCCAAGAAGTTGCTTCACTGATTGGAGCCCAGAGTTCTCTGACACATTTTTCTCTAGGGCTGTCCCAGAGGTAGCACAGCTGCCTACTCTCCCTTCACACTGAGATGAAAGGTTCTTTTTAGCCTTAGGAGTGCCATTTCTGCAGGGCATGAACTTGGTATTTTCATGTCGTGAACTTAGTATTCTTATGCTTCTGTACATACAGTGCTCCTGAAATGAATGGTGTTCGTACAAGGTTAAATCCACCGTAGGAAAGGGTGCTGGAATCCACAACAGCACATTGTGGGCTTAATGGGATTATTAAATGGGGGCGATTTCCCATTGCTTTGTCTATTTCATTTCTCTGCCGTATCAATCAGTAATCTTCTGCACCATTACATTAAAGGGAAAAAAATAAAAATTAGGTGGATTAATGATCTCAACACCTTCAAGCAAAGGAAGAGGGATTTGCAAATGAGTATAGGGTTCCAGTTTATAAATATTTTTGAAGCAAAAATTAAATAACCATAACACTTATATGCTGCATTGCTTTTGAATTATTGTGCTGGAGGAGACTTTTGAGAGTCCCATGGACTGCAAAAAGATCAAACTTATCCATCCTTAAAGAAATCAGCCCTGAGTGCTCACCAGAAGGACAGATCCTGAAGTTGAGGCTCCAGTACTTTGGCCACCTCATGAGAAGAGAAGACTCCCTAGAAAAGACCCCGATGTTGGGAAAGATGGAGGGCACAAGGAGAAGGGGACGACAGAGGATGAGATGGTTGGACAGTGTTCTCGAAGTGACTGGCATGAGTTTGGCCAAACTGCGGGAGGCAGTGGAGGATAGGGGTGCCTGGCGTGCTCTGGTGCATGGGGTCACGAAGAGTCAGACACGACTGAATGACTGAACATCATCAACAACAACAATATGCTGCATGTCTGACTGGGTTGCCCCAGCCACTCAGCGTGGCTTCCAACAATTATAAAACCACAGTAAAACATCAACTATTAAAAACTTCCCTATACAGGGCTGCCTTCAGATGTCTCTCAAAAGTAAGATGGTTGTTTATTTCCTTGACATCTGACAGGGCATTCCACAAGGTGGGTGCCACTACCAAGAAGGCCCTCTGCCTGGTTCCCTGTAACCTCACTTATTACAATGAGGGAACTGCCAGAAGGCCCTTGGAACTGGATATTAGTGTCTGGGACTGCACGATGGAGTGGAGACGCTCCTTCAGGTTTCTAAGCAGAAATTCATCGCCAATAGCAGAATATGGTGGGTAATCAACAAGTACTTAATGTTGCATTCCCCCATCCCTGCTAACTGCTAACTGGGGATCTAAGGCTAAAATTCAGCCTATGCAGCACTTTGGAGCTCTGGCCAATTGGGGATATTGGAAGACTGGCAGGACATTGAGAGCCTGCTAAGCCAGAGGAAGTTATAAGTTCTGAATTTCATTGAATTTATGATGTTTCAAGCCTCTTGAACCAGGGGCTCTGGTGTTAGGCTGCCGTCTTACTCTGTGTACACAATATACATTTAAAGCACATTCAAAGCACGTTTCCCCCTCTCAAAGAATTCTGGGCACTGCAGTTTGTTAAGGGCTGCTGGGAATTGCAACTCTAGGAGCAGTAAACTGCAGTGCCCAGAATTCTTTGAGGGAAAGCATGTGATTTAGATGTACCTTAAAGTCATAGTGCGTTTGCAGCCTTAGTCTTTGTGCCACCATGGTAACTTGCCAATGGAGGGCACTGCCACTGCCCTTTCCCCCCAACAAACTGTACAGGCCCTGGACTTTGCCCTTACCTGGACACTTACAGTATATCAAAAAAACAATGTGCCCTCCTTCTAGACGAGTCGTGCCTGGTAGCATACAGCTTTCATGAAATAAAACAGTATAAGAGATGCAAACGGCACCCAGGCATGTCAGCAGAATTCCTCACGACAGGTATTCACCCAAATACGAGGCACCCAAATTTCAGATATCAATCTGAATTAAAATATTGGGCTTGATGAGCAATATCAAACATGACAAGTATTCTTTTTAGGATTCTTGGAGAAAGATGAGCTGCAAGCACTGACATGCAGGGTTTGATTGCTTTCACAGCGAGAAAGGCAGACCCTCTGAAGACTGTGGACACTGTTACGATAACTGGCTTGACAGCTGCAATGATAATTGGAAAGGGCTGGCATTTAGCAGCCTGGATGCTGAGTGAGTACTGGAAAAAAAAGTCCAGGCTTTGCTCAAGGAATCGCAGAACCTCATTGCCACCGACCGTGCCCCCTTGAGCACAGCATGTGCGCATGATCCCACATGCAGCCAATGCCTTTCATGCTCCAACTACACAACTGCGCATCGAACACCTGTACAAGTATCGTTTCTTTATAAACTTTGCTGAACGCCCGATGCTATGTCCTACCACATGGCGATGCTCACGTGGTCACACTAAAAGGACTTCATTGACTTCGAACGACTGTTGCTGAAGGATCACGGGACGAAAGGGAGAAATGTGCTAAGAGGAAGGCACGCTTGACAAACCCTCACCATGATCAACTCCCACCTGGATACTTATGTCCCCACCGTGGACGGACGTGGCCTCCACAGTCACGTACAGACTCACTGTTAAGACCGTGTTCATGGAAGACAATCTTACTCGGCTACGAGTGATCGGCAAAGAAGAAGAATACAGAGCTGGTAAGTTTTGACATTTTAAACAGTAATGGCTCCCAAAAGAAAAGTCCTGAAAACTGTACTTTTCAATTTATAAAACATTTCTATCCAACTTCTCCATTATAGGGGTTTTCATTCAGTTTATAAACAAGCAACATCAGGGTTTTTTTGTTTTTTTTTAAAAAAAGGTTAAGCAAGAAAAGCAGTCAGCAAATCCACTTTATCAATGAACTCCAAATTCCATTAAGGTAAAGCTGAAAAAAGCAGCATTTTTAGTTCTCTCTTTAAAATCAACAGAGAAGGAACCCAATGACAGAGAATTTCAGAGACAAGATGTCATGATTTAAAAATGGCCCCATTTCTTAGTGGTATCCAACTCAGAAGGTGAGCAAATCCTCAAAAAAGAAGCTCTCAATAGTTGCAAAATGTAATTTACATACGCTATGTGGGGAACATGGATCATTAAGCGAAATGATATTTAGGTAACCAAGGTTACATTTATGGATGTCTAATTTCCAGGTTTACCTCCAGGGTTTCACCAATAAGTGGCATCTAAAGTAAGTCTGGGGGTTCTTTCTCAGGAGAACCATCTGAGGAACCGTGAAAGCAGATATAAGATTTCAGTAAGGTGAATGGCATTTCTCAGAGGGATTCCACACACCATTAGATTAATATTGAACCTCACCTACAGCAAAAATTTAAGTAAGCATGGAGATTGTTCTGCTGGCTAAACATCTGAAGAACAATCAGTGAAGCCCAAAAAATGTTGATGAACTAGCATGGCTTTTAAAGGGAGAGTGTCTCAATGCTTGCTATTCAGGGGCGATCTGCCCTCATTTATGATTAATTAAATGAGTGGTCTGCACTGAAGTACTCCTAGGATAGAGGACTTTAGCTCTTCATATATTTGAAATACTTTGTGTCCCCCTCTTCATTGTACAGTACCAACCCAGTTGCTGAGAGCGTCAACAGAGGCCTGAATCTGGCTGCCTCTTGTCTTCTGAAGTGAAGCAACTAGTTTCCAGAGACAGTGGTGACCATCTTGGAATGGCTTCCTTTCCCTCTTTGATTGGCATCATTTATTTATTTTCTTGGCTTTGCAAAGTCACTTAAATATTACATACGGTGTCCAGAGAGAAAAGTCCTGATAACACTTTTCTGTGCAAACTGAACAAAATCAGTGTATAATTTGAGGAGAAAGAAACAGAGAGGTTTTGTCTTTCTTACTTCAGACCTTGTACATAGCAAGGACACATGCAACTAAAGCATACAGAGGAAAACTTGCAAAATTGGCAGGATAGTTATGTTCCAGTCTGCACATTTGATGGTTTTCCCAGTAGTAATGTACGGAAGTGAGAGCTGGACCATAAAGAAGGCTGATCGCCGAAGAATTGATGCTTTTGAATTATGGTGCTGGAGGAGACTCTTGAGAGTCCCATGGACTGCAAGAAGATCAAACCTATCCATTCTTAAAGAAATCAGCCCTGAGTGTTCACTAGAAGGACAGATCCTGAAGTTGAGGCTCCAGTACTTTGGCCACCTCATGAGAAGAGAAGACTCCCTAGAAAAGACCCTGATGTTGGGAAAGATGGAGGGCACAAGGAGAAGGGGACGACAGAGGATGAGATGGTTGGACAGTGTTCTCGAAGCTACTAACATGAGTTTGGCCAAACTGCGAGAGGCAGTGAAGGATAGGCGTGCCTGGCGTGCTCTGGTCCATGGGGTCACGAAGAGTCGGACACGACTGAACGACTGAACAACAACAACAACTGCACATTTGTCCTGGCAGTAGCAAACAGTGTAGTGAGTGTGTTCATTTACCAGACCTCTCTCTGGCTGAGTTGCTCCTGTACACTGGGACATATATGCAGAGAGGGGGGGGTGGCACTGATCTCACCAGTGCATTATCCATCGCAGTATGCAACTGTGACTTGGACAGAGGGAGGTCAGGTAGGCCCAAATATGCCATTCACTACTGTGTCCATGAGAAGAGGTTCAGGTCACACAACACCCAGTTATTTGGGAGCACAGCTCTTGAATTAAATGGGACTTACTTCTGAATAGACATGCACAGGCTAGCACTGTTTGTTGCCTTTGATGCTATTTCATTTGATAATATTGCATTCAGTTTATATGTCTTTGGAATATATATATATATATATATATATATATATATATATATATATATCCTAAGGGTTTGGATTGCATTGAAAAAAATCAATGAAATAAGACACTCGTGTTCTATGAAGCTTTCATTTGGTTCTCAAAGCATTTCCTTGCATAAACAGCCAATCAAGCTGAATTAGTTAAGAAAAAGACACAAGCCATTTCCAGTGGAGAGTGGCAATCGCTGCACAATTATTTTAACCCTTATTCATTAACGTGCGTAACAGCTGGCTTGTGTTTCTATGTCCTTTTTTGTGGGTTTGGAAGAAAGCTCATCTGGAGTAGCCTTAGAACTATGTGAATGGGTCATGGCTGGGGTTTCAGCTGGTCTCTGTGACCACAAACCACAACGATAAGGCTTCAGCCAGATCTATCATAAAAACAGCCACAAATGATGGGGATCGGTACAGTCTGCTGGCCACAGAATAATAATGTCTAATCATGGTTAACCTTTTCCCCATCTACAAAGCATAACATTCACCCTGTGTAAGGGCCATTAGTGCTACATTTTTTTTCTGTCTTCTACTGCTCAAGAATATATAAAGTCCAGCACGACACAGGCATTTCCACACTACACATCTTAGTTGTGAGTCCTGGAAGACCTGCTCCCTGCCTTGCAGGCCTTTTCTCACCTGTGCAAACCCAGCTACAACAACTGAGGCTGCTGAAGAGACCAGAGACCATCTTGGCTATGTGTCTTGGAAAACCTGCTCCCCCAGCAGCCCTTTTCGCACTTAGCCTGGGAGTTCAGGGCCCGGACTGACTCCAGCTACAAAAAGCTGAAGCTGCTGAACAGACACTTGGGCTGGGGTCTTGTTTAGGGCATTTTGTTGGGGAGGGGTGTTGTTGCTGCTTCTGCTGCTGCTGGGTTTTTTCCCATCTTTATTTTGGATCTTCTTTTGATTTATGTGGAGATTCTCCAATGTGGTTGTGTATTTTTTAATATTCTATTTAGTGTTTATGACTACTTTTGTTGTAGTTATACGTTTCTTTTCATGTTGTAAGCCGCCTCCTCAAGCATGGTGTGAAATGTGCAAATACAAATAAAACGATGCATGTATGCATTTCTCCTGTTGCCCTTGCAGCGCTACCAGATGATATTGTGCTACCAGACAGACATGGGGTGCCCAGAAAAGTCATGCAAGAGAGCCAAGCTATATACTAAAGCTGGGGAAACTTTTTGAGGGCCACATTCCCTCTTGGGAACCTCACCTGGTGGTGTGCATAACAAGCTAGCAGTGGATGGGACCAAAGACAAAAAAAGTGGGAGCACTTCGTTTTCTACCTTTCTGCCTGCCCATTGTCTCCCTCTCTCCTTCCCTACTTAGTGGGATGCCATAAAAGAGGCAGAACACTTTTATCAGAAGCCTGAACTATGACATCATCTTCAAATTTCAGGTACCCTGGAGCACTGTGGAGAATTCAAAATGGCAGACTGTCTTCCCCTGCTACAGAAAGTCACAGAGCCAGGTTAGTCCTGGTTGGCTCTGATGGGGTGCTGTGCCACCTGCTCTTGTTCAGGATTGTACCATGTGCTGCTCCTTGGCTTGACTTTTGTTGTTCAGTCGTTCAGTCGTGTCCGACTCTTCGTGACCCCATGGACCAGAGCACGCCAGGCACGCCTATCCCTCACTGCCTCTCGCAGTTTGGCCAAACTCATGTTAGTAGCTTCGAGAACACTGTCCAACCATCTCATCCTCTGTCGTCCCCATCTCCTTGTGCCCTCCATCTTTCCCAACATCAGGGTCTTTTCTAGGGAGTCTTCTCTTCTCATGAGGTGGCCAAAGTACTGGAGCCTCAACTTCAGGATCTGTCCTTCTAGTGAGCACTCAGGGCTGATTTCTTTGAGAATGGATAGGTTTGATCTTCTTGCAGTCCATGGGACTCTCAAGAGTCTCCTCCAGCACCATAATTCAAAAGCATCAATTCTACGGCGATCAGCCTTTTTTATGGTCCAGCTCTCACTTCCGTACATTACTACTGGGAAAACCATAGCTTTAACTATGCGGACCTTTGTCAGCAAGGTGATGTCTTTGCTTTTTAAGATGCTGTCTAGGTTTGTCATTGCTTTTCTCCCAAGAAGCAGGCGTCTTCTAATTTCGTGACTGCTGTCACCATCTGCAGTGATCATGGAACCCAAGAAAGTGAAATCTCTCACTGCCTCCAGTTCCACATATCTACTACTGTGGGCAGGAATCCCGTAAAAGAAATGGAGTGGCCCTCATAGTCAACAAAAGAGTGGCGAAAGCTGTACTGGGATGCAATTTCAAAAATATGGTCTGAAGCTCAACATCAAAAAAACTAAGATCATGGCCACTGGTCCCATCACCTCCTTGGCTTGACTACCGTGCAACAATTAGGACTTCTTTTACTTTCATGGTTTTTTTTTCCCCCAGTAACGGTGCAGTTCTTTTCTTACGTGATTTTGTAACTCTCCATGGGTTTCGTTTTGGAAAACCGCATTAAGTCTCACCTAGGAACGTGGTGTGTGAAACAGTTAAATCTGTGGTCGTCGTCGTCCCCACCACCACCTATGACCTGATGTGGTACAGTCCAATGCTAGTTCTTTCCTCCTTCCGCCTGCCGCTTGCGAGAACATATCTTACAAATAAATACGCCATTCTTGCGCTTGTGAAAAAGCGTTTCTATATGGAGATTGCCCTCTTCTAATCCTGTTTTTCCCTCTCTCTCTCCTTCTCTGAGTGTTGTTATTATGAACATCATTGGGGGAGTCATTTCACTGACTGGACCCAACGGGAGTCTGGCGCTCTTATTTTGACCGGCTGTTTATTGTGCCTGTAGCTGACTAACTTGCCGTATCAAAAATACAGTTTTGCAAAACAGACACAGATGACAAACAGAAAAATCACAGGAAAGAGACAGTATGGGTATGGAGCACACTCGAGTCTCAACTAGGTGTACTTCAAAAGCTCATTATAATCAGCAAACGAAGTCTTAGCACAGACTGTCATCTACTTTGAGCTATTTCGTCTTTTCAAGACTCTCTCATCCTGTGACAGCTTCTAAAACAGCAGGAACCCCCGTCTTGTGCTTCAGCTATCCAACACACAGCTCTCAGGTGGAAGTATAATCTTTTCCCCAGATCCAAAGTCATCAGGTTCCATTGCTCATTTTCATGATAAGCCACCCTAGAACACTTGCCCAGGAAGTAGACACCCCGTGTGGAATCAGCAAGAGGAATGGCATTCTAAGTTATGCTCTATTTATTCAAATGGAAGTGTAAGAAATGACATCTGCAACTTTGACGAAACAGTGGAGGCTGGTCCAGTAGCACAAATGGGGTGCTGCCCCACCAACCTCAGTTTGCTCTCAGCCAGCCCCCACCCACCTTATTCTTATTTACAACCAGACCAGGTTGTCAACTTCCTCCACCTTAGTCCCTTGTAGAACTCAGCAGGGAGGAACACTAGCATTGGTTGGCTTTGCCTGTCATTCACTCTGGCTCCACCTTCTGTTGGCCTCCATGTCTTCCACTCTACCAGTTCCAATGAGCACCAGCCATCACTGTTTGCCTCAGTGCCACATAACTGGAAGGCAAGCTCACACAGTCGAATTTCCCCCTATCTGCCTCCCCTTATCCACCCTGTACCCAGCCCAAAAGCATTTCCAGAGACTCTTTCACCAATTATTGTGGATTTTGTCTTACAAGGTTTCAGAATCATCTGAAATTGGGCAGAAGAGTGTTGAGGATCCAAATCCACCTTCTCATTGAGGCCCATTAAATCACAGCCAAAAAATGTTTGATGGGGGGGGGACTGCTCCGTCTTTCTCTCTACACAGACACCCACACATGCAAACACATACTGTATATATGGAGTACAGGTAGCTGCAGGAGGGAGGATGAGAAGGGGAAGATGAGTGGTGCAAACTGTCTTCCACAGGCACATCATTGGATACAACCAAATGGTAAAATTTGAAGTCCAATGACCCCCCCCCCCCTACAGCCAGCAGAATCCAGTGAGAAAGTTATGGCCTTCAATGTACCACTTCCGGCTTCAGGGATGGAATCACACGTCTGAGTCCTTTTCATGCTTTCAAAAAAAACCCAAACACCTTCCACATAGAAAACTAGCTATAGGGTTGCCATATTTTTTGGGCAAAGATGTTGGGGTGGTTTTTTTTTTTTTTTTAGCTTTGTTGAGCTTTTGGGCAAAATCGCAAACAACAAAATGTTTTTGAGCTTTTTAAAATGGAAAAACGGCAAAAACAGCACTGCCAACATGGACTGCCATACACCCACATTTCCCCAGACATTTGCCCAATTTCCACCCAGAAGCTGCTGCCCACGGCAGTGTTCCAGATATGTCCAGGAATATCGGGACATATGACAACTAGCAGTGCAGGGAGAAGGGCTGACCTCATCTTCCTGAGATGTTATTTTTCTACGTGCAGGGCAGGGGGCCATTTTTGGAGAGGAGCATTCAAACACATTAAACATCGCTGTTAGTACCACCCAGGACAAGCTTCACCATTTGACTCTGCTGAATGAATAAAATGCATAACAACAACAACAACAACACTTTGAGGGAACAGAATTCACCGGAATTTGCCTTGGATGTTAAGGTAGACTCACAGGAGAAGAGAAAAAGATATAAAAAGGGGGGGGGGAGGGAGATTGTTTTCAGACATTGCCCCCTCACTTGCCATCTCATTTCCTCTAAGCTTAGAAATAATGTCAGATAAGCCTTTCACATGTATTCTGGAGTGGCTGCATGTTTAAATACATTTGACAATATGCAGCAAAATCCTCTTTCAATACGCCGGGCGGCAGACAAACAGCAAAAGGGTAGTTCTCCATGTCTGTAAATACAGCAAAGCCGGCGTGTGTGCCGCACAAACTGACCTTTGTGGAATTGTTCAAATTTGGCAATGAAATTGATAGATTTACATGATGCATATGCAGCCAGCCGCTCTGTCTTCGTGTCCTTGTGCTCATTATAAAAGGCACGGACACCGCGCTTGGTTTATAGAGGGATGATAAAATACCCCATGGCACCTGGGCTCCCTGCAGAGCTCAGAAGATTTATCTGCCTTTAGATGAGGCACTCTTCACATTGGGACCGTTCCCTTGCCATCTCCCCACTGGTGAACTTAAAGCCTGGACTTAAAGGGATCACTTATCTGACTGGGAGAATAATTTAGTCGCTGTCCACTCTAGGCTTTGTCCTCCCAGGCCTGAATTTTAATAAAGGACATCAGTTTACTCAGTTGTGCTGAATTGTGATTTTGGGGGTTTGTGATTTAAGCTAGACGGGGTCTAATGGCTGTTTTATCTCGGCAAGGCCCAGCTTTTCCTGGGAAGGAGTGGGCGGGGGAGGGGCACAGGCTTTGCCTACTCTCTCTCTCTCTCTCTCTCTGCTAATGTACATATATGGACCAAAGACCTTGGAGAAGGGTACATGGCTGACACCTGATTGGAAGCAGAGGGGTAGCAGTAAATCCATGCCACAGTCTTGTTTCCTTGAGCCGCGGCAGTTGAATATTGCATTGCGTTTGCAAAGCATATTGAGCATGGGGAAATCCTTCTTGGGTGAAAGAATTTCTCACAGAGGTGCTATTCAGGACCCTCTTTCTTTGGATCTGTGTTTTGGAAACCTGTTTTGTAAGAAGGGCTTTTTTTTCCAGCCAGAGCTTGACAGACCTCAGTTCCGGCACCTATCAGGTGGGTGCCATTGCCATTATAACAGAACATGGTGAGTTCTGGCACCTCTTTTCTCTCTCTAAAAAAAATAGCGCTGGTTGGATGTCTTGCGCATAAGGAAGCTTGCCTCTCCATGGACCTCTCCCTCCATGGTTTGAGGGGAAATAATGATGATGGAGTCTTGCAGTACCTTGCTTGCTTAGGAAATTTGCAGTGGCGTAAGTTTTTGTGCCCAAACTGCGAGAGGCAGTGAAGGATAGGCGTGCCTGGCGTGCTCTGGTCCATGGGGTCACGAAGAGTCGGACACGACTGAACGACTGAACAACAACAACAAAGTTTTTGTGCAACCTCCAGTTCATGCCACTACCAGTGTGTAGTAGTAGTAGTAGTAGTAGTAGTAATAATAATAATAATAATAATAATAATAATAATTTATTTATACCCCACCCATCTGGCTGAGTTTCCCCAGCCACTCTGGGAGGCTCCCATTCGAGTGTTAAAAACAATACAGCATTAAATATTTAAAAACTTCCCTAAACAGGGCTGCCTTCAGATGCCTTTTAAACATAGGATAGCTGCTTATTTCCTTGACATCTGATGGGAGGGTGTTCCACAGGACGGGCGCCACTACTGAGAAGGCCCTCTGCCTGGTTCCCTGTAACCTCACTTCTCGCAATGAGGGAACCGCCAGAAGGCCCTTGGCGTGGGATCTCAGTGTCTGGGCTGAACGATGAGGGTGGAGAGGCTCCTTCAGGTATACTGGGCTGAGGCTGTTTAGGGCTTTAAAGGTCAGCACCAACACTTTGAATTGTGCTCTGAAATGTACTGGGAGCCAATGCAGATCCCTCAGGATTGGTGTTATATGGTCCTGGCGGCCACTCCCAGTCACCAGTCTAGCTGCCGCATTCTGGATTAATTGCAGTTTCCGGGTCACCTTCAAAGGTAGCCCCACGTAGAGCGCATTGCAGTAGTCCAAGTGGGAGATAACTGGAGCATGTACCACTCTGGCGAGATAGACCGCGGGCTGGTAGGGTCTCAGTCTGTGTACCAGATGGAGCTGGTAGACAGCCGCCCTGGACACAGAATTAACCTGTGCCTCCATGGACAGCTGTGAGTGCAAAATGACTCCCAGGCTGTGCACCTGGTCTTACTCGCGTGGTCCCGAGTAGCCCCTTGGATCACGGTGCAGCTCCTGGCAGTTGGGTCTGGCACAGCCTTCCCAGGTTGGATAGGTGGACTCCACCTACTCCAGCAGCTGCCGAATCCCGGCTGGGAAGGTGTTGCCAGGGGGATTGGCCAGGTAGAAGGAGGGATCTTTCAGTACACACAGTAGAACTTGAGTCATACCTGGGAAGCGGCCGTTGGATTCAGAGCTTCCCCACCCTCTACTCCCTCAATTGACGTTTACGTTGCAGGTTAACCACCTTCTTTTTCCACAGCCACACAGGCACGCAGGCGCTGCTATGTCAAGGTTGCTGTTGAAGGTCCGGAAAGGACTTTCCCTGCATTGGCAGGTTTCACCTTTCCTGTAGCAATTCGTCACAACTTTGGCGGTTGCAGGCCTTGGGCGGAATCCTTTAGTCATCTACAAAATTGCAGCGTCAATAACAGGGTTCCTGTTAAAGGGGTCTCAGGGGGAGGCATTGACCATACGCCCTGAGGTCGTCACTGCCCTCCCCCTCCAGCAGCGACGAACAGGGGGGCAGGCTATCTGCTTGAACATATGTTCTCCAGAGCTAGCCCACTCCCCAATCATGCTGGATAACCCTGAAATTACCCAGAACCCCAGCTGGGGAGCTGGGAAGGATAAACGCCCAATGCCTGAGCCAAGGTCTTTCTACATCTGAATATTAATAAAGTTGTGGCCAATTTAATCCCATAGAACATTGTCACGTGTCGTTATTTCCCTCAGGGGCTGCCCCGGGGTTCGGGGGACTCCGCCTGGCCATGCAATAGGCAACACTTGAAATAAAAACAACATTTTTGGCAATAAATTCATTTTCACCGCAGCAATGCGGCTTAGCAAGGATAATTTAAGATTTGACCAGATCTCAAGGTCTCTCTTAATTTCATGCCATAACTTTTCATAATTGTCTTTATATAAATTTAGATTTTTTTATGATAAATTCATACCAAGGTACTTCACCTTCTTAGTAAAACTCAGACCTGTGGTAGTCTCTAATCTAGAAATCTTTTCTGTTGAAAGTTTTTTAGACAAAACTTTGGTTTTATTCTTATTTAGTGTCAGACCTGCAAACTGTCCAAACTCTTGTGTCATCTCCAGTGCAGTGACCAAGGCAGTTTCAGTCCCATGGTGAGGCCTGAATCCCGACTGGAAGGGATCCAAATGGTCTGCATCCTCCAGGCGTGCTTGGAGTTGTTCAGCAACCACCTGCTCAATCACCTTGCCCAAGAATGGTAGATTTGAGACTGGGCGATAGTTGGCCATATTGGCCGGGTCCAAAGATGATTTTTTAGAGAAGCGTTGTTCACCTTTAAGGTTCTGCAATCCTCTTCAGTTGAATTTGCTGCAGCAGAATATCACACTTACCTCTCTGGTTTGGAGCAATTAGCAAGAAATGCATAAATAACAAAGCAGGCCTATGCTGAATATTTTCAGCATGAAAGGTGGAAATTGAGGACCCTGACATTTTCTCTGAAAGAATCTCCCTCATTTTTTTTTTTAAAAAAAGCTAGTTCAGTCCTGCTATCCAAGGGCTCAAAGAGAAGACACTATACCGGGGGGGTGGGCAAAATTGATTTTCCAAATGGTGTTGAACTCTTAGCTCCAGCCAGCATGCTCAATGGTAAAGAATTTAAGAAAAGCTCTGCTGTATCAAGCCAAAGGATCATCTAGTTTGACAACCAGTTCTCACAGTGGAAAACCAGAATGACCGCTCCACACATCAAATGGGGGGGGCCACGTTTGTGTGGTTGCGTGCAGCACCCTGGATCCCAGAGCGGCTCCTGTTAGCTTGGAGCTGGCTTCACCTTCCCCAGGCTGGATACCTGTGGTCTCTGCCTACCTCAGCCAGCGCCCAATCCTGCCTGGGGGAGGCGTTGCCAAGGGATTGGCCAGGTAAGGGGAGGGACTACCCAGCCCCCACAATAGGTGTATCTTACCTGGGAAACGGCAGTCGGGCTCCAGAGCTTCTCCCACCCTCCACTCCCTCAATTAAAGCTTAATTTTGCAGGTTAACCTCTTTTTCCACAGGTACGCAGGTGCTGCTATGTCAAGGCCGCTGTTGAAGGGCCGGAAAGGAATTTCCCTGAATTGGCAGGTTTTGCCTTTCCCGTAGCAAAACGTCACAACTTTGGCGGTTTCAGGCCTTGGGTGGAATCCTTTAGTCATCTTCCTAAATGGGGGGGGGGTGTGGGGCGTTGACACCACGCCCCCAGAGTGGCGGCGATATCAGCGTTCCTGTTAAAGGGGTATTGGGGGGAAGCATTGGCCATACGCCGAGAGGTTGTCATTGCTCTCCCCCACCAGCGACGGCGAATGGGGGGCGGGCTCTCTGCTTGAACTTATGTTCTCCAGAGCCAGCCCTATCCCCAAATATTCTGAATAACCCTGAAGTTTCCCAGATCCCCTGCTGTGGGCTGGGAAAGATAAATGCCCAATGCCTGAGCCAAGGTCTCCCTACATCTGAATCATAATAAAGTTGAGCCAATTTTAATCCCATAGCACGTTGTCTTGTGTCATTATTCCGCTTGGGGGTCGCCTGGGGTTTGGGGGACTCCGCCTGTCCACAAAAAAGCTCACAAGAAAATGGTATTCCGATGCATACTGGTTTTGATTCTGATGACAATACAGTCCTACACAGCCAGGGGCACCAATTTGAATAAAATATTGGGGGCAGGAGCAGATAGAAAAGCAGGCAGAGGATTGCAAATAACCTCGGATGTTTTATTTGCATCATTCTAGAGGGCATTACGGTCGAACTAAAATGGCGCACTCAACTTCATTCTCCAGGCCATTGCTAATTTAATTTATCTAGGTAAATTAAACAAACAAATTGAGAGGATATTTATATTTCTCCATTGCAGTTCAATGCCATTGTTTCCCCACACTTTTGCAGTGCCCCCTTCCCCACCCGTTCTGCTTCTGCCTCTATACAGTGAATAGGAATACTTTACAACACGAGTAACAGCCAATTGGGATTGGTTGATGTCACTGAGGGTAACTAGGAAGTGAGCCAAATAAGGGTGACTTGCTAATACTGAATATTTATAACCCACCTGGAGAGGCAACGTAAAGAAATAACTTGAGGAGCCACTTTTTAAAAAGAAAAGAAAAAGAAATCAGTAAGAAAAAAGAAAAAAGAAGGGGAGGTTTTTCAGCAGTGCCATCAGTGTTTGCAAAAAACTGTGAGTAGTGTTGGCGCAGCTCCAATTTAAATATATGCAAATTTTAAAATGCCTAATCACTGGCATTGGAGCTGAGCAAAAATAAAATCAACCGTGAGGGGGGGAAAAACACCCCAATCAGGATGATTAAAAATCAGCTTGGGAACAAGTCTGTTGTTTCACAGCATACTTTTTAAAATAAAAACTTGTTCTCTCTCTCTTTAATGGATGTATATTTATTATGGGATGGTGCCTTTTCATCCTGCATGACCTGGCTTATCCCCCCCCCTCTTTTTTTCTTTTAATTTTAACGTGAGAAAGTTGAGTTCTGCTACCAGGTGGACACCTCCGAGGTATTAATGTCTCAACAGACTAGTGTTCTGTGGTCTTTTATCCCCCTAGTGCTTGGAGACAGATCTTTGTGCTATATAGCCAGAGACGATATATGGGCGAATTACATATTGCCTGTTGGTCGTGAAACATTTATGTTCTTTGTGGAGTGGGGGCAGCAAGACGAGAGAGAGAGAGAGAGAGAGAGAGAGAGAGAGAGAGAGAGAGAGAGAGAGAGAAATGGCTGCTGGGGTTCCCCAAAGCCCAAGTTGGGAAGGCCTGAAATTTGTGTCTCTCTCTGTGTGTGTACTTCTTCTGCCTGACTAAAGCTTACTGTGCAAAGACTTGTGGCTGATCCGCTCTAAGGGCGTTTCCAAACTCTTGGACTGGTGGGCTGCACCTGCTCTGAAGGAGATTTGGAAGTGTAAGGGTCTGAATGGATTCAGAAGCAACTCTTTACTGCTCAAACACCGGCAGGTTTTTCCCCTTAAAGCACAGACTCCTTTGTGTGCCTGCGTGTGTAGGTGCTTTCTCCAGGATCATTATTATTATTATTCAAACTCCCCCCGACGAAAGCTGATGCTCAGAGGCTGCCCATAATTTAAGTACACATGACAGGTAACTAACATGGTGAAATAAAGCATAAAAGAAATAATTATAGCCATAGGAATCCAACACCCACGCTAGCATAAAACAATTTATGGATAGAGGACTTGAACTGGGCTCCAAAGATCAGTCCACAGTATTCACATATTTTGTTAGCAAAGTTCCCCATCAAGCTGGGGGGGGGGTGGTGACTGAATGCCAGGGACTGGTGAATATACCAATGTTGGTTTCTCGTTTTTACAAATCTTAAGCCCAGTTCTTCACATTTTGACATCAGTTTGCAATTTTTAGGTTAGAAAAAAAAATCCTCATGAAAATTCAGCAGCATTTAGTGCATTTGTCTCCCAAGATGCACATTTTTTGGAAAAAGCAATTTTGCCTTTCACAATGCATCTCTGCATCTTATTTTCACTAATATATGCATTTATATGCACATTTCACCCTATGGATTTTTGTACACATTACTTAGCTGGAGAATCGCACCGCAAAATTCAGAGAAGGGAAAATTTTGAAGAATGGCTGTGCTTCAGTTCACATACAGTGGTGCCCCGCCAGACGAATGCCTCGCTAGACGAAAAACTCGCTAGACAAAGGCATTCGTCTAGCGGGAGGCAGCCCCGCAAGACGAAAAAGTCTATGGGGCTGCCATGCAAGACGATTTTTTTCGGGTTTTTTTTTGTCTAGCGAAAACCGCAGTTTACATTGCCGCATCGCTAGACGAAAAACCGCTAGATGAAAATATTCGCAGAACGAATTATTTTCGTCTAGCAGGGCACCACTGTATTGGTTTGGAAAGTAAGGATTGGATTAGTTTATCTTTCAATGTGAACTGAACTTTTATTTCTATTTATTTTATTTATTAAATTTGTATAGCACCCTTCGTCCGTAGATTTCAAGTTGCTTCACAGCACAGAAATACAAGATAAAGCCCACAAAAGACTTAATAAAAACAAGAAGAAAAACAAACCAATAACCCCCTCCCTCCCTTGACAAATGCATTCAAAAGGTTATATGAAGATAATCCGCCAATGGTCTGGTTGAAGAGGAACATTTTCGCCTGGTACCTAAAGGTGTATAATGAAGGTGCCAGTTTAACCTCCCTGGGGAGAGCATTCCACAAATGGGGAGCCACTGCAGAAAAGGCACATTCTCGTGTTGCCACCCTCCAGACCTCTTGTGTGACAGCACAGGTCGATGCAGTGCAAATGCTCTGCGGGAGCTGAACGAGTGCTCCTACTGATGTGTTTGCACCACATCAACCCTGCTGCCACCTCGCCCCTATCCCTCCTGGTAAGCAAAAACAACCCACCTGATGGGAAGTTTGTGCACAGGTACACCCATCTGGCAAGCCTCTTCCGGGCATGGAGCCCCATGGGAGATGTATTTCCCCCAAGGGCTGCTGTGAGAGCAGGAAAAGAGCCTCTTGTTTGAGGCTGGCCTTTAAGAGCCCCGGAAGTTCATATCCAAAGTTGGTTCGGCCAAAGCTGCCCTATTCTTTTCTAACACTCCGGAATACCGTTTCACAGACTAAGCCACTTAGAAAGGTAAGCCAAGCAAGAAAATGGAGTCTAAATGGCCCATATACCTCAGGTTACCCTTTCATTCCAATGTGCCATTTTTATTTATTTTTAACCAGACATGGAGATAAAGAGTTGATTAAAAGCTTTAAAGTGTTCTTTGTTAAATTCTTTATGTGGGGTATCTCCTCAGATAAACCATCTGAGCTTTACGCCGAAGCACCGGGAAGCATGAAGCAAGTCGCTCAGTTAGTACAATTTTAAAACACAAAGGAGCTGCACCATTGAACATCAACAGAAACATTCTTCAGGAAGGTATTCTTTTTATATACATATAATGTGTTTTCTTTGTTAGGCTATCGGAACGATCAAGCTTTCAACGCCTTGCAGAACTGTCTGCGATTGTGCCTTTATTTTAGCGCACATATTTACAACTTTGACAAATAAATGGAGGGGGGGGGAATCCTGAAAAGTGTATATTCTTTCTCCTTTGTCCTCGGTCCTGAGAAGCACGGAGGAGCTCAACGCAAAGATGAGAGGGGACCAGGCGGCGCGGATGGAATCACCTCAGCCATCGAGGAAGCAAATTTGGTCGACAGAATCTCGTCTGCCTTAACAAGAAGGATTTGTATCTTATTACTTATCCATTTACATTTCTAACCCACACTATCCCAAAGCCTATCCCAGGATTGCAGTATTATTATTATTATTGTTATTATTATAAAAAAAAACCATTACAATTTTTTTTTAAAAAAAATACAAAATTCAAGTTATAGGTCACAGTTCAGGATAATTAGATGTGATTGTAACTCGAAGGAAAGTTCAGTGTAGGACAGGTCTGCATAATGTGATTCTCGGGGTGGGGGGACATACTGCAGCCTTCTAGGACCTTAAAGTGAGGGGTGGGGGCTGAAGCCTGGTTTGTGAATGTATGTAGGACTGCAAAAGGTGCTACAATACTTAAAGCCCAGTTCCTGTATTGTACAGAATAGCCCTCCTGATAAGATGCTCTCTGCAAAAAGGCCCTCATTTTGGCTCTCTAAAGCACATGACTGGAGCGCTGTAAGAAAATCTTAAGTGCAGTATAAATAGTTCTTTTTTATTCCATTTATTGCATGACTCTTCACGTGTTGTGAATATAACTGTATTATTTTGATGTGTGTTCTGTTTATATATTTATCTGTTTTAATTATTGTAGCGCTCAGTTTTTATATTTGATACTCAGTTTTTTGGATTTTTGGATTCTTGTTTCTCCCTGTCTTTTTTACGTTAAGGCTCAACTCCATGTTTTTGGTGATGGATAGTGGCCACCATCATGGACAATATCCGTGGAGTTAATATGGTTTAAAGAGACCTATGAGCCTAAATTGTTCTTAAATCAGTGGCTGGTTCCTTAAAACAATAAACCTCTCACTAGCAGTAATGCATTTATGTGCGTTTTTAGACACGCTGAAAATTGTTTCTGACACATTAGCAGGGAAATAAATGTATGGAGATCTCCTTGGATGTTCTCCGCTATTAGAGCAGGGCTGATGCTTTGAGCTGGAAACATGCTTGTTGATTTCCTTCTTGTAATTAATGCCAGCAACATTTCCATTAAATGCTTCTGCATGCCTCTTGGAGCTATGTGGGTCTCGACGGCAGGTTGTGGATCTGAGGGGCATATGTGAGGCATTTTGATACACTTTTTCATTTCACATCCCCTGACTTTTGCTGAATGGTTTTCGCAGCCATCGGTGAGCAATAATAAACCTTACCACGTCCCAGGCTTCACAGAGACACAACAGCTCCCTATTTTCTTTTTATAGGATTAGGCTTTTTTAAAAAAGAAAGAAAGAAAGAAAGAAAGAACGAAAGAACGAAAGATACAGATTGATATAAATATATACCATAGATAGGTATTTCTGGGTGCAATAACAGATAAAAGGACCGGTACCAGTGTCAGTGTGGTGTAGTGGTTAAGAGTGGTAGACTTGTAATCTGGTGAACCGGGTTCGCGTCTCTGCTCCTCCACATGCAGCTGCTGGGTGACCTTGGGCTAGTCACACTTCTTTGAAGTCTCTCAGCCCCACTCACCTCACAGAGTGTTTGTTGTGGGGGAGGAAGGGAAAGGAGAATGTTAGCCGCTTTGAGACTCCTCCGGGTAGTGATAAAGCGGGATATCAAATCCAAACTCTTCTTCTTCTTCAAAAGTGGAAGTAGCTCCATGAGAAGTATATTTATATTTTGATGTAAATATATAGGCTTGGATCCCAAGAAAAGTTAAGGAAATTCACAGAATGAAATTTCCCATTCCCTGCAACCAGTCACCTGTGTGTGTCCCCTGCCCCAATCTCTGAAAGTTCAGTTCCCACCTCTTGTGTGATGGAGGACTGCTGGGAGAGGAGGCAATCACTCCAAATTGAGCAAAGGTTTCTCCATATTGGGACAATTCTTGCTGAGTAGTCTTGTAATTAAGACTCCACAACCCCTATTCTACATGGTCCAAAACGACCCACTGCATCTCTGGAGAGGGCTCTCTTTTTTCATGGAATGGGAGAAAACAAGAATAGCTGGAGGAGGGATGGACAACTTCTGCTCTGTGAATATCATTATTTTCCTTCATCATAGGAGCCAAGTCATAATCTACAGAAAGCAGCTATTGTGTTGTATGTAATGGAAGGAGCGTTGGGCTTTGCCTGGGAGACCCAGGTTCCAATTGAACTATTACCTGGAATCAAATCCAAGCTTAGTGGGTGACTCTGGACTACCCACCACTTCCCATTCTAACATATCTCACAGGGTTGCTGTAACAGTAAGTCGCAAATGGAAAGGACCATGTATATCATGCATGAACAGGCTTGTGAGATCTAACTTAGCAGCTTTTTAACCTTGACACCAGCCAACCTTAGCAGTAGAGATGTAAGGAGGCACCACTTCTCATTCTGCCTTGTAACCCGTGCCATGCAACGCTGTTTCCATTCCACTGCAGTTCTTGTTCAGCCATTAATAACATTATTCATCTCACTGTCCATAGCAAAATTATGTAACTCACATAGCATGCGTAATTAATTGCATAAAGTGCCTTAGTTATGTAAGTTACACTGTCATGATGTTATCCTTCCCCATTCCTTTCAGTGGAAAGGAAACACAATGCAAATGGCGGGAGGGCATATTCAATGATGTATCGTTTGTGGGCTGATAGCAACATCAGCAAATACTGATCATATTCACGCAATCAAGTCGAATAAGCAAACACCTGCAGTTTCCCTTATGGTTTCTGGTTTCATCCGAATTCTCTGGCATCCCTGGTCAGCAGCCAATATTCTGCAAAGATAGCAGCTGAAATCAGCCATGATCTTGAAGAAAAGATGCTTCATACACTTATCTGAAGGGGTCTCCTCATCCCGTAATAGAGGAACATGCACCCTCCCCCTTCTCTTTCAAGGCCTATGACATAATGTGTGATGCGGCAATGTCTACCCTGAATTCAAAGAATTGTTCTCCCTCATACAAGGCGAAGGGGAAAGATGGTGTGCAGAAATCACAAGTGGGGAAGCAAGCCGTCATGACCCTCCCTGCCGTGAATGGAGACACTTGTATGCAGCAGCATTCTGACTCTACAAGGGAACACGGGAAGCTGTGCATCTTGCTCAGTATTGTCTCCACTGACTGGTAGCAGCTGTTCATAGTTTCAGACAAGGTTTCCTCCCATCCCAACCTGGAGATGCTGGGGATTGAACCTGGGACCTTCAGCACGCAGAGCAGATGCTCTACCACTGAGCTATGGCCTTTCCCTTAACTCTCAATACTTTTTGTTTCGTAAGGGAAGACATAGAAGTGCAACTTGATGAAACCAAACAACCCCATCATTCACGGGTAGTTTCTGATGCCCAGGGGGAAGAGGGTCGAGGACCACAAGACCTCTTTTCATCATTCCAGACAGACCTGCATGTGTCCCGAGCAAGCCTCTTTAGTCATGTTGAAAGTTAAATTAATGTTTTTAATTATTTCAGTTTTAGCAGAAACAACTCTTCTCCCACCCATAAATTGATTTCTTTTATCACGTGCATATTTCTTGAGCATTAGTTAATGCTTGACCTTTGCAGAGAAAGGGCAAAATATTAGTGTTTGACTAAAGTTATTAACCATGTGTGCATCTCCCCCCCTTTGTTCTTATTTTAATTGCCACTGTATTTGGGAAATAAAATGTTGTAATGGAAATGCAGACAAGCCTGTTTCTTTGCCCTCTTAAGCTGTCTGACATAAAGTAGAATGTGTCCCCCCCCCCCATATTAAAGAAACAGAGGGAGTAAAAAAGGGGGGGAATATAGAATTTATAATAATTGTTATCCAGTAAACTATTAAATCGCTTTTTGAATCGCAGATGTTTTAATACAAGTAAGATGAACCTTTGCTTGGCCCTTATAGTTCACATAATCCCTACCTCTTTCTTTTTATCCTTCTGGTATAAGCAGATGGAATACTGGAATCTCAAATTACTATTCTCCCTTTTCTAGCAGTGCCATATTTTCAGCCTGACGAGGTCTTCTAATTGTTTGATTGTCCTATTCACTTCTTTAGATGAGCGTAATGCTATATTCTTGCTTTCCAACGCGGCGATTGGGGGATGAAGTCACATTGTGAAGGAGGGGAGAGTGGACCTCTGCCGTTATTCATCTATCAGGACTTTCTAAAGCAAGGTGTGTCACTGCTTCAAGCAGTGTCAAGATTATATACTTGACATCTGCATAAGAACATTATGGAGGATGGGGTTTTATTGTACCATTTCCTGTTTGGATGAGGTACAACACACTTCATTTGGTTGTAAGAGATGTGTATAGAGAGAAGCTACCATTCACAAGTCCAGGAGAGACCTCTGTGGTCTCCAGCCATCTTTGGGTGGCTGCAGATAGAAAAGCATAATAAATGGCCCCCCAATCTCAAGGCTGAATATATGCTCTGCTTTGCAAGAACGGGGAGGACCTCTGACTCACAGTGAAAACACGGCCTCTAGCCTTGTCTGTCTGGCCCCTGGACTCTTTATAGGCCATGCCCCTTCAGAAGCCGATTTAGGGATGTGCAACGCATTTTGCCACACTGGGCATCAAGCCTAGGGGGCGCCACAGGGCACCACAACTATGACATAGTGAACTGAGTAGAACTGAAGGCAAAAGGCCTAGGGAGTGGAAAATTTTGGGCTTGCACAGGGTGCTGTTGAAAGACCAACATCCATCCCTGACCCCTTCCCTGGCCGCACACCTCAGTGGCTCAGCTCCATACTCTCAGGTGCTTTTGTCTGGTTGGAATGTGTCCTTGGATGGTGATAATTTATCTTGTTCAGAGGAGAGAGGGATATGGGGCAGCGGTGGAGGAAGCTGCTTGGGCGCCTGGGATGGTGCGCCCAGGGGCGGTGCGAGATGCCCATAGGGGCGGGACGCACCACGGGGCCTCTGGAGTCTGCCTGCCTCCTCCCACTCCCACTGCACCCCCTTCCTCTGCCCTTGATATGGGGGTATGCATGCATGTAGAAAGTAAACCTCATGATTTATCATTGGTGGAATGTAGCCTGCTATACAAAGAAGCTACACCTGTTGCTCTGGCCACTTATCCCATCTTGTCCTGCTCTAGGTTAGATTACTGCAAGGCCTTATATGCAGGGCTGCCTCTAAGGACAGCTCAGAAACTTTAGCTGGTGCAGAAATCAGCAGCCAGGTTTATCACCATGTCAAGATGAGGCAAGGATATACTGCCAATCCTGGCCGGACTGCCTATAGGTTTCCAGGCCCAGTTCAAAGTGCTGGTTCTCACCTGTAATGCCTTAAATGACTGAGGACCACAATACCTCAAGAACCACCTCTCCCCATATGAACCAAACCAGATCCTACAATCATCATCTGACACTCCTCTTTGTGTAGGCAAGAAGGGTCCAGAGGGTGGCAAGAGGTCGAATACTCAACCGCTTGCTGATTTGCACTGAGTTAAGTATTGTGCAGTTCTGGTTGTCCTCGTTTAATTGTATTTTGTTGTTGTTCAGTCGTTCAGTCATGTCCAACTCTTCGTGACCCCATGGACCAGAGCACGTCAGGCACGCCTATCCTTCACTGCCTGTCGCAGTTTGGCCCAACTCATGTTATGCAATACTTTTCTTTACAGCATTGGACTTTCCTTTCACTTCCAGGCATATCCGCAACTGAGCGACCTTTCGGCTTTGGCCCAGCCACTTCATCAGCTCTGAATCTACTTGTACTTGTCCTCCGCTCTTCCCCAGTAGCATGTTGGACGCCTTCCGACCTGAGGGGCTCATCTTCCAGCGTCATAACTTTTATATGCCTGTTGTCTTTGTCCATGGAGTTTTCTTGGCAGGGATACTGGAGTGGCTTGCCAGTTCCTCCTCCAGGTGGATCACGTTTGGTCCAAACTCTCCACTATGACCTGTCCATCTTGACCTGTCCATAGCTTCCCTGAGTAATTCAAGCCCCTTCGCCACGACAAGGCAGTGATCCATGAAGGGGTTAATTGTATAAATTTATATTACATTCAGCAGATGTTTTATTGTCTATGTTTTGCTTTCTACACCCTCATCCCATGTCCAGTCTGGGCAGCCTCTCTCCCTTTGCATTTAACAGAAATGGACATTCCAGTGTGGCAAGAGGAAAGTTGAGTGGTCCCCCCCCTCGCTTTCTCTTTTTCTACTTCTTGAGTCATGTACCACTTCAGTGTGGTATGTATCTCTGCCACTGCCTCAATGTTCATAAGGAAGAGGTCTTGTGTGACTGAACTGGGGCCGGAAGCCAATTTAGTGCTTATGTAGAATTCTCTGAGAAAGCACGCACGCACGCACACACACATGCACACACACACACACCAAACGCAGGTGTCGTCAACTCTCTCTCTCCCACGGCTCTACTCAATTATCGGGTGGTTTTGGTGGTTTCACACAATGAGGACAGAAAAGTCCACTGGGATCTTGAGATCTCCCGCCTCGTTTTACCCATGACCTCTCCCTTGTTTCCATTTTTCAACCCTCTGAATAGTCAAATGATGGCAATACCCCTCCCTCCCAGGGATGGCTGAATCGGTCAGTTTCATCGTCTCACAATCTGCCAGTCACATATTTAGTTTGATCTATTTTCATATCAGTTTGTGATTTTGTAAAATAATAAAAAGTCCACACAAAAAACTGGTATGTATTTTTTGTGTGTGCTCCATTTCACCAAATAAACCGTATGCTCCCCCTCTTTTTCTTTTTCTTTTTTGCTGGAGGACTGCTTAATAAAATTCAGAGAAGTGTAGGTTTCAAAAGAATGGGTGCATTTCAGCTTGGAAAGTGCATGTGAGTCCTTTCGCATTAAAACGGAAACGGAGCACATTTCCCTCCTGTCCCTAAAGTTACCCAAAAGGTATAGACCACCTTTTGAAAAACCGAGAAGTGGATTGCTTTGGAGTGAGTTCCAGCTCATCAAGGCCTCACTTGGCCAATGTACAGTGTTTTCCCTTTATTGACATTATTCAAACAAGGTGTTCGATGCTGTTGGGTAATGCCACAAGCAACACAATGCGAGGCATGGGCTTGTGAGTATAAATAACATATTACAGACACCAAAATGTGATGGCTCCGTGCCCCCACTCCCCAATATGACAGAGGATTTGGGTGCGTTTTCTCCCTTCCTTTACCCCATCTGTTCTCAATTACAGAAAACTCCTCCCACCAGTTTAAAGGGAAGACATGCACTCTGAAAAGCTTCTCATCTCAGTACAATATGTGACATCTGTATATGACAGATGGGCTTCCAGGTTTCTTCGTCGTGAGCGTTATTTTCCGGGACCTTTATCTGAAGCACCTAGGATCTTTATTTCTTTAGAAAACAAAGTGATTTCCTCTCTTCTTCTAAATGGTATTGGCAAAAATATTAGCCAATCATAAAAACCAAAGAGGTCCTAAACCATGAATCCCTGAAGTTCATAGAGGTTCTAAACAATCTCTGCGAAAATTAATCGGCTGCCACTGACAAAAGAAATGTATATTCAGCAGACTCAGTTTTAATAATAGTTTGTGGACTGTGCATCAAAATGTTGCGGTGCATCCTCCCTACTATTTTGGGTTCCACTTCCAGCCTGCTGTTCCCTTTGTGTCTGGATTTTCATTTTTTGAAATATGGCAACCCTTTGTTTTCCAACTTTGTTATCCCCCTTTTCTTTCTCGGTGTTCTTGTTTGGGCTGCAGTCCTCTTGGCACTCACCAGCTGAGTGCTTGAGGTTGAGCTCTACTTGACCCAGGATGAACCAGACCTGACCCACAACTCAAGCTTAATCGGGGGCCTTGCACAACCCTAAGTAAACAGTCCCTCCAAGCGTCCCTATTTTCCGGGGACAGTCCTGGATTTACCGAAGCCATCCTGGTTTCTGATTTGATATCGGAATGTCCTGATTTTCCTTGTTGTTGTTCAGTCATTCAGTCGTGTCCGACTCTTTGTGACCCCATGGACCAGAGCACGCCAGGCACCCCTATCCTCCACTGCCTCCCGCAGTTTGGCCAAACTCATGCTAGTTGCTTCGAGAACACTGTCCAACCATCTCATCCTCTGTCGTCCCCTTCTCCTTGTGCCCTCCATCTTTCCCAACATTAGGGTCTTTTCCAGGGAGTCTTCTCTTCTCATGAGGTGGCCAAAGTATTGGAGCCTCAACTTCAGGATCTGTCCTTCCAGTGAGCACTCAGGCCTGATTTCTTTAAGGATGGATAAGTTTGATCTTTTTGCAGTCCATGGGACTCTCAAGAGTCCCTTAGGACATCACTATTTTCATCGGATAAACATTAGAGGCTATGGAGTTATGCAACCCTTGAGCCAGGGCAATAAATAACTATACAACCTTTATAAGACATCTGAAGGTAGCCTTGTATAGGGAAGTGTTTTGGTTTTTTTTAAGATTTTTTAAAAATTATTATGTTTTTATATATGTTGGAAGTCACCCAGAGTGGCTGGAGCAAGCCAGTCAGATGGGCGGGGTATAAATAATAAAAATTTTATTCTTGTTATTATGGAATTGGACACCCCTATTCTCATCAGAGAAATGCTGGAGGGTATGCATGTGTTCAGTGCAGGGAGAGCAGAGGAGAAGGAGAAGACATAGGCAGAGACTCCCACCTGTGCCTCTCCACCTCCTGACCACAGGTTTAATCATCGTTAAAATGCTGATTAAGTATGCTGGAGAGGTAAGTGCCTCTTTCTTTCCCACCTCCTCACCACTGACCACATGTTTAATTAGGGTTTAAAACCCAGATTAGACATACAGCCAATTGACTGCCACTCATTTTGACAGCCCTGGATCTCCCTGGGTGGAACTGACCTAAGGCAACCCAGGGCTGCTTTGACTTGCTATGGGCAAATCCCAGGTTGACCCAAATTGGTCCGGTTCAGTTTGGGATCCAGAATTTGTCCAAAGCTGGTGCTCAGGTCTAATCTTCACGTATCTCAGGCTGGGAGAAATATAAAATACTTGTGGCTTGCAGATCAAAATCACTATTATTTAGATGTGAACCAGGGCCAAGTGTCTCTGTGGGTGTTCACTTAGCTGTTTCTGGGTTGTGGAGTTTGTCTCAACTTCCTGGCCGGTGGCTCTCTGTGAAAGAGAGAATGTCTTGGTGAACTCAGCTCTGGGAAGGAGAGAATTGGAATTACAGAAGCTGTCCTGGTTTCTTATTTGATCTTGATATGTCCAGGTTTTCATTTTTCCTCCCCTCCATGTCTCGGAGAACAATTAAAAGTGGTGTGTGTGTGTGTGTGTGTGTGTGTGTGTGTGAGAGAGAGAGAGAGAGAGAGAGAGAGAGAGAGAGAGAGAGAGAGAGAGAGAGAGAAATGAAAACAGAGCCTTGTTTTATCCTGAAAATAAAAATCCTGCATCAAATGAAAGAAACAGTGAAACAGTGAAGCTTCCTATAATTTTGAAGGAAAGGGGCATTTAAGCAGATTTGAGTTTGGTCAGGAGCTGGATGGGAGACCACAGCGAAATAATAATAATAATAATAATAATAATAATAATAATAATAATTATTATTATTATTATTATTATTATTATTATTATTATTATTATTATTATTATTTCATACCCCGCCCATCTGGCTGGGTTTCCACAGCCACTCTAGGCAGCTCCCAACAGAATATTAAACAGAATAAAACTTCAGACGTTAAAAACTTCCCATGTGTATACTGATATGATGGAAGAATAGACGGATATAACTGAAAGGCAGTAAGTACAAAATGAAATTCTTCTTATTGGAATTGTGTTTGCTTACCCAGTAAATAAGTAGACATTTTCATTTCAGAATTTGTTCATGAGGAAAGTTATACTTCTTTTTTTATTTTACAAAAAAACAAAACAAAACAAAAAAAACAAACAGCAGCAGCAGAAAAAAAAACCCCACTGGTGCATATAGTTCTTGGCAAATTTTCCTCTATATCCTCCTTCCCCACAGGGATCAATGGCAGGCTGTATATTATGTAAAACTCTGGAATGATTTGTTGCCTATGATTTATGGAGGGCTAAGTCGAGACTTTCACCAAGGCCTTCAGCATGCACTTCAAACAGGCACATGCCTGCCAAAAATAATAATAAAAAATATTAAAAAATGTAGATGAACTCATCTGGGTTTTTCAGACAGATAGTCAAGCCGCATTATTTATACCTTAACACAAGCATACCACATTTGAAGTGGGATGGAGAGGGAAGTGTATAAGATGACAAAGGGCTTTTACAACTCGCCCATTCCCAGAGGGGATCTGTGCACCTGCTTCTCACCACCAAAAGGACGTTAAGCTTTCTGCAACGTGACCAACTTGTAGACGGGAGATCCTTTGAGATAAAACGTGACATAATTTACTTTTGGAAGGTCAGGATCTAATCATGTTGTCGCTTCACTGCCTGATTGCATCTCACGGCTCTCGTCACACGACCAGATCAGCATCGCTTTCAGAACCTGCTCCGGTGGCCACAATTACCTCGTGCTTCTTGTTTACTTTTGTAGGCCATCGTTGAGTGGATGGAAGGAGGTGATAAACAGTGGTTTTCTCTCCCTGCTTCGAATGCGGCAAGGCTCACGAAGGTACAACACACGGCAGCAATTGTGTCATGTTTCTCCCTCCCATGGTAAAGCCACAAGGGAAGAGACCCACAGGGGATTAAGAAACCACAAAGTTCTCATTGCCGAGTTTTCAACAGTCCATCTCATTGTGGGATGGATTTACAGTCATGGGAAATGGCAAGCAAATATGACCCCACCAGAGCCTTTGATTCTCCAGGGACTCTGCCTTCTTCTTGAACTATCCATATGTCGCTCCTGAGGCTCCAGTTGGCTAACCAGCTCCCTTCAGCTCAACTTCATTCTTGCATATGAAAAACTGGTGGAGATCAATCTTCTTGGGAACTTCAGCTACGTCTAGGCATATAATATATGGAGCAAAACAACCACCTAAATACCCCAGGGGAGTGATTTTTGTTTTTGTTTTTAATTGCAGTGTTAAACCCTTTCTCCCTGACCCCAGTGCAAATACATCCCGACCCACCTTGATTTACAAAAATAGTATCGGCCAGTACATAAGCGCATGATTCAAACACAGACCACATCTTGTTTGATTGGATTTCAAATGCAAAAATGTGCTGAGAGGGTGGAAATTGTGAGCTTCAGTTTTGTTTCCTGGTCTTTGTTGAGTCGGCTCTGTTTCAAAAGACACCACAACGTAATGGTTCTTTCCTTCTTTCTCAGACATGGTGGGAGCCACACTGGGTAAACCCCAAGTGCCTGCCTTGGATGTCACATTTAGTAGTAGTAGTAGTAGTAGTAGTAGTAGTAGTAGTATGTACCTCCCTTTATCAGAAGATCCTAGGGCGGTGTACATTAAAAACACTAAAGGACATCAATGATAAAACCATAATAAAAACCTACGGTAATAAAAAGCAAACTCATGGACA